>NC_081557.1:130691646-131010535 GCF_022355385.1 Mustela nigripes
GTTTGTTTCTTTGTTTGCAGAATAGGTAACAAGGAGTTCTTCAGGGACCCCTTCAAATTATGCAAAGAAGTGTCTCTTTAAATGGCTGGTTGAATCTCTAAACTTAACTACCAGTTTACAGAAACACAGAGGATAGAGGATCATGATGAATGTCACTAAGAGAATGCAACCTGCAACATCCAGACTGAGAGCTTCTATTTTATACAGTACAGATAATATTTTTAAGAAATTAATTTCAAGGAAGAGAAAGAGATATTGGGGGAAACTATAAATTAAGAGATACAAAACACATACTTTTTTTTAAATTTAATTTTATTTTTTCAGTGTTCCAAGATTCATTGTTTATGCATCACACCCAGTGCTCCATGAAATACATGCCCTCCTTAATACCCACCACCAGGCTCACCTAAACCTCCACCTCCATCCCTTCTGTTTGCTTCTCAGAGTCCACAGTCTCATGGTTCGTCTCCCCCTCTTATTTCCCCCAATTCACTTTTCTTTCCTTTTCTTAATGTCATCCATGTTACTCCTTATGCTCCATAAGTAAGTGAAACCCTATGATAATTGACTTTCTCGGTTTGATTTATTTCACTCAGCATAATCTCCTCTGGTCCCATCCATGTTGATACAAAAGTTGGGTATTCATCCTTTCTGATGGAGGCATAGTACTCCATTGTATATATGGACCATATCTTCTTTATCCATTCATCAGTTGAAGGGCATCTTGGTTCTTTCCATAGTTTGGCAATTGTGGCCATTGTTGCTATGAACGTTGGGGTACAGATGGCCCTTCTTTTCACTACATCTGTATCTTTGGGGTAAATATCCAGTAGTGCAATTGCAGGATCATAGGGTAGCTCTATTTTTAATTTCTTAAGGAACCTACACACTGTTTTCCAAACTGCCTGCACCAACTTGCATTCCCACCAACAGTGTAAGAGGGTTCCCCTATCTCCACATCCTCTCCAACACTTGTTAATTTTGGCCGTTCTAACTGGTATAAGATGGTATCTCAATGTGGTTTTAATTTGAATCTCCCTAATGGCTAATGATGATGAACATTTTTTATATGTCTGTTAGCCATTTATATGTCTTCTTTGGAGAAGTGTCTGCTCATGTCTTCTGCCCATTTTTAACATGACTATTTGCTTTTTTGAAAGTTTGAGTTTGTGGAGTTATTTACAGCTCTTGGATATCAGCCCATTATCTGTAGTGACAAATTGCAAATATCTTCTCCCATTCCATGGGTTGCCTCTTTGTTTTGTTGACTGTTTCCTTTGCTGTCTAGAAGCTTTTTATCTTGATGAAGTCCCAAAAGTTCATTTTGCTTTTGTTTCCTTTGCCTTTGGGGACATGTCTGAAAGAAGTTGCTGTGGTCGATGTCAAAGAGGTTATTGCTTATGTTCTCCTCTAGGATTTTGATAGATTCCTGTCTCACATTGAGGTCTTTCATCCATTTTGAGTTTATTTGCATATGGTGTAAGGGAATGGTTGAGTTTCATTCTTCTATACATAGCTGTCTGATTTTCCCAGCACCATTTATTGAAGAGACTGTCTTTTTTTCCACTGGATATTTTTTCCTGCTTTGTTGAAGATTATTTGACCATAGAGTTGGGAGTCCATTTCTGGGCTCTCTACTCTGTTCCACTGGTCTATGTGTCTGTTTTTTTGCCAGTACTATGCTGTCTTGGTGATCACAGCTTTGTAGTAAAGCTTGAAATCAGAAAACGAGATGTCCCCAGTTTTGGTTTTTGTTTTTTTTTTTTCTTTTTCAACATTTCCTTAGCAATTCGGGGTCTTTTCTGGTTCCATACAAATTTCAAGATTGTTTGTTCCAGTTCTTTGAAAAATGTCAGTGGAATTTTGATCAGGATGGCATTGAAAGTATAGATTGCTCTAGGCAGTATAGACATTTTAACAATGTTTATTCTTCTAATCCACAAGCATGGAATGCTTTTCCATCTTTTTGTGTCTTCCTCAATTTCTTTCATGAGTGTTCTGTAGTTCCTTGAGTACAGATCCTTTACCTCATTGGTTAGGTTTATTTCAAGATATCTTATGGTTCTTGGTGCTATAGTAAATGGAATCGATTCTCTAATTTCCCTTTCTATATTTTCATTGTTAGTGTAGAAGAAAGCAACTGATTTCTGTTCATTGATTTTGTATCCTGCCACATTACTGAATTGCTGTATGAGTTCTAGTAGTTTGGGAGTGTAGTCATTTGGGTTTTCCATATAAAGTATCATGTCATCTGCAAAGAGAGAGAATTTGACTTCTTCTTTGCCAATTTTAATACCTTTTATTTCTTTTTGTTTTCTGATTGCTGTTGCTAGGACATCTAGAACTATGTTGAACAACAGTGGTGGGATTGGGCATCCTTGTCATCTTCCTGATCTCAAAGGGAACACTGTCAGTTTTTCCCCATTGAAAATGATATTCACTGTGGGTTTTTCATAGATAGATTTTATGAAGTTGAGGAATGTTCCCTCTATCCCTATACTTTGAAGAGTTCTAATCAGGAACAGATGTTGTACTTTCTCAAATGCTTTTCTTAGCCAATCACAAGTCTGGGACCTTGGTTGGAGCCTAACTAAAATTAACAAATTATAAAAATGAAAATTATGACATTTGTGAGACAATTGGAAAGTTAAAATTTAATTTAATTGGATGTCTGAGGATTTTAAGATAATTGTTAATTTAATTTAATGTGATAATACTGTGGTTGTTTAAAAAAGGAGTCCTTATTTTTTTTAGAAGAGTGATTTATTTTAGAGGGACGGAGAGAGGCAGAGGGAGATGGAGAGAGAGAAGCTCAAGCAGACTCCACAGAGCCTGATGCAGGGTTTGATCCCAACACACCAAGCTCACAACCAGAGCTGAAATCAAGAGTAAGACAATTAACCAACTGAGCCACCCAAGTGCTCGGTTGTTTTTTTTATACATAGTGAAATAGTTACTAATAAAATGATCAGGGATGATTAATTTTGTGTCACCTCAGCTAAGCTATGGTGCCCAGGTGTTTGGTCAAACACCAGTACAGATGTTGCTGTGTGGATATTTTTCAGATGTGACTAACACTTAAATCAGTAGATTTTTAGTTAAACTCATTACCCCCCGTAATGTGGGTGGGCCTCACCCAACCAGTTGAAGGCATTGAAACTGAAGACTGAGTTTATAGACTTAGAAGCAATTCTGCCTGAGGGTGCCAATATAGGAGAAACCCTCCCTGAATTTCCAGCGTGCAGAATTCAGACTCAAGTTTTCAATGTCAACTCTTACCTAAATTTCTAACTCCCACAACTGAATGAGCCAATTCCTTATAATAAATCTGGATAGAGAAAAAAATCCATGGTTTTGTTTTTCTGGAAAACCCTGACTAATATGTGGTCTTCTGTCTGAGATTACTCAGAATGATATGATAAATGTTGGAGAGTGGATCAGTGGGTGGACAGGGAAAGACTGACCATAAGTTAATAGTTTAGGGAGGTTGACTGATGGGTACTTTTTAAAATAGGAGTAATATTATCTAATTTTATGTCCCTTCAAAATTCTTCATAATAAAACAACAACAAGAAAATACTCTTCTGCCATGTAATCATTGCCAAGGGTCATTTGCAAAGTGTCAAGAGCTATGTAAAGCAGATTTTTAACCCAGCTCTGTCCAGTATTTATAAGCTCACTCCCACCACCTCTCACAGCACAATGCCTCCCTACAGCACTTTCCAGGACAACTTCTACCACCATAGGCAGCTAGACTTTGGTAAGATGGGGGAAAACCTCCACTCAGAGGAGGGGCCTGAGAGAGACCAGGGCTCACAACAGATCAGGTCACTCAGCTCCGGAAAGAGTCCAAACTGTTTCTAGAATCTTGTTCTCTGCACTCCCTTCTGGAGCTGTCCCACACTCTCGTTTCCCTGAAATGATATTTGATCACACAGTTCAGGGAGGAGAGAAGCCAGGGGCTCTCCTCTCCTGAGATGTTTCCTGTCACCCCGTCCCAACCCCAGCAAACAGTGGCTCTGGCTCTCCTTCCTGCACCTCTTCATTTGTAATGAAAGATTTTAGGCATGCTAAAGAGTATACTAATACAAATCATGGGTAATTTCCCACCCAGCAGAAAACAGTAAACACAACAGCCTCAGCTAAAGACTTTGAGCCCTTTGCAGGCTCACTTCCTCATCCCTCCCTCCCCACAAATAACTGCTCTCTTGAACATCAGTCATTTTTTCTTTTCTTTAAGGAAGGGGGAAAAAAAAAGAGGATCAGTTGATTTTTTTTTTAATTACTATGGATTTTTAAAATGCTCTTACTGCAGATATGCTGTCCATAAACAATATACAGTATAATTATTATTGCTGTTTTACATTTCCACAAATGTTTTCATGTAGTAGATAGTCACATGCACCCTGCTGTCTTTGCTCTGTGGGAAGTATCCACGGGACCCACGAAGGTCCAGTCCATCCCTTTTCACACTGCTGAATTACATTTCCTCGTAGGCATGTACTGCAATTTATTGACCCATCTCTCAGGTGATAGGCATTCAGGGTACTTTCCATTTTTCTCTTTTTATGGACAGGTAGAATGAACATTCTTGCACCTTCCTCATATAGAGCCAAGAGTCTTTTTCTAGGACTTTTTCTCATTCCACCATTTCCCCTCCTCTCTACCCCGCCAAGTTCATGGGGACAACCCTGACCTCTCAAGGCCTGCATCCTTCCCTGGGTTAAGTATCTGCTCTCTGCCTCCCTGGCAAAGTGAGGTAGACCCCTGGGCGGTTACCTAGTGAATTCAGGCAGGCACCGGTTGATAACTGAACATTTCCTCATAGTGTCTTCCTTTAAGAACAGGTTTGGGGAACTTAGTTATCTGAATAATTGCCCTGTCTAGACTCAACCGCCACTTCCCTGAAGTTCTTGGCAGTATCCAAAAGGGGTCAGCGCTAACAGAGCACAGTTAAATATAGACATCTAGGAATAAAAGGCCTAATTAAGAACCAGGAAGTTGCTCTTGGGAAATTAAAAAAGTTTGCCAAGGCAGTCTTAGCTGTGCCAAAGCCTAATTTGGCAAGGAAATGCTGATGAGAGCCCCAAGTTGGGGTTGGGGGAGAAGTAGATTTCTCCCCTAAATCACTAGGGCTTGCTGGCTGCCTGCTTCTCGGGCTTGCCCCCGGGTCAGACTCCCTCAGACAGGGAGGAAGGAAAGCTCCACAAGGCAATCGGTTTCAATCTCCTCCGCTATAAGGGTCCTTCTAATTTCTTGAAACTACTAATTTACCAGATGGAAGAATTTCAGACCCTGAGATACCTTTCCAATTCCAAGTGCATTTCTACTTACCTTCATGCCATCTATGAGGAAAAAGATTGCCTCTCTCTTGGAGATAACACAGTGGAAAACCCTTTGTCATCCTGATGTGAGTATATAGGGTAAAGCCCCATATTCTTACTTGTTAGCATTTAATGAACTTTTGCTATGTTTTACTAATATAGTTTGATAAACTCTGCGTGCTAATCTGGACTATGGCCATGTTTCTAGTACCTACTCAAGAGTTAAAAATTAGCCCATGTTGGGGCACCTGGCAGGCTCAGTCGGTGGAGCATGGAACTCTTGATCTCAGGGTGGTGAGTTCAAGCCCAAAGTTGGGTATAGGATTACTTAAAAAATTTTTTTTTAAATTAGCTTGAGGTAAGCATGCTCAATCTTCATACAAATATAAATGATACTCCATATGGAAACTTCAGAATACAGCCTTGATGCAAAATATAACGTTGTCATTTTTGTCTACTCACCAGCCAGCCCTGGGAGGTGGCTTCAGGCAGCACAGACCTGGTTCTGAACCACCTCAGCTGGTGTGACCTCACCTGTAAAATGGGGTTGTCCATCTCCTAGGGTTCCTTCTCGGATCAATGAAGATAATGTACTGGAAAGCACTTTGAAAAATACAAAGTGCAATTCAAATGGCTTATTGACAGCCCTTTGTTAAGTGTTCGTTTGATCGCCGAATGTCCTTGAACACAATGAAGCATAATTTCTTATAAACCATTTTATAACTCAGACCTTTTCACTAATTCACAATGTCCTTCCTCTCTCCAATCAGTTCGGCTCCTGTGGTTTTATTCCTCAGCCCAGGAAGCTGCTGCGGAGAACCTTGTAAAGGAAAGGGCTTTAGAGGTCCTGTCGCGTCCCTCCTCGGCCCCACCTCAGTGGGTTTCATCTCTCCAGCCCCCCACCTCACCTCAGGTAACCCACAGACCCTCAGATTAGACATCTCTGGTGAGGACAGCTCCCTGGGGGGTACGCAGCTGCCCCTCTGATGGAAGGCGGGGTACCGAAGCGAACCCCAGGGAGTCCACATCCTTTGGGCCACCAGCCCCAGGCCAGGGATTGGCAAACTGTAGCCGATGGGGCAAATCTGCCTGGCTTTCACCATCTGTGAGCTAAGCATGGTTTTTACATTTTTAAACAGTCCAAAAAAATTTTTTAATAACATTTCATGATGCATGAAAATTAGGCAAAATTCAAACATCAGTATCCATACATAAAGTTTTATTGAAACACAGTACATTTGTTTTCATATTGTCTGTAGCTGCTTTCACACTACAACAGCAGAGCTGAGCCGTTGCAACCGAGAATTTATGGCCCACAAAGCCTAAGATATTTGCTATCTGCTCATTTACAGAAAAATGTTGCCAACCCCAACTTTATGCTGGCAATCCTAACCCTTCCTTAGATGTGGGAGTGTTTTCCTGCCATTGACTCATTCTACCAGTCCTTCTTAAGGGCCTCTTAGGTTCAGGTCCTGTGCGGGGCATCTCTAGGGGCTGGGGATGTTTTTAAAAAGGTAGGAGACTAGGGGCACCTGGGGGGCTCAGTGGGTTAAAGCCTCTGCCTTCTGCTCAGGTCATGGTCCCAGGGTCCTGGGATCGATCCCCACATTGGGCTCTCTGCTCCCTGGGGAGCCTGCTTCCCCCTCTCTCTGCCTCTTCCTGCCTCTCTGCCTACTTGTGATCTCTGTCTGTCAAATAAATAAATAAAATCTTAAAAAACCAAAAAGGTAAGAGACTAGATCTTAAGTGTTCTCACCACACACACACACTACACAGAGATACTGAAGGGATTCAGTGGGAGCATTTCAGAAAGACTTCACAAAAGGAAATTTGAGCTTGAATGGGTTAGGTTTTAGAGAGTTGGAGCAAGCAAATATCCTAGTAAAGCCACAGAGTCGGGAAAGCTCCAGATGTGTTCAGAGAACCCAGCAGTTCGTCCAATAAGTTACAAGGGCTGCCGGTGAGGCAGGACTGAGTGTATGTCCTGAGATACATCAGTGGACTGAGCCACCCAAGCACTCCCATCTTGGTTTTCAAATAACAAAATTTCTGGGATTTGCAGGGGTGAAAAAAAAATCTAGATAGCTATTCATTTTGGTTTTGTTTACAAGTTGCAACTGTGTTTATTTTTCTTATTTTTGGTAATCAAAGCTCTCCAAGGGTGTATTTCTTAAAAAAAAAAGAAAAAGAAAAAGTCCGATTCCATGGTCCCTAACTGCAAGGCTCTATAATCCCCTGGAAAACAAGACGCACGCAGTGATTAAGAGCACGGACCCTGGAGCCAGACCACCCGGGTCTTGGATCCCAGCTCCACCCTGACTAGCAGTGCCTTGTGAGCTAGGGAGCTACCTGCCCGCCTGAGCCTCCGTTTCCTGGTGAAATGTGGACAGTAATGGTATTGACACAAAGAGCTAATGTGGAGATTAAGTGAGGCGTTATGTATAAAGGGCCTACAACAGTGCCGGGCTGTCAGTCAGTGTTCATGGGCATTATTATTATTATAGGCGAACAAAGAAATGGGACAGATCATGGTGGAGGCAGCGATCAAAGTCTGTAAGGGAAAAACGGCAATACGGAGTGGGGAGGATTGCTTCTGTCTGACAAAGAGGAGGGTTAAGTAAGGCTTCGTGGGGGCTGGAGTGTTGGAGGACGAACAGGTGCTTTCCCAGCAGACGAGTGGGATGACGGTATTTAAGGAAAGAAAACTGCATGAGGAAAGATGTCCCAGACCAACCTCACCTTCTCTCCACCCTCTCCGCTGTTCATCTCCTTCTCTCCCTCACCCCACCATCACTGCTAGCTGCTCAAGATAGATATACAGGGGTCTTCCTTGTCCCCTCGCTCCAGCTCATGCCCCAAGTGAGGCCCAGGGGACCTCCCACGAATCTTCCACACCCATCTTCTCCTGAACCTCTGCTTATCTTTCTATCCCTAGAACTCCCTGTAGTTCTACATCCCTCTAACGGAGTCTATCCTTACTCCTAGCCTGAAATCCCCCTTCCTGACCCTATGTGGTCAGTCCTTTCCCGCTCCCACATCCCAGCCAGCCCAACTTTCTTTCGTATCCCCAGATGCTTGCTGTTTCCTCTGTCTGGAATGTTCCCTCCTGCTCTGTCTCATGGAAGCACTCATCTTCCACGTGGCAGTTTTGATGCCACCTCCTTGGGGACATGTCCCTGACTCTTGCACTTGGCTGCTACCTTCTCTGGTTACTCTGCCCTCAACACAGTCAAAATTGATCAATTACTTATGCGTATGTTGTGCATAATCTGTAAACTCCATGGAGGCAGGTAGTGTTTTAAATCTGTTTTCGAGGGACACCTGAGTGGCTCAGTTGGTTAAGCGGCCGCCTTCGGCTCAGGTCATGATCCCAGCGTCCTGGGATAGAGTCCCACATCGAGCTCCTTGCTCGGCAGGGAGCCTGCTTCTCCCTCTGCCTCTGCCTGCCATTCTGTCTGCCTGTGCTCGCTCTTTCTCTCTCTCTCTGACAAATAAATAAAATCTTAAAAAAATAATAATAATAAAATAAATCTGTTTTCAAATTGATATGTCACCAGTGCGCAAAGAAGTGACTGACAGATAGCTAGGCACTCAGAAAATATGTGTTGAGTGATAAACTTTTCCTAACTAGGCAGTGAGTGCCACACAGCCTGAGCTATGTCAGCCTGACCTGCAGAGAGCCTACCAAGCGTGTGCTTGGCTTGTGCTAGAAACACCACAAATATTTGTTGGACTAATAAATAAATAAGTCAGTAGCTTCAAAAATGTAGCTCCAAGTGCATTCCCACATTGGTTCTGATACTCTGATTTGTGGTCTGAATAGCAAGGCGCAAAGCCGCCTTCACCTCCGGAGAGAGGTACACCATGCTTCCATTAGCATAGCCTAAAAGGGCAGGAAATCAGCCAATGGCAGCATCTCAGAAATGGAGAGTGTCTTTGTGGTCGATTTCATTCACTCCCCATATGATGTTTGAATCCTTCCCGCATCACACCCTCATTCAGTCTAAGCTTGAATGCCTTGAGAAGCAAGAGCTCGTGCTTCCTGAGGACACCAATCCTGCCTTCTGTCACTCCCACTTGGTGGAAGTTCTTTGTGAGCCTGAAGTAGGAGCTGGTCCTTGCAGTTTCCATTGGTGGACCCTCACTCTAGTCTCTACCACACTGATTTTTAAACTATGAATTTCAACCCATTAATGAGTCAGGATATCAATTTAATGGGCTCAACAAATATTTTTTAATGAAAAAGAATGGAGTCAAATAGAAAACAACAGAAAGTATCAAAGTAAATTGAACACAAGGAGGGTAATAATGCTTTCGGGAACACTTTCTTCAGATATATGTGTGTATTTCTGTGTCTTCTGGGTGGAGATATAAAATATAATTCTCCCTATAGGTAACAGCCAAGCGAGTCTCCAAACCACTGTTCTGGAGAATTAACAGACATGTGTTCTCACGTGATGGCCCTTGCAGCACGTCAAGACGAGTCAAGATGACCTCTCAAGCTGTCTCTTCCCAGCGAACATCTCTAGCTTCTTTCCCCCCTTGTCCCCCATCTGACGTGGTTGTCAGCTACTATCCCTTAGAACTTTGCCCACATCCTGCTTCAAGAGTGGCTCCAGGAGATAGGGTTAGCAACGTTGTCTGCTGCTACAAGTCTCTCCCTCACCAGCGTCAGTGCACATTTTGTAGTCCTATTGTCTTCCTGGACGTGAAGACTGTCAAAAAGCAGCCAAACCGAGCTCTGTCTTCTCCCTTTACTCCATCAGCATTATGCGAGTGGCTCCAAGCAGCAGACAGAGCCCTTCCCGGGTTTTCTTGTTCCAAATCTCATTTGTCTATGATATGCTCTCAAGATGGACTCAGATCTAATTTAGTGGGGTTGTTTTATTTGGTCTTTTGGGGCTGCTGTATCACACTAATGTCTCAGATCACCCAAACACCTAGAAAGCCATGTCTGTTCCATCCTGTGCTTAGGTAGGGCTCCTGGAGGGAAGAGGGGAGACTATACATAGTCTTCAATATACCCACTTAAATTGCTTCTTGTTGGAGTCAGTCTGTCCCTCTGACAGTGTCATTTCGGACCCCAATGATTCCATTGCATGTGTTCCCCATCTCTCCCTCCCACTTTGGCTATTTGAGCCAGTTGGCATGACTGAGAGAGCAATGGCCCTGAATCAGACAGTCTGAAGTTCAAATCCTGGGTCTCTGGCTGCGTGTCAGCGTGCCTTGGGAAAGTTACTTAATCTCTCTGTAAAATAATACCTCACAGAGTTCTGTAACAATGACATGATATTTTATATATATTACATGTCATGTAGGGGTGTGTCATAAATGGTAGTCATGAGCAAAAATAACATTCGCCCCAGACAAGGTGGAACAGAGCTTTCTCCCACACCACTAGACACTCCCTGCCTGGAGTTTCCCACTATCACTGCCCTTTATAGACCTTCTGACAGTTTCCAAGTTAACTTAACTATTTGTGAATCCAACCCCCCTTTATTTTTTCTCATTTTCAACAACATCACAAGAGGTTTATCATACTATTTGCGGAGATCCAAACTCAGAGCTCAGTGCACTTCTTAGGATTCTTGGCCCGAGAACACCAAATGACATGGAGGGAGGAGGAAGACAGAAGTGGTATTAGCCTGATGGGGCCTGATCCTCGTCACCCAGGACCGCGTCCTAGTGATCACCACACTCTCTTCAAGGCGCTCACAAAATAAGCCTTCTAGAACCAACTTTTGTCCAAGATGGACCACATGCTCACCTGTCTGTAGTCTATAAAATCAACTTCCTTTCTGTTTCTGAAAATGAGCAAATGGGCAAGCCAGCATTTTTTTCCAACATGCATTCTTTTCTCTAAGATTCTTCTAATTTCTTTTATTTATTTATTTATTTGACAGACAGAGACCACAAGCAGGCAGAGAGAGAAGGAGGGGAAAGCAGGCTCCTTGCTGAGCAGAGAGCCCGATGCAGGGCTCGATCCCAGACCCTGGGATGATGACCTGAGCCGATGGTAGAGGCTTTAACTCACTGAGCCACCCAGGCGCCCCAATTCTTCTAATTTCAATCCATCACAACTTAGAGAATTTCAGTACTTTATCGTCTGTTATTTATTCCAGAGATCTGATTTAATTTAAAGCAGCTACACATTTCTTAAAAGCTTGTCGGCCTCCACTATCTCATACCCGAGCTCATCCTTTCTGCACATTCTCCTGGTCAGAGAAAACAGACAAAAGCACATCTCCCAGAACCCCGCCTTCTCCGGTCCAACTATAGTTTTGGCCACCAAGTGCGGGAGCTGGGTCCGTTCCCCCAAACCCCCACCCCGTGCTTCTCACCTAAAACCTCTCTTTCTGTGGTCTCGGGGGTTTTGGATTGCCTCAGTTAGTTCAGACTTCCACTTTTCTGATACGCTTCTTGTGATCGCTCTTGGTCATGTGCTTGCCTTACGGTTTGAGTTTGTGTTCCACCATACCCAGGATTTCCCTTCTTGCCCATCTAGAACCCTAGGGTGACACAGTCACTTTCTTCTTTTGGACAGACTATCGGATCTAAAGGAGTGATTCATCCTGTTGCTTCGTATCCCTTTGGGAGGCCAGTACACAAGCCACGGAGCTTATCAGAAGACTGCTGATTGCCACTGGGCAAATTGCAAAGCAAAAGTCTGACATCTTTTTTTGCTTTTCTAAAGAACTCATTAGGAGTAATAATAATAGCTGTTAAATATTACTAAGCATCATTTGTTTATTTATTTATGACAAGGCTATTTTCTAAGCACTGGAAATACATTGTTTCATTTCATCTTCCTAACAACCCTTCTGGCAGGACCATCTTATTGCATCCATTTTACAGATGAGAACACTGAGGCACAGAGAGGTGAAGGCATGTGTCCATCATCAGAGAAACAGTAAATGACAGAACCAGGATTGAGGCATGGGCCTGCACAACGCCATAGTCTCTGTTCTTGCCTGCCACATCATAACAGCAGATATCCCTGACCTTGTAATCAGTCCACAGGCCTTTTTCAATCTATGTTGGACTGTATATTTATCTCCATCAAATATTATTCCCACCCATCTACCTAGGTCTTGGAGTATAAATGTCTTTTTGAACTTTGATTATCTATACATTCATTTGTACATAGGTATGTACATTTTACATACCTATACATTTTGAACTTTGATTACCTATACATAATATCTCTGTTATGCTTCTTATGACCATTTGGCATAGCAATCATTTCTTAACACGTCTGTGAGCTCCCTGGTATGAGGGAGGGGCTCTTACGTATTCAGTTTTGTGTCCGTTGAATGAATGAATGAATGAATGAATGAATTCTATGTTATCAATTTGAAATATGTTGAGTAGGCTGACTTTAAGGGGAAAATCATAGCACCTGTGTTCTTCCAAGAACGATGCTTTATTTTCCTGGTGGGCTTGACCTTTCCAAGCAGGCTGCAGTGGAACGTCATAAAACTTCCTCTTCTCACGAATCTTCACACATGCCTGCAATACCACAGTGACAGATTTATCCATCAGACCTATGTCTTACAGCTGCCTACACCTTAGCGCCCCCACCCCCCTTCAAAGAAGGAAGATTTCTTCGTAGTCATGAGGAGGAAGCATGAGGTCTGTGGACACTGAGCAGAGGAACACAGGGAACCTTCCAGAAGAGCCCAGAGTTAACCCACTATGCTGCCTGTAGAGACCCTGAGAACCAACGCAGAAGCCCTTGAATAATTAAAAAAAAAAAAATACCCAGAAGCGTTCTAGTGACTCTCAAAACACTTTCAATTTCAATAAGATGTAGGCTCATTATTTTAAAGCAGGAAACTTAAACACAATCAGCTCCTTTAAGAATGAAAGTCTTTATCCAAGCAGTTCTTTAAGAAAATAGCCTCAAAGTCCTTAGTAAAAACCTGAGGAATTCGATCAAATGAGGTCAGTTTCATACATGTTGTGCGTATCTATAAAGATGTGAACCAAATTGAATTATACTTAGCAGCAAAGCTCTGAGTCGGTGGAAGAGGCCAGCTGCACCCCAAAGTGCCCACTTCTGAGAGCCTGTCTCTGGCTTGATCTTGGCCCAGTGCCCAACCCTCCTCTCAGCACATTTCTGACTTCCCCAGCTATCCTCACCCGGTGCTGGTTTAGAAAGAAAAGGCTGCTGTTATCTTAAGCGACCAATTTAGCCTTTATTTAGGCATTTCCTTAAAAAACAGGTTACATCAGCGTGCTGGGTGGCAGCATTCCATACCCCCACCCGCTGCCTGGCTTTTGCTGCTGACTCTCTCTGGGGATCTGGGGGTCAGCAATTTCAGCTCCTTCCGCCTCAGTTTCTGCAACTAGGCTTAGGGATCAGGAGCCAGGGAACAGGAAGTGATTATTTCATTAGTACAGTGCTTTATACTGTTTCATGACTCCACGAGCATCCTCCTTCCTTGCTCCCTAACTGGCGTATTTTGAGACTAATGAGATAATGGACTGTGAGTGGTTGGACAAGCCCCTCTGAGGGAGATGGTGCCCAGGACACTAGCCTCACTTCCTCCTAAAGTAATTCTGGTTATCATCAATGCTCACGGTGGGGGGGTGGGGGATCCAAGAGGTGACATCACATGGTGCCTGCAAGCCACACATGTTGCCTCCGTGTCAATTATCACCAGAAACAATCATGTTATTTACCAGTCTCATTCTGATCCTCAGAGCAAATGGATAAAGGAAATCTATGGCAACTCTGTGTGAGACCAAGAATCTCGTATCTTTAAATGACAAATTGTAAATAAATACGAAACAGAAACCCATTCAATTCTGACCTGAAAGCAAAAAGTTGCATAATGTATTTGCAGTTCAGTGTGCTTGAAAAAAAAAAAAAAATCCAAATTCACATTGAAAAAAAAATCCATTTATGCATAGGGTAAAATATTAGAAAGGAATGCTCATCTTCCTGGATGCCTCTGATGAAGCACACCACCGTAAAGGGAGTTCACGGGGAACCGCATAACATGAAAGGAAAGTACCTGGTTCTTTAATAAGCTCATTGAGATCACCTTAATTAACTGATCGATTTGGAGTGAGGGCAGATTAGAGAATCCATTCAAGTGTCTCTTTGATGAAATTGACAGGTGAGTTTGGTGCAATAGGTGGGGAGAAATGAACCTCAAACAAGTAATTCCTCCCAGGTGTCTGGTTGGTGGATTTTGAGGACAGCCCCCTCTCCAGTTTCACAGCTTTGCAAAATTTAACCATTTCTCTGTGTTCTGCTGAAATACTTCATTTCAGAGTCCCGGGAAGTAATTTTGTCTTCCGTTCATTTGTATTTGGAATTTAGAGACTGACATCCAAGCGGTGCAGGCTATGGGAAATGGTGTTAGAGATGTTTAGATTTCTGCTTTTCATTCTACAAATATAAAGGGAAGATTTTAAATATTAGATGGAGGAAATAAAATATGGATAAAGAGGTAGTCACACCAGGTCTTTATGGATTAATAACTGCAAACCTTTTCTAGGTCTTTCTCTTAATTATGTTTCAATTATTGAAGCTGCCTCTCTCTAGTTTTTATGGCTATGTTCACCTCTGTAGGATTATGTGAGGTAAGGAATTGTGAACACAAACATCTCCCACTATGGTTCTCAGCCCTGAGATCCTGACAGAGAGAAAGCGTATGGCGAGTAACCCAGAGCTGAAGTTTATCAGTAATTTACCACACAGAATATATACAGAATGTTTCAAGGTTATCACCATAAGGATACCTCTCACTTAACCAAATTCCAGTGTGATCTTACTTCCTTTTCTTCTCTTTTGGGTCACAGAGTTGAATTAATTCTACTCCTTAGTTCGTAGTGCACGCCTCAATCCATAAAAAGCCTTTCTTTTATTTTATTGTGGTTTTCTCTCCTGCTTCCCGATCCTCACTCCAGTCCCCTCTGCTCCAGACCCCTCACTCCTTTCTCTAGACATATGTGTACACTTGAATAATATATAGTATTGCTTTGTGTGGGCGTGTTCCATTACCAAAGGCAATGTGCTATAAATCTCATTTTCTTTCCTACATTTTTTTTCATTCAACTCGATGCTTTTGCCATCCATCCTTGTTGTTTTATGTAAATCTAATTATTACTGCTGAAAGCCTTACATAAAACCACAGATGCTTGGCTGTTGTCCTAGGGACGGACTTCCAGATTGATTCCATTCTTTGCTACCACAACTGGTGCTACGGGAGCATGCACTGGGCTGTCCCCTCACATATTTGGGGAAGCCAAATCCCGTGTAGTCTCTGGGATCTACACAGGAGTGGGATTGCTGAAGCACAGGCTGTTTCAATCCCTCTAGCAGGGCCAGAGGGCTCCCATGGCCCTGAATCCCTTCCAGCAAATGACACTGCTAAGATTTCCAATTTTTGACAATCTGATGATTTTGAAGTGGATTGCGCTGTAATTTAAATTTACAGGTCACTGATTACTAGTGAAGCGAACATCTCTTCATATGCTTATTAGAATTCAAATTTCTCTTCCTATAAACTGCCCATATCTTTGCCCATTTTTCTACTATTTTTCCTACATGGGTTTCCTGTATTTGTCTTGCCAACCTGTAGGAGTTCCTTGGGGCATTAATTCCTTATTGATTTTTGGACACTGAAAACATCTTTCCACAATGCCTTCTGTCAGGTAGGTTAACTGTTTTCAACTGGAATCTTTATGTTTGATATAGCCATACCCATCAGTTTGGGGTTTTATGTTGTTTGGGGCTGGCTTAAGGAATTTGCTCCATATCCCAGAGCACAAAGATATTCTTATAATTATTCCTTTATAGGGTGAGTCTGTATATTTCCCTTCATATTTAGATTTTCCATCCATTTGGATTTTTTTTTTTTTTTTGGTATATGTTATAAGATAGGAATCCAACACTGTTTTTTCCCCACAGTGAGTCAGTTTTCCCAACACTATCTACTCAATGATCCATCTTCTTCCTACTGATTTGGGAGGAAGTCTTCCTATGGACCAGTTTCCCATGGGTACATGGCTTGGTCTCTGGGCTCTTTGCTCTCTCTCTCTCTCATTCTGGTCAGTTCACTTGTTCCTGAACCACTTCCTCACAATTTTATTGTGATGGTTTTGAAATATGTCTTAGTCAATTTGTTTTCTTAAGTGAGAGAGAAAGTAGGGTTGGTAAATGGGAATTATACATAATTCCACAGACTCTCTTATCCTTATGCCAAGCCATGATTCCCACACTGGGTCACCCATGGCAGGTTTTCCTACACCTAAATGTCATCTGTAATGTGTCCTAAATGGGAAAAAAACCTAAAATGTCTAAAAGGCCATCTGTTGGCCCCCTACAATTCTTTGGGATTAAAATTGCATGTCTTTTAAAATAAGAAAGGGGATCAATAATTTTTACTCTTAAAGTTGAAAACCTATAAGACAATTGATTCTTCTACAGGAATTAAAGATCTTCAAGAATGATATTTCTTGGGTCTCCAAGATTTACTGGGAGCATAATATGTATGAGGTCATCAAGGAGCAAAGTGATTAGCAATTTGCTCCATTCCAAGAGCCAATCTGTAGTGAGCCTGAAACTGGTACCCAAATCTCCTGGGCCTTCCTTGTCAACTTTACAGTCTCCTGTGTGCTGGGCATTGTCACATGGAGTGGAGAAAGGATGGTTTCTGCCTACATATAAGTCAGTCAGTAATTCACCTGAAACCTGGATCTTTATACTCATTCATGGAAGGAGAGATCTAGTATGAAGTCAGGCAGTTTTCAGTCTGTCCTATCAGCCAGAAGTCAAGCCAAATACATTTTACACATACCAGTTGATAATCAGCTAAAAATTCTAAATAGATCTTGCCATGGTGCATTTACTGGCCAAATATGGACCTAGTCTATAACTCAGATAAGACAAAATGGCATGCCAAGAATGTCCTTCGGAAACAGGAATTAGTTAGAAGCTACAATAGAGTTTCTGGATATACACAGTTGAGGAATTTCCAGATGAAGGAAAGGGTGAATATTCAAGCTCAGAAAAAAAAAAAAAAGGAGGAAATGAAAGAGAAGGAAAGGTTAGATAACAATATAACATATTATTTAAAAGCTTAGAGCCAGACTGCTGGGATTTAAATCACCTCTCTTCCACTTAAATAGCTACGAGGTCTCAGGCAGTATTTTTAACCTCTCCATGCTTTGGTTTTCTCACCCACAAAATGGAAGTAGAAATTAAACCTACCTCATAGGATTCTTGAGATGATTCAGTGAATTTAGACATGGAAAAGCAATCTGAACAGTGTCTGTTACATACAAAGTAGTCAATGAATGTTAGTTGTTATTATTATTATTATTACAGTATCATCTCATGTTTCTCAAATATCTGTATAGAAAAGTCCATGATGATAGAACATAAAATTGTAACTGTATATCTCAAGAAGGCAAGATTATAGATTCTCCTTCTTTTTTCTCCTTATCTGCATTCTTCTAATTTTGCCAAACATGAAAATATATTGATTTCCTAATACGAAGCAACAAATTATTTTTACTTTCTGAAAAAAAGATCTATGAGATGAGTGAGGGTAGGGGAGAATTGCACACCCATACAGTCAAGATCCTCTTGCAAATAAACAGTATAGGAATGAAGCAACATTTATGAGTTATATCCTCAAATAAATAGGGAATTAGGGGACTGATGAGGGGAAAAAAGGAAAATGGAGAAGAGCGACATTCTCTTAATTTTTTATTTTGTGCTCAAGGTTATGGTTCAGCACAGCAGCAAAATGGACCAAGAAATGAAGTGCTGTGAGAGGTCATAGGGACACACATCAACTGGCTCTGGAGTTTTGAAAGGCATTGGATAATTTCATGACCATTAATAACATCTGTAGTCCTGCCAGGCAGGCTAATGGCAGGGGTAATTAGAGCCTGTGCTTTAAGACAGATGACTGTTGGTCAGAGCTGGGGAAAGAGTCCAGCCCTGGGCCACACTGCCCATGGTTCCACAGGGCCAGCAGAGGGCAGGGCCTGGCCAGGAAGGACCCTACCTGATCATAGCAAAGGCATGACCTGGACTGACCCCTGTGGGCAGACGCTTAGCTCACAAAGGAAAGAGTGTGTGGGTGTAGCTCAGGGCTCAGGTCCGGATCTAAAGCTGGTCCACCCTAATGTCCTGTGATGAAATATTTTCATACTCACGTACCCAGAACTTAGGCTTACAAAAATATATTCAGTTCAAAGAAGTTGTGAAATCAACTAGTAGTTACCTGGCAATAATTTTGCACCAGTGGAGTGATTTTCCAGTCATTCAAATTAAGAATTGGCCATTTCAAGACTTATTCTTGCTTCATGGACAGGAGAACATGGATGTTTTGGTCTTTTGTCTCTAAACAGATTAAGTTGTTCAGTTCTTTAATCAAGATGACATGTATCTTTTCTAAAAGTTTCATTATGAGATGCAAATATGTGTTTTCAAAGTGTAGTCTTCCATGTAGACTAGTCTTGGTATACATCCTTCTATCCACAGGATGGTTCACAATAGAGAACATAAAGGAGAACACTTATCATGCTACTTAGGAATTTGTACCAATAATTTCTCCTGAGCAAAAAAAAAAAAAAAACTATATTAAATGACTGTATCAACAGACTCTGCATGAATTTCCTCTCTTGGTGATATTAGACCTAATACAGTTCTACACAATCTAAAAGAAAATCCTAACCAACTTCCACTTAAACATTACAGATGAAGAAAAGTGTTTATCTTGAATTTCTCTTGGAATAATCTCTAAAATGACAGAAAAGGAATTGAAAATGTTTAAAATCACAATGCAAAACAACAAAAACAAACAAACAAAAAACCAAGGAAAGGAGGTGGCAGGAGACCAGTGATGTCAATGAACCATTTTAAGATAGGAACCATAGGGATGGGGTTGGGAACTTCCTTTGCCAACAATGTGACAGGCTAGACATTCTGACAAACTCTATTGGTAGAATACACTGAGATCTTAGTAAGTACAACAAATGTGAGGAGACAAGGACATGGAAAATAAGAGGGAGAAGTTAAAAAAAAAATGGAAAACAAACTGAGAAGACATGATAAAGTCCTATAAAGAGAGGCTAGAGAGAACAAAGGAAATGCAAATGTCACTAAACTAGCGAATAGCATCAATCCACTGGTCTAGCAAATAATCCATCTTAGAAGAAATTCACTGGTATTGATAATCTCCTCCTTTTCTTTAGCTGGGTGATAAATGTATGGGTGTTCATTACATGATTATGCTTTTAATATATTTATATATTAAATATCGTGTTCAAAAGAGATTCAAAATGACATAATTTAATAAATTAAAGTCTTTGGATTGTCACAAACCACTTTGGCTTCACCATTCTGAACTTTGTGAAGTTCCTGCTGAAGAATGGGGAACAGGAAGCAAGTCTCTATGAACCAGTCCCCTGGAAAGTATGAAAGGCTGAAATTACCACGTATATGTGAAGGGTGAGGTGAGGGAAGAAGCTGAATACCAGAAGATATTAATAATTTAGCCCAGACTCCTTCCCCCAGACTCAGCCAGAAGGTTGTCCTTCCTTTACCTCAGGAGACTACGGGGTCAAAATGGAGAAGCTGAGTCTAAAAGGTCTGGTCATGGGGACACTGGATTTAGCTGGGAAATGTACTTAAAGCCTGCTGTTTTAAGGGAGTCTCCCTGCATGGCATCCATACAGTTATTTCCTGCTCCCCCCTACACAATACATTACAGCACGATCAATTTCTAGGTTACTGCATAGCATTATAACCATCTTTCTTAATGATTTGACAAGACTTTTCAATCTGAGTGCTCCACTCAATAGCATAGATTGCCCCCTCTCACTCCCTCCCTTGTGTTGTTCTTTGTCCTGCTCTTCAGACACTGCACACCCCTGCCCAGGAACACTATCCCTCAAAATGGGTGCCTTCCCATCACCACAAGAGAATCCACTTAGACGAACTCCCCCAAACCTTCCTGGACCCAAAACTAAAGTTGACCCTTTTTTTCCACATTCTGCTCTCATCATGATTGTTGTCACTCTCTCATTCTTTTTTATGTCTTAGTGCATGTATGCATGTATGTATATATGGTCTGTCTACTCAATAGATTGTAAGCTCCACAAAAGCAGGATTTATATCTGTCCTCTTTCCCGCTCCATGTCCAGCACAGCAAACAGAGCGTGGCCTGGAGAAAAACCTCAGTACATATTCGGGAGTGAGTAAATGAATGAACGTGTGACTGACTGACGAGTAGATGAAACGCTAACTACTTGAGGCCACAGAGAGAAATCTGAGGCCAAACGGGACTAACAGAGATTTTGTTAAATGAAGAGCCAGGAAATTCACTTCCTACTGGCTACCAGGAACCAGGCACATGACTTGAATAAGGCACACTTAGCCTCTCTGTACCTGGTTTTCTCACCTATGAAATGAGAGGCTTGGGGTAAGTGACCTCCATCACCTGTTTCAACCATAAGTACTGGGGTCTGCACCTTGGAAAGTCCTTACTTTGCTGAATATTTCTGTTGTGAATTTTGGAGAACAGCTTTTCGGTTCTGTTTCCCAGAATGATGAATGGGTAGAAATTCAAGTCAAACAACAGTATCTTTTTTTTTTCTTTATGTGACAACTAGCAATTAGTTTTAACAGTTCTTGTCCCTGTCTTTTCTCTGTGAGAGAGGGAAATAGACTCATTGATCGGGTAAATGAAGCAGCCTGAAATTGGAGAATGGCCTGACATATGGAAGCTTTCTCAATAGGCAATGATCTTTTAGAGAAATATTACAGAATAGTGGCTATATCAGTCCATTTGAGCTGCCCTAACACAATACCACAGACTGGATGGCTTACAAACAACAGAAATTTATTTCTTACAGCTTTGGAAACTGGAAGTCCAACATTAAGGCACCAACAGATCTGGTATCTGGTGAACCCAATTCCTGGTTCCTAGAGTCATAGATGGCCATCTTTTTGCAGTGTCCTCACATGGCAGGAGGGAGTGAGGGAACACTCTAGGGCCTCTTTTATAAGAGTACTATCCCCATCCAAGAGGGCTCCACCCTCATGACCTAATTCCCTTCCAAATTCCTCCACCTCCTGGTACCATCACACTGGGGGTTAGGTTTCAACATGTGAATTTTAGGGAGGACATGAACACTCAGACCATAGCTATTGTTGAGCACATGGTCTGATATCAGACAGACCTGGCTTCAAGTTGTGTCCATGCACAACCTTGAGCAGATTGCTTAGACAGAGAGGGTAGCGTACTGGAGCTAGAAGCTATAGCTAGACCGTAGGGGGTTGAGTCCCAGCTCTTGCCACTTACCAACTGCAAAACCACTCATGTCTTCAGATCCCCTTAAACAACAGAAAGTCCCACCCCATGAGTGGTGGTGAAGATCCACAAATTCCAGATTCATAAGACCCATTGGCCAGCACACCCTGAGAACACACAGCCACCACCGTTTGTGTCTTCTGCTGCTGTTGTGTTGCTGATACTCAATCTTTCCAAATCCATTTCTTCACTCATCGATTTAACGAATATTTACCAAGTGCTTCTGAAGAGGCCTCATATCACTTCACTAACTTCATATGAAGTTTCCGAGCCTCAATTACAACACCATTAGCCTAGAAGACTGGAATTCCATGTGCTGATCTCTCTTACAGTAGTTCTCAAACATGGCCCCCTGGCATGATATCTGGGGAGAACCGCCTCCTGACGGTGCTGGTCTCGCATGGGAACACACTTCAGCACTAACCTGCAGCCTCCCCCTCCCCCACTGTCCTATCAGGGGTCAGACTACCATACGCTCAATCGACTCTCCCAATTCCCAGTCTAGGCCAGAACAAGCGGGAGAGATGAATGGGAAGAGTAAGTGAGGAGCAAGTCGAAGATGGCAAATACATTCAGACATCCAGGGAAAGAAAGAGATGGGTCATCAGAAGTCTCATTCTAATATATAGGGCAATAGACACAGATGACTTTGGGATCTTTTGTCTATCTCGACCTTCACTTTCTTGGTCATTTCCCTCATTGCCATTCTGGATCTTGTGAGAATACTTCTGGAGGAGGGATTTGAATCAATGATAGTGATGGAAATATCAAAATGCTCAGAAGTAAATAATGGAAAACTTATAAGGAAAGTATACAAGTTGCTAAGATTATATTTATTCATTTGCACATAGAAGAATTAAAAGTTTTAGTTCATAATTAAATGAAAGTAGATTTGAGATTATAGCTATTGGCTACTCTTTGGTTCAATAATTGAAATATATCGTCATAGAGTATTTCTTTTTCTCCCATTCCATATTTAAGAATAATGATTCCATATTTAGGAATAACATCAATGATTGTGTTGTGTCCAAATGCTTTAAGAAGGTTTCAAACTTCAAAGAGAACTCACAACTTTCTCCTACAAGGTCAATCTTCTTCCATGTTCCCTTTCTCCATCTAAATAAGCCATAAAACCTACAGATTATTCTTCACACTCCTAATCCCTAATCATCTCCAAAACATCAGCAAATCCAATCAACTTGAGCCCACAAATATCTCTCAAATTGGTTGATGTTGTTCTTAGTCAAAAGTAGTTATGTTTAGGGTGGTAAAAGGGGCACTTGGGTGGCTCAGTCGGTTAAGCGTCTGCCTTCAGCTCAGGTGACGATCCCAGGGTCCTGGGATCGAGTCCCACATCGGGCTCCCTGCTCAGAGGAGAGCCTGCTTCTCCCACTCCCTCTCCCTCTGTGCTCACTCTCTCTCTCTCTCTCTCTCTCTCTCAAATAAATAAAAATCTTTTAAAAAAATCTATAAAAATGAGGAAGAATTCATTAAATAAAAACAGGCATACTATAAGAATAGGTGGGTAAGCAAGACAGCCAATTAGAAATCTCAGAAATAAAACAATCATTAAAATATAAAAAATCAGTAGAGAAGGTAACATTTAGATTTGATATAGTCACAAGTTAGTGAGTGAAAAAGTACTCTTAAAGAAATCATCCAGGATACAACACAGCAAAACAGAGGAACACTGACTATGAGTAAAGAGTTAAGGGACATGGTGCAGTAGCCTTTCTCCAAAGATGGGCGCCATTCATGTCTTCTCTCCCTGGGCACACACTTCTCTCCTACCAGGAGGTCGTATTTTCTCCTCCTCTAGCATACTGTTGTCGTTGTTGTTTTATTGCTTTAGAAACACAGAGGATCTTTTTTTTTTTTTTTAAGATTTTATTTATTTATTTGACAGACAGAGATCACAAGTAGGCAGAGAGGCAGGCAGAGAGAGGAGGAAGCAGGCTCCCTGCTAAGCAAAGAGCCCGATGTGGGGCTCAATCACAGGACCCTGGGATCATGACCTGAGCCGAAGGCAGAGGCTTAACCCACTGAGCCACCCAGGCGCCCCAACACAGAGGATCTTAAGCAAAATAGTAAAATGTTAAAAATTTGTTAAATCTGAATGGTGGGTACTTTTGTGTTTATTAAATATTTCAAATATTAACAAAACTGTTTTTTCACCAATAACTTAGGGAAATCAGCTCCATTGCTTTCTTTTATAGTTACAACTGGAACACAGCTCTGCCAACGAGAGCCCATTGCTTGGTTCGGTCCTTTTGTAGAAGGAGTAAGATGTCACCACCCCCTGAACTGACTCATCTGTATTTGGATCTCTGATGCTATGGAGATAGAGCCCACTGGGCTGTGCCCCCCCCCCCTTAATTTACATAAGGCAGGGAGAAGAGGTTCAGAGATACAAGGCTGTGTCTGGTGAGCCAAGTTCCCAAATAAGGCCAAATCGTATTTTTTTTTTTTAAATACAGTCCTGAGAGAAAGGTTAACTTAAGGAATGTGATCCATACTTGGAAGTTAAAGAAGAAATACGCTGGGCCAGGGGCTGAGAAAGGTGATGTCAAGGTCAATGATCAGAGATCAGCAGTAGTAGTGGAGGAACAAGGTTGACATGGAAGTGAATCTGCATCCATTGGGGCTTTTCCTAACCAGCAAGTGAACCACAGAGCTGGCTACCTGCTAGGTCAGAATGGAAGCCAAGCAGATTGGGCCTCCTCAGCCCCCAGGGACCTGATGTCCTCTCCTAGAAGGTGGGAGCAGGCAGGCAAAACAAGGACTGATTAATAGACAAGACTAATCCACCCCAGTGACTCTCAGTACTATTTTGGGAGGGAAACCCAAGAAAAGTCTGAGCTTTCTGCTGATTTGACAAGTGGGGCCCAGGCCTCTGTGATCTGGGTATCTGAGAGGAATGGATATCTTATTTTGGAGACCAAGACTGATGAAGTCAAAGCTTTGGGTTCTCGATTTTATCTCCACCATCCATGCACTTGGCAAAGGAGAAGCAGACGTGGAAATATTTCAAAACAGCAACAATCCCCAAATTATAGGGTAGTCATTGAAGCTTTCCCTGTCCACCCTATTTAAAACTGGACCCCTCCAACCTAGCACTCCCTACACCTCTACCTGATGTATTTTTCCTTAGTGGAACATGTGCCTTAATTTTTAAAGTTACTTAGTACTTTTTCTGTCTCTCCAACTAGAATACAAACTCCGTGAAGTTCAAGATCTCGTTTGTTTGTTTCTGGTCCATAAGTTTTAGAGCTATGCCCAGCAGAAGATAGGAACTCAGTAAACATTTATTGAGTCATAGGATGACTGAAACATTACTAGGTTTTAGAATGTGTCAGACGTCACACATGCCACAGCTTCCCCTCTTCCCCACCACCCCCAACACACACAGACACAGTCACACATACACACCTTCCCCTATGGCCCGATTTTTTGGAAAAGAGGAAAATCCAAAGGTAGATAATGGAAATATGACCATACATAGTTATTCAAGATATTCTAGGTCAGAGTGAAAACTTACACAGAGGCTTCCCAACTGCCCATCTTTGGATGGGTCTAGAAAGCAGGGGTGACCAGAGGTCTGAGGATGGAGCACCATGTGTCTGGTTGTAATTCCCAACTGTGAGCCTGACTGAGTGGGGGTAGCAGGGCCACACCCCCACCACAGCCATTCTCTAAGGTTCTAAAAGGAGCCAGAACTGAGGAGAGGAGCAGACCCCACTTTCCAGCAGCCCCAATGGTGCCCCTTAATCAGGGGCTAGGTTGAGGTGATCCTGGCTCTCCACCTGTGCCCTCTGTCACCCCTGAGGAGAGTGCTCTTGCCCTGCGTCCAAATCCCAGATTTCCAGTTGCTCCCATAACTCCTTCCACTAGGCTGAGGAAAAAACATTCAGGGAGGACAAGCAGAGGGGGTCCCACTGGGAGGGCGCTGTGGCCAAAAGGGCCAGTGACGGGGAGACAAGGCTGGACTTCACCAGGGCTTTGAGGAGACAGAGTCTGAGAAAGCAAAATCCCTTTGCAGCTGGTTGAGGGGCTAGGAATGGGGATTCCAGAAAAAAACTGCATTGTAGATTCCTAAGACCTGGCTGGGGCCCTCACCTACTAAAAGGGTTTTGAGTCAACAGGGACAAGAACGTGGAGCAGGCTTTTCGTGGGGATCCCTGGGCCACCTTATCTGGTCGCCTGACCTTGCAGAGGCCAACAAGGTGAAACTTTGGCCTTCTCCAGGCCTGCTCGACAGGCCTGTTTTCACGTGAAGAATCTTTGGGGTGTTGGTCTTCCCACCCCTCTTGGTATTTCCTATGATACGGGGGGGCCAAAGGCCATTACAATGGAAACTCACCAACTCTGCGTAAGGTTCTCATTCTAGTAAACAAATACGGGTTATGAGCTTCCCTGTTTTTCTTCCTGGCCTGTGGAATTCAGCACTCGCCCTGCTGCAGAGATGCCTGCCTTTTGCTCCGGCTGGAACCCTAAACTTCAGCAGCAAGTCTCCCTTTGGGGGGCCTTCTTTCTCACTCTGTTTCTCTTTCCAGCTGCCTCTCCCTCCCCTTCCCTTCTTTCCACACTACCCTCTTTCCCAAACCCATTTTATTTGTTTGAAATGACCAGAACCATGTTTCCCACACGGATACTGCCGACCTGAATTATAGATTGAGGGTTTCCAGTCCACTGCCCAAACGACTCACAGTATTTATTTTACGAGTCTCTTCGAGGCAGAACAGGTAGCAAAAAGTCCTGAGTAAAAGGCAAGTTTACCACAGTGAGCTCACACTTCTGCATAACTGAGTGGATGGAGATCGTCCCCAGTTGGGAGTGTTGGCCCTTGGTTCAGACCGAAACTATGGAAGAATTATGTGAGTAGCTGTAATACTTGTCTTCAACAGCTTAGCTCTTTCTGATGGTACCATTTCTGTTCCTGTAGCTGGCCAGGAGGAGCAGGCAAGGCTCCTTTGTGTGGGTTTGGGCAAACATCTTCCCCCTGCCCCCCCCCCCATCTTGGGGCCTGCATTACCTCAGCTGTAAAAAAAATAGGAGTTGAGCTAAATTATTTCTGAGATCTCAGTTTAAAATTCTATGAATCTGAGATTCAATTTGACCAGTATTAATTTAAATCCACTAATAGTAATGAACCTCTAGACATCCCCACAAAGATGAGAGACACTGGTGACTTCAAGTACTTCTACCGAAAAGGGAAACATAAGAATGTAATTTACATACAAGAAGTGCACGTTGAGTGTATAGTCTGATTAATTTCTCCCAAACTGGATGTACCTGTGTAACCAGCTTCCAGAGCGACAGAACATTACCAGCTCCAGCAGAAACATGTCTCTTACTCCCTTTCCAGTCTGAGTCTCTTCCTCAATGCTTCACAAATAGCAGATTTTGACTCTACACGTAATCTGCCTCCAAATGTGTTACTTAGGCAAACCACAAATAGTTCGCACCTGCATTGTAATAAACAATAGTATCAAAACAAGTGATTTCAGGGAACTAAAAGTGATCCTTTATTATTCAAGGAAGAGGTTGTCAAACTCAGAAGAGATACGCAAAAGGACAAATAAAAGGAGTAATATCTCAAAACAGGGTAATTTTGGCTGCGGTCAACTGTATCGATTGACAGAGTGTTCCTGCCTAGATGTGGAAAGCAGTCCATTACTAAAAGGAAAATTAGAGCAATCAGACACATTTTCCCTAAACACACACACACACACACACAGTTCATTTTGGTTCCCAAACCTAACTCTTTCCTTTAAAGAAAAACTATTGTTTAGGGTTTCACAAGTTACTGATATTTACACAAACAACATTAAAAACACAGTGTAATCTCTACAGAATGTGTCTGTAATTCCCATGTCAGTTGGTCATGAAAGTGAACCATGAAGCCCAGTTCCACACTCAGGGATGGCTTGGAGGTGCAAGAAAGGGGACAAGGGGACATACGTTTTCCTTGGGATTTGTGGGTTTCTCTCCTCGGGTGAGAGGGAGAACAGGAATTTTAGAACTGGAAGGGACTTTGAGAATGTGCAGTGCCCGCCCACCATATTACAGGTGAGAAAACCAGGTCCAGAAGGAGATGGGTTGGCTGGTCTCACGACGGATATGGCAGTTTCAAGCTCCTCCCAACTTCCTTTCTCTACACTACCTTGCTGCCCCTCAACCTATGCCCTGCTGTGGCAGCCCCTGGTGGTTGAGTTCTCTGTACTCCCTTTCATAGAACCTAAAGTAGGGGAGACAGAAGGAGCTAGACTTGTACCCACAGTAATTCTTCCCCTGGCCAAACCCTTGGCAAGGTGGTCTGTCAGCCAAGATCATCTCTTGCCCTTCTGCCTTCATTGGGAAAGGTGGAGCTTGGTGAGGTAGCCCTGTCCCCAGTTCAAGCTACGCCATCGTCATCCATCCGTGAGGGCTCCTTCACATTGAAGTAGGGGTTGGGGGAGAGGACGCCACCGTTCCTGCCCCCACTGACATCCTCTTCCTTCCTGTAGGTGCCCACCCTAATGAACGTGAAGCATACACATCCTTGAATGACTATGTCCTGGTGAGATGTGTGTTTGGCTTTGTGAGCGTACGAGGTTTCTAAATTATGTCAGCGGTGTTGTGTTGCAAATTTCCTTCTGCTTCTTCTGTTGTTACTCACCCTTGGATTTTGGAGCTGGAAATATTTCAATTCATGGCCTCTGACTGCTGCAATGTATCCATAGCTGAATGGACCACGTTTTGCTTTCGAACTCTGCTAGCAAACAAGGAATTTCGGGGGAAGTCCTCCCAGCCCCCTTCCAATGACCTCCTCTTGCTCTCTGGTCACTCAGATACTTGTCTTTCCCGGTCCTTAGGCCATGCTTCATCTCTGGGCATTTCCTCACCTTTCCTCTTGATCCATCAAGGGTCCTCTTCATTAGGGGCTTGTGAGTAGAGACAAATCTGATTAATTGTTTCTCAAATATGAAGTCTGCCTCTCTTTCATTTTCATGGAGATACTGAGTTTATTCAGACATTTCCACTGCCTCCCTGGTTGGTTGAGCCTCTGTCTTCTTACTGCTGGTATTGACTAATCTCACTACCTCCAGTCTGTCCTCACTGAAGATTTGTTTAATATACCACAAGACTAGTGTTATCTAAATTTCTGCGTTCCACATGCTTCTCCTCTGGCAAGTCATTGTTGCCCATGATAGAGAGAGCAGTTCCCCTGATTGGCTTCTGTCTATGTTGTTATTAAGAAAATGAGCCCAAGTCAGGCTCCCTGGATGCAAAGCTTGACTCTACCATCTACTGGCTATGTGACCTTTGGCAAAAAAGTTAAACTTTCTATGTTTTAACTCATATTTCATGAGTAGATCAACATCTGGCATACAGTAAGCACTCAGAAAATGTTAGCTGGCTGTATTATTACCGTTCACCCTACTGCATCCCCACACAAACTCTCTGCTTTATCCCCAAGTGCAGGTGATTTTCTATGCATATTCCCAACCTTTTTACTTGGCCAGGTTAACCAAACAAACCTTGTGCATTCCTTAGTATCAAATCCCGCCTCCTCTACAGCCCTTTCCCACTTCCAGCAGCCCTCGGTTTCTAAACCACCAGGACACACTTTGCCCAGATGGTTCCTTCTTGGTTCTCGCTTGTGTCTTGCCTCAGTTTATTATGCAACCCATTTATAAAACCTAGTGCCACACATGGTCCGTTGTCAGCTCAGAGTCATGTTCAGAAGAACACAATCCAACAATTTAAATTAACTACTACTATTCTAATTCTTTGCCCTAACTCTCTAGCAAATGTTAAAGGAAAGAGTGAATTACAAGGGCGCCGCAAACATCACTGAAAATAAAATGGAACAATACTAAGCCTCTCTATTCTAGCTTCTCTCTACTTCTTCCACACGGAAGGGAAAAGTTCTCCATTGGCTCTTTTTTCACATATTCCCTTGCTTTTCTCCAAACCAGAAATGACCACCAACGTTTTCCTTCTGCTCAACTACCAACCGAGGTCCCCTTAGATGAGTGGAAGAGAGACAGCTTTAATTCTCCCAGTCCTTCCTCTCTGTGAATGGACAGGCACAGAGACCCCTGGAAAATCTAATTCTATCAAATTATTTCTCTGTGGAAACATTATGAATGTAATGCTCTGCTTTATGATGGTTATTTAACTCTGTAGCAGTCTTGTGATTTGAGTAAGATTAACTGCAGCTAACTCCAGCCCCCTAGCTGGGCCTTAATTGGCAAAACCACTCAGCATAATCTCATCCATGAAGCCATGGTTAAGGGATGGGCTTGAGCTACTTACCCAATGGCCTTCTCTGTCCATAGTAATTGGTTAGTCCAGTCCAAATGAACTCCAGTTAGTTTCCAGTTGTGGAGACAGGACCCTTTCTTGCCCCAATTCATATGTTATGTGGACATGAGACCTAAAGCTGCCGCAGCCTTTTTGTTGCTACGAGGCAAGCCAGTCTGTGGAGGAAGCCAGTGCATGGGGGAAAGCAGAACGTGGAGAATCGTGAAGACACAAGCATCAAAACCCAGACAGAACTATCCTTGAAACCTGCTGCATCTTGGGATTTACTGAGCTACCTTAGCCAACAGTACTTCTTGTTTGGAACAGTTTGAGCTTCATCTGTAATTAAATTGCAACCAAAATTATTCTAAGCTCTATACACCATCACGGTAATTAATGTCTCCTACCTCAATTTCCTCTTTTGTAAAATAGAATTTTTTAAAAAAATAACCTCGCCTCACTGGATTTTTTAAAATTACCTACACCTCAAAGGATTCCAGGAAATACCACATGTCAAATATCTAACATGATGTCCTATATCATGTAAGTAAGTACTTAGTAAATGGTTTTCTTTTCCATGCCCTTTCCCCCTTAAAGGATTGGCAATTAGTAGGGAGATAAGAGCGCTGCCTATGCATTCCCATACAGAGAGAAGAAAGAAAGAGAAAGGGGAAGAGACCTTTGTTGTATGCCAGACTCAGTGGTAGAGTTTGGCTTGTGCAAGTCTCCTGGCAAGGACCTGGCACTCTTTACCTAAGCTGCGGTGAGCTCTGGCTCCCATACCTTGGTCTGACTCCCCCCCAGTAGGTTGTTGCGTTGGTAAGCAATTGTTCCCCCTAGTGCTGGTGTGTTTGGAACAGAAAACACTGGAGAGTTACAGCTCCCACACAGATCCAGCATTGGATCCTCTGACAAGAGTGAAAATCCCTCCTTTGAACGCACTATTTTACTCAGGCAAATGGGTAGAAGATTCTTAAGTAAAGAATGTAAAAACAGCTTTCTCTTCAAAGAAAAACGTTTTGTTATGGAAACAAATGGAAAATTTCAAACGTATGCAAAATAGACACTCTCCACTTACCTATGTTCTACATTATTTTTAAAGCAAATCTGAAGCATGATATCATTTTATGGGGAAGTATTTCAATACATCACGAAAAGACAAAAACTTTTTTTTAAGCCTAAGTATATTGCCGTTTTCAAACCAAAAAACTAACAATATAAGCACAAATATTCTGTATTTCAGTGTCCAGGCCTGATCAGTCTGTACTGGCAACATATCTTTACCATCACCAAACAAGCAGGCGGTAAATCAAAGCCTGACAAAGAATTTCATTAGGTGAACAGTAAAGGATTCATTCACCAAAAAAATATTATTTTGGTAAATTTACTACTCCTGGAATAAAGCCTTGAAGAAAATCTCATTATCAAGTCTTTAAACATGAAAAAGTAATGTGTTAAAAATTAATCTGATTTAGGGGTAATGACTGTTGTTTGATAAATCATCAATGTAAGATGGTATCTCTCTCCAAACAATGTATCAGAATTTTCCCCTTAAGGTACCTACCTAATAGGATATTTTCAAGGATTTCATAATAGACAAGGGCAATAGCAAGAACACGCTATCAATGTGTTACCCTCCCCGTGCCCCGCCTCACTCCCACTCCCACCCATCTTGGTAGGAGAAGCAAGTTACTTCTGGATTCAGTCTAGTGTAGCTGAAACGTGATAGAGGGTAATGCATGTTCCTCTCATTTCCCCCAGCCCTGGGCATCTGTGTTTAAAGAAACTTCATTTTGTGGTTGTATTACCATTCTCCCAGATGGGTACTTATTTTAGGGGAAGGAAAAAAAAAAATCTTTGCTTTCTTGTACCTTTTTAAAATGTAAAGTTGAAGAGCTATACTCATCTTTATTTCTTATCCCCAGGAAGCTCACTCTATAAACTTGGGGGGTTTCACATTCTTTTCTATTTAAAAGGGTATTACTTTGCCTTGAAATAATTTTCTGAAAAAAATCATTTGGGATTTTTATATAGCCATGATGTACTTCTCATTTCTTAATTTCCTTCTCGAACATGTACCTGTTTTGATCTTTGATTTCTTTTAAACTTACAGTGAGGCAAATGTATTCTCTAACCACCACCTTTGATGCATCCCAAATTATACCCCTTGGAATTGGTTTGGTATTATTCATTTCAAAATGGTTTCTCAACATTTCTTGAATTTCATTTATACAGGTAAAGTCTTTAAGCAAAAGGTTATTTTGGGGCCACTGCTCCCAGAATCCTGAGCTTATTCAGCCTCCTGAGATGATTTCCTTTGGAATCAGCCCAGGAAAGAACTCCGGTTGAAAGCTACAAAGCACAGCAGAATGGGCACAGAATTAAATATGTATCTGAATGTATTTGTACTTAACAGAAACTGGAGTAGAATGGCTGATTTTTTTCCAAAGACCTATTAGACCGATATGTTTGTTTATTTCATAATTTAATCTTTCAATTGCAGATTTAACATCCAATTAAGTCCCCCTTTAAAAAAAAAAAACATTCCCTTCAGAGAATAATTAGCATATGAAGAAAAGAAGCTTGATCATTATTTGGTGTCTGTATAGAGCTCAAGCAACTGCAGTCAACCTCACTAAAAAGATGATTTCCAATAGCCAAGGAAATGATTGGTGAAGTAATTATGTTATTTAAGTCCCTTCTCTAGCGCTGAAAGATGAATCACATTTGCATAGGTGAAAACAAAACCTCAAATGGGAGAAAATAAACCAAAGTTGTTTTGCAGAAACAAAGAAAAATAATGCTTCAGTGGCTTGTCTTTCTGAAACATTTTCCTGTTATTGCCAAGCTATGCAGACTAGAAACCAAATCCTCAGCAGGGCAGCGCATGTGACCCTGGAATGTCCCCGAGGCTCCAGGTCCCCACAGAGTAGTTACAACATCAGTATAATTTTAAGTAAAGGTGCGTTCAGTGATATAGGAACCCAAGGGTTAAAGGGCAATAAATGGTACACCCACATTCACAGTAGCATTATTCGTGATAGCTAAGACCTGGAAGCCACATGAGTAGCCATCAGCAGATGGATGGGTAAACAAAATGCGGTCTATACGTATAATGAAATGTTATTCCGGGGGCGCCTGGGTGGGTCAGTGGGTTAAAGCCTCTGCCTTCAGCTCAGGTCATGATCCCAGTGTCCTGGGATCGAGCCTCTGCATCGGGCTCTCTGCTCAGCAGGGATCCTGCTTCCTCCTCTCTTTCTGCCTGCCTCTCTGCCTGCTTGTGATCTCTGTCTGTCAAATAAATAAATAAAATCTTTAAAAAAAATGTTATTCCACATTAAAAAGGAAGAAAATTCTGAGACCTGTTACAACATGGGTGAACCTTGAGGACATGATGCCAGTGAAATCAACCAGCCACAAAACACTGTAGGATTCCACTTCAATATGGTACCTAGAGTAGTAAAATTTATAAAGACAGGAAGTAGAATGGTGGCCACCAGAGGCTAGGGTGGGGAGGAGAGAATGCGGAGTTCCAGTTCAGTGGGACAGAGTTGCAGTTCCACAAGATGAAAAAATTCTGAGGATGGATGGTGGCAATGGGAGCACATTAATGTGAATGTACTTAGTGTCACTGAATTGCACACTTCAAACTGATTAAAATGGTAAATTTTCTTATGTGTATTTTACCATAATAAAAAATGCATATTAAAAAAAAGGCCCCCAAAAGTAGGACTTAAGCAGATGGTCAACCCTTCTAAGGTATCACTGAGGGGTACCGCCCATCTGTAGGGCTCCCCAGAATATCTATACCCTCATCCATTCCTTTCCAGCCATAGGTTGACAGACATTCCCAGAGGAGATGGTCATTACTTGAGATCAGAAAGGCATCAAGGGTGTGCAAGCACTTTAGTTATCCAGGGCCCCAATTTGAGATTTGATGTTCTATGGTTGCATTCTTGATATTGGTCATTATTTTATCTTTGAGTTTGTGTTTGGTAAGTGAAATCGAATGAGACAATGAAACATGTGTTGGAGCATGGTCTGACACATGGTCTGGCTTCCTGCTGCCCCCCTACCACCCTAGAACAGATTCTCAACAGCCAAGGCCCCCTGCCCGTGCCCCTGCCCGGTGACCACTACCATCCCTCTGCTCTACCCTGCTTTGGGAAGTGATTTGTCCATTCCTGACCCAGGCACATGGCTGCACTAGAGCACTGATTGCAATACCCTTGGCAGGGGTATGGGGGGAGTCTCCTCTCCCTGTGGTGGTGGGCCTATGGGACTTTCTCCCCCCAGGCCTGGAAATGGAGCATCGGTGCAGCAGCTTGCAGGAGAGGGAACCAGGCAGATGTCAAGCCCCTTGTGCCCTGATGATGCCCCAAGCCTCCCTTGAGGATCTGCACTTGCTTTCTTGGGCCCACTTCATGCCTGGGAGAGTCTCTCCCTCCTTCCAGTCCTTCTGGGTTGTTCTTGTCTCCTCTGGCCAACGGAAGGCATCCTCCAGGGACAAGGCAGGAAACACGAACCATGTAATTTTAGAGATTCTGCATATAAGTTAAATGCGCTTGTGTTTACATTTAAAATAGATACTGCACAATGTAAAGAGGAAAGGTAAAATTCATGCCAATAATTTTAATTTTTAATTTTCATCACTTAAAATGACACTAAAGCCCAAATAAAAAACCAGCATGACAAATCAAGAAACTACAGAAGGAAAAAGCTTTATATTTTAGTACCTTCTTAGCACTTTTCCCCTGCTTTTTAATGAGGGGGGTTGAATTTTTATTTTGCAGGGAACCCCAAAATTATGTACTGGGACACTTGGGGTTTAGCTTTATCTCTAGAAGACCTGTTAGGCGGCCAATGTATATCTTAAGGCAGGGTCAGCGAACTTTTCCTTAAAGGTCCAGAAATAGTATTTTAATATCTTGGGCTTTGCTGGTCATACAGTCTTCATGACAACTATTAGGGCTCCCACTGCTGCACAAAAAGCAGTCACTTTGTTTCAACAAAGTTTCATTTACCAATAAGCGTGGGCCATGGGCCATAATTTGCCAGTTCCTGTCTTAAGGGCCCTATCCATGCCTTCCCTCAATCTCATTTACCAAATCAGTGAGGTGCTATCTAACAAAGCAAGCATAGATCCCTGCTGATAGGAGGCATAAAAATAGGTTCTCACTCAAAAGTTCTGCTTTGGGGCGCCTGGGTGGCTTACTCAATTAAGAGTCTGCCTTCGACTCAGGTCATGATCCAGGGGTCCTGGGATCAAGCCCCACATCAGGTTCCCTGCTCAGTGGACAGCGTGCTTCTCCCTCTCCCTCTGCCTGCCGTTCCCCTGTTTGTCTGCGCTCGCTCTCTCTCTCTCTCTCTCTGTCAAATAAATAAATAAAATCTGAAGAAGAAAAAAAGTTCTGCTTTACTGAGGATAGTCTGGAAAATCCTGAAAAGGGTGAGCAGATTGTAGAGCTTCCATAATTCAAACAACGTGGTATTGGCACATGAATAGACAGAGAGATCAATTGTACAGAAACAAGACCAATCACAAGTGGAAATTTAATATAGGATAAAGGTGGCATCTTATATCAAGGGGAAAAAGATGGACTTTTTAATAAATAATATTGGGTTAAATGAAAAGTCATGTTAAAAAAGATAAAACTGGGTCTTTTCTTCATCCATACACAAGAAGATAAATTTCAGAAATTTAAACATAAATTAAACCATACACATATTAGAATAAAATATGGATGAAATCTCCTGTAACATGGGATTGGGGAAAACTCTGCTAACTATGACTCAAAATTCAGGTAATAATGAAAAGAATGACAAATCTGACAAATTTAGCAATTTAAAATAAAATACTTTTGTATGGCAAAAGGCATCATAGCAAAATAAAAAAGGAAGAAAAAGGAAATAAAAAATTAAATGAAAAAATTGTAATGAATTCAAAGTTGTATGAAATGGATTAAGTAAAAACTTTATAGATCTGAATTTGAATTGGAAGTATCAGTATGAACTCAAAAATGTTTTGTCTGCAAAAAATACATATTTACTCTGAAAAGACCAAGAAGTGAAAAACAGTCCTCTCCCAATGAACACCCCTCATGCCCAAATTGTGGTCTTTAGATGTCATTTCCACTTAAAAACAAAAACAAAAACAAAACAAAACAAAAAAACAGAGAAAAATCTGATTTCTGTGGGGGAAAAACTGTCCCTGAAAATATACAAGACAAGCCTGAAACATCTTGTTATATAGACAGCAAGCAAGACATCAAAGACCACTGGAGCCAGGTCAAGAAACTCAGGAGCCAACTTGAAGAAGCTCCCAGAAGCCACAGGTAGAAGAACATTATGATCATCAATAAGAATAATAAACGCAATGGATTTGAAACACCCAAATACATTTATTTAACCCATGAGTTCTGAATAATACTTTACAAAGAAACTCACTGGGCACATTTAGTGGATGCTAGGGAAATCAACAAACAATTTTGGATCAAACATTTATCTTGACTTTCCTATATGAACTGTACCTCAGGGTAACCAAACAGTTGATGAGAAGTTAGAAGGAGACTTGTTAATAAGTGAAGAAGGAATGATAGAATTAGGGTATCACCATTCTGCAATCCCTAATGTTATAATGGATCTGGACGATAATCACTGATGACTGCTGGTATCACAAAAAGGGAGACAAAACAGACATCATGTGCATCTTCATGGAGCACACTGAACCTGAATCCAAGGGAGACTCATTCTACAACTAAAAACCAATTAAAAGGAAACAGTGAACAAAGGAACATTGAGAATAACAACATAAAAATGTAGACAGCAAAAGCTGTAGAAAACTACAGGACAATGACCTTCTTTCTTCAAAGAATAAATTTCAGGAAAAGAGAGAAGGAGGGAGTGAAAGAGGGTGAAGAGATTTAAAAAAAAAAAAAAAGGAGGAACTTATAAATTAAAAGCAACTTAAGAGACATGTCAACCATGATAAGGTGTTAAGCTCATTTGATATATTATTCAAATAAAGAAACTATTAAAAATAAGACAATTAAAGAAATTTGAACACTGATGGGATATTTATTATATCAAATAATAATGTTATTTTAATTTAGCTGTGAAGATGATATTTTGGTTACATCACAATTTATTTTTTCTTTTAGAGATACCATAGCAATACTTTTGAAGGAAATAATATGATATCTTGGCTTTGTTTCCAAATCATCATGAGACAAGAGGAGATGGAGGAAAGTGTGAGTATAGAGATGAAACAAGATTGGTCCTGAGTTGATCATTCCTGATGATTCCTGAATGGCTATATGACAGTTCACTGCATTATTCTCTCTACTATTGTGTACGTTTTGGAGTTTTCCATAATAAACAAAATGATTTAACTTTAATTTCCTTGTATGATGAATTCTGGTTAGCTTGGGTGCGGCAGAAGTATCTCAGGAAGCTTCTCACTCAATGAACACTTACTGTATACATAATGTAGTGACATCCCCCAGCTGGAAACTGCAATAGTCCAGGTGAAAAACAATGTGGAATTACAGTGGTGGCAGTGGAAATACGGAAAAGAAAAGGACAGAAAGTTGTTTCTTTATTAGGAAAAAATGTGAGCCACTGTGAAATCTATGCAGACTCCAACAAAGGAACATTCATACATGTTTTATTTAATGTCCTTGGAAGGACTGATGAACAAGCCAATTGTCTAAAAAGATAATAGATTTCTCTATTTGAATGGAAGTTTAAGTTCTTTGAATTTCATTAGAATTAAATACCTTGAGAATTTACATCTTTTTATTCATTTATGTTCAGAAACCAAACATTCTATTACAATTTACAAGGTCTGCACTGTTATCTATAAAATAAATGGGTAACAAGATTCCTTGTAGAATAATTAACAATGCTCCATATTGTTGCTGCTACTTATCAATTCAGACCTTTATTTTACCTATTTATTCCAACCTCTGCTTTCTCGCAGCAACCCACATTGGGTTTGAGGTGGTCTCTAAAGAGTGCCTGTGAAGGGTCTCTCCTCAAGTTGCCTCAAAGAACAGGGAGATGGGTAAAACCCACATCTGGAATTAGAAAACCATCTGGAACCAGAGCAGCACCCAGAATTCACTAGACTCTGGGTCTCTCTCCCACGGGCCCTGCTCTCTCCATGCAGGGCTCTCATCTCCACTCCCTACGCTTTCCTCTTTTCTCTGAGATTCTGTGCAGGCTTCACTTCAGCTTGCCCAAGATCTATGAGGATCTCTTCAGACCCATGCTTTTACTCTCTCCCTGCCACTTTTAATTTCAATTACCAAGTGAAGAAATATGACTGTCCAAGTCCTGTTTTCCTGGTCCATGGGGGCAGCCAAGGGACTGCCCCTGGACAAGGGCCTGTGCTTGTCCAGGCGGAAATGGTTGAGTTACAGAGCAGAAAACATGGCTGCCTGTAACTGCACCTTGAAGGGCCTATGGGTGGGGCAGAGCTCCTTAGAGGGAGACCTGGGAAGACTCTGCTATACAGGTTTCTAATACATTGTCAACCCTAGGTCAACTGCTGCTAATTTTGATATGAATCTCAAAACCAGTATGGGTGTCCACTTACCAAACACCAAATTCTAACATGTCTAAGTGAAAAAGGATTCATTTAAGGTCGGACAGCCTATGCAGTATACCCCATCAGGAAACAGCCCTGGGTCCCAGGAAGTAAACCATGATCAATTCCCGCCATTCTCTCAGCTCTACAGAAGATAGAAATTAAGCAAACTACTACCTTGGCCAGTAGGGAAAATGCCTGGGGTGTGCTGGGGGTGGGGGTAGGGGTCAGTTTTGTTCCCGATTTTTATCTGCATTTAAGACTACCAATTATTATTTGACTAGCAGCAGTTTGTCGTACACGTGTCCATCAGCCTACCCAGGACTTTCACATATGCCACCTCATTCAATTCTGCCAACAACAGTAGGCACTGTCTCTGTCTGACTGATGAGCAAAACAAGGCGGAGGGAGATTGAGTAGTTTGTCTAAGGTCACACGGCTACTAAGTGGCACACCCAGAATCTGAATCTGGAACTGACTCCCATATCAATATATTGTGTGGTCGTCTGTGCTGACGTCATTGGATTCAAAGCTGTCCCGTGACCTCTTAACTCATGGGGCCTCAATCCTTCAGTAAAGAAGAACCATATTTTTAATCAGTGAATGTTTTTCCCAACTTGTTTGGACATTGTCAGATGTCCAAGCTGTAGTGTCAGAGAGTAACCTAGCTCATTCCAGGGGTAAATGTCCCTGATTTGGCAAGCTCATTCCATGACTACAACGTTTTCTAAGAAGGGGGTCTTAGCCGACAAGCATGCAAATACATTTCCAAATGATCTCATTTATGATTGCATTAAGAAAAACTCCTATGTAATGAGTTTCTGTGGCCTTGTTTATGAATAGGAACTTTAAGATTCTGCAATTACCCAAAGCAGTAAAGCAGCAAAGAAAGCCAGCATGTTAAATAATAATTGCAAATTTTATATAAATGAGAGTGGTTTGATTGAATTTATTAGATATGTGTTTCTGGCATTTTAAGATATAAAGCATTTATCACAAAACGATGATTTCTTCACTTAAGCTCATTAGGAAATCACACATCAATTCACGCATAATTACAGAGGAATTTCTGCTGCTCCCCACAAATCATTACCACGTTAGCTAAAGTTGAATTGGTTTTTACAGGATTTGGGAAGGTGAGTTCTCAACAGAAACCTATGGAGAGAGGAGTATGTCTCATGGGGGGCCCCATCTCCTTGAATCAGTCAGAGGAAAACATGGGCCAAGGATTCTGAGATAGGAGCTGGGCCTAGTCCTGAAGTAAGAACCTGAGGCTTTCTTTCTTCCCATTAGCATCTTACCACACAAATCCTCCTACTCCCGGTACTTAATGAAGAGTTAAGAACCTAGAGATAACTATTTGCACCAGCCAAATAATGATCGCTATTTCAGAGTAAATTAGAAAGAAGAGAGAGTTATAAGAAAAACAAAAAGTAAAGGGGTGTAAATATAAGCTTAAGAAGTTTGTTGAATTCAAGCATTGATTTATAGTCAATGAGCAAGATTCAAGGCTACCAAGAGTCCATCGGCAAACCAAGAGGAAGAACAGTCTTTTGATACAGATGCCAGGTAAAGGGCCTTTCTGGCTTTATATATTCTTTATGTAAAATAGCTACTCACTGGATATTCAAAGGTATACTTCCTTGCAAGCCTGACTGCCATCCTTCTTTCCTGTTCATATAAACAAGATATATAAGTAACTATGTGAGAAAGTAATAGGAGAGATGGTAGGAGAGAGAGTGAGAAAGGTGATTTTTGGAGCAATAATTGATGACTAGAAGTAAAAAGGGGGGACTTTAGAGGGCATGAATCACTGATCCATTTCCTCAATATATAAAGGGCTTTAATGGATCAATAAGAAAATAATCCAGAATTCAATAGAAAAATGGGTGAATATCATGCAAAGGTAGCCAACAGGAAAATAAATACAATTGACTTTCCAACACAGGGAAGATGCTCAATCTCATTTAAAATTAAATAACTATAAATTAAAATAGTAACAAGGTATAACTTGTAACCTATCTGATTGGCAGAGATCAAAAAGTGTGGTAATACTTCGTGTTGGTAAGGGTGCTGAGAAACACTCATGTATTTGAAGTATAGTATGATACAACTCTTTTGGGAAGTAAACTTGTCCATTATAACAAATTTTAAAATGCACACACTCTTGGGCCAAGCAATTTCATTTCTACAGATTTATTCCATAACTATACTTAACATATGTTGATAATTTGTACCTGGATATTATCATAGCTTTGTACTGGAAACCCTAACTTGACCAACAATTGCAAACTAATTAAAGAATGTGATGTAACAGTTAAAGAAGAATGAGATAGGTTTATTTTTGTGTATTGATAATAAACTTTTACTATTGATTCAAATTCAAGAACTATCACAAAGTTTTAAAAAGGTCCGTAAACTATATTAACATATATATATATAAACAAAAGAATATGTATACATAGGAATACAGAAAATACTCATATAGAGAATATATATGAACACGGAAAAAACCTTTTCCCCCGAGAATGAATAACAGAGTTTGTTATTTTATTATTCTCCATGCCAAACCAGCATTAAAAATTATAAAATTTATTCACTAGAACTCTGAAGGATTTTTTTTTTTTAATGTGGGAAAAGTAATCTTTGAAACATAAACTCTGTATGTATGTGTATGTGTGTTTGTGTGTACATAGAAACACTTAACGTGGTTGTAAATAGACTATTTCTGGAAAGAGAATGTCATAGTCTTTAGGGAAAGATGGGTCGGGGGACATGGAATGAATATCTTTTACAGTAAATGCATTCAGAGCAGTACACTTTTTTTTTTTTTTAAACCAAGTTCCTATGCTACGGTTTTAATTAAAAACCAGACTTAAGGAGACAGCACCTTGTGATATACATAGAAATGGCATCCGTAAGAATGACTTAAACCAAGGAAAATCTCAATTTACATTGTTGGGAGCAGGGAGTCCTCATCTGGAGAAGACAGACAAAGTCAGACAGAGGGGCCACTGTGAAGTTGGACCATTGTTGGACTCAAATGATTTTCAATTTCTCTGCTTCTAAAATGGTGGAGGAGGAACATACTTTCAGCTCCTCCTGCCTTGGAAGTTTTCAAGGGTGAAGGAACTATTATATGAAGTGTTTCCTAATGGCTTTTCTACAATATGTCTTCTCAGAAAAGATGTGGGAGATAGATGACATACATCAGTATTAAAATTCCCCTTCAGAGAGCAAACTACCCTTTGGAGGGAAATTGCTTTGGAAAATGAATGAACTTCTTCAGGGAATTAATGCAAGTCAAAAATCTTCAAAGAAAATCGCTTAATTGAAACTTCAAGAGGTTTTCCTATGGGTGCTTCTTGGGGCTGAAATTTCTCTTCAACTTGTCTTGGGCCACATAAGGCATTTGAGGCCCTCAATCCCACACTCCCACTAGCAGGGCAGAGGCGGTGGGCTAAAGAGCTATCATTTGTCCTTGGTCCCACTGGGAAGTCACAAATAAATCACTCTAGGCACCCCTGGGTATCTTTCAGTGTCCTGAAAGTATGCTCGGAATCAGGAACATTCCACTTCTGGGACCTTATCTAATTCCTAGATACCAGGACTGGAGTCTCTGTCCGACCTTCTAGACACATTCAAGGTTTTGGATGCTCTTACCTCAATTCCAATGAGACCAGATGCTGACCAGAACATGCCATTTCAGAGCTCCAGGAGTCCAGTTAAGAAAACAGAACCAAAGCTTTTCTAAAAAAACTCTCTGTGCTGAGACCCAGGCAACTCAATATATTTTCTCCTGTGAATGAATTTTGCAAAATGAGCTCAGTGTGCTGCCAGCCTAGGATCTGAGCTGTTCCATTCCAAAGTTTGTTAGCCTGATAGCCAATAAAAACAAACAAAAGCAGGGGGGGAACCCCACCAAATTCTTCTTGAAGGACTAGTTGAAGAATTATACTCTCTCTTTTTCCATGTTCAAATCACCAGACAAGTTGAGAGTAGGAACAAGATTCTCTTGGTAAGAATGGAAGGGGGGAGAAGGGGGAGTTCATCTCCTTTTCAGGTGCTGAAGGAGAAAAGCAATGAATAGTGGGATTATGGACATTGGGGAGGGTATGTGATTTGGTGAGTGCTGTGAAGTGTGTAAACCTGGTGATTCACAGACCTGTACCCCTGGGGATAAAAATATATGTTTATCAAAAATAAAAAATTAAAAAAAAAAAAAAAAAAAAAAAAAAAAAAAAAAGAAACGTGAAATGGTTTTCCCCTTTTTGGGAAAGAATAGTTTTAACCTTCAAGTAACTGCAGAGGTTGTTGGAACTTATACAAGGAAACTCTTCAGAAAGACAGGGACATGAATCATGGGTCGTTTTATCTCCACTTTAAAGCACTAGAACATTCAAATTCCCTAAAGAAAAGAGAGCTGGTGGTGCAAACGATCCAATCTAATGGATTTATTAATATCCCCCAACGCCAGCCCAGGAGGATCCTAGGTTTCTGTTGGTGACACCAGCAGTGCTTTTTCCTGAGTCTGAGTCACAGTTTCCCCAGTTGTGGGGTTGAGGTCACCAGAGAGGGGAAGTCTGAGCCACTCAGGGTGTGCTTTTTATTTTTAATGTACTAGTGAGAAGTCGGCAGGACATGGTTACAGGAAGTCATGGGCTGGAACGTGGCTGCTTGATGCTGGGAGTTTGACAAATGTCTAAAGGATGTTCTGTTAACAATATGAAGGCTCCGGATGGCAAAGTGGGAAGGAGCAATCCAACTAAGTGCATTTCAAAGGGGTGAGTGCATGTTGCCCAGTGCAGTTCCAGGCCCCTGCAGGTCAGTGAAGAAATAGGAATGGATGTGAAGTAGCTGGCTCGCCTTTCCCAATTGATATATGAAGGAGTACAGGGGCAGAAGTCTTATGATAGGAATTTATTTTCTCTGGGAAAGGGCTGATGCATTTCCTTTTCTGGCAACATACATCAGAGTCTGACATTTATTTGACATTCTCTCATCAGATATTCATGAACACATTCCCGGAGCTGAGCGTTGTACTTGGAATGGCATGACAGGCATGATGGATGAGAGCCCTTCCCTCAGGAAGCTTGCAGGTTGCTCATGGGAAAGAGCCAACGATGTAGTGTGTGGGGGAGGAGCACAAGGAGGGTAAACACAGATGCCTGGGATACACAGGAGGGGCACTTGGGGGTCAGAACAGGTACCTCTCGGAAGAAGAAGCTATCAGGTCCAGCAAGATGTGAAATAATAGAATATCTATGTATCGGTGTCTGCCCCCAGTTTCTGGTGTCAAGCTTCTGAAACTTTTGGGATTTCCTAAGTGATAAGAGCACTAGGAACAACTTTTATTCTAGAATTTGGCTTTTGGCTCTGGTTCCTGATCCCTTTGGGCTTTCCTGTGTGATAATGTCTTTTATTCTAATGAAGTGACTCCTCATTAGAGGTGAGGTTGATCCTGGGTGAGGGGTGGTCACCAGAAAGACTAAGCCATGATTTTAGAAGCTTGGAATTGTCAACCCCACCGCCATCCTCCAGGAAGGGAAGAGGGTCTGGAAATTGAGTTAATGATCAATCAAGCCTATATGATGAAATGATAAAAATCCCAAAGTACGACATTCAAAGAGCTTCTGGGTCAGTGTTCACATCTAGGGAGGGTGATAGACCCCGGGTCGACAGGGACAGAAGTTCCTGTGCTTGGGACCTTTCTGGAATCATATGTGTCTCTTCACATGGCTGTTCATCTGTATTCTGTATCATATCCTTTATTACATAATAAGCTGGCAAACTTAAGTGAATGTTTCCCTAAGTTCTACGAATTGCTCTAATAAATACTGAAGTTGAAGGGGAGGCGGTCATGCAAACCTCCAATTTGTAGGCAAGTCAGACAGAATTTATGAGTAACCTGGGGACTTCCTACTTACAACTAGTGTCTGAAGTGGTGGTGGAGGGAGGAGGTCTCATGGGAGTGAGTCCTTAGGCTGTGGGGAATTTGCTAACTCTGGATAGTGTCAAAGTTGGGTTGCATTGTAGGACCAAGCCAGTGTTGCAGAGGACATCTTGATGTGGGAAAAGCCCCACATATCTGGTGTCAGAAATGTCAAGGGTGTGGTAATCGTGTGAGAGGAAAGGGGAAACACAATACGAGTATAGTTTTTCTTCACGTTAAACAAAGAGTGAAGTGACCCTGGTAGAGAAAGCAGGGCGGTCAAGTAGTAGTAGTAAGAGAGAGCCAACATTGGGCCCTTCAGTCACTTGCCCACACCTCACCCTGGGTACAGTATGTGGGACCCTGGTCTGACAGCCCCACCAGCAGGAGCCCTGGAGCCAGCCTGATGCCCCATCTCTATGTCCATCTCAGTCCAGGTTGTGGCCCTGGCTTTCTGATCTCCAGCCTCAAGGGCTCCTCAAAGCTTTCGGCCTCTCCCCTCCCTTTCCCTCTTCTTCCCCTTCTCCCATTCAATGCAAAAGACAGAGAAGATTGTGAGGGACAAGTCAGTAGAAAGAGAGGAGGAGAGATGGCATCCATGAATTCTTTACACCAGGAACAAAAACAAAGCAAAAAAAAAAAAAAATCTTTCAATTAAAATGAGTTTCTCAATTCCATCTTGTCGCGCCCCACCTCAAGCCCTACTGGGCGGGATTACGGAGCTGAGAGAGAGAAAATTCAATGTGACAACTAATTTTTCTATATACTGTCAAATGTCCCTTTTGAATGACTTTTCATCAGACTGTCCAAACATCTCTGTTTTTCATTATAGATCCTTAGACACATGTCACATTTTCCCCAAAGCCCTAGTAGACTTTCCTAATGGTTTTATACCTTTATATCTTTTTATTCTTATAGTGCCTAATCTACTCAGCAAATTAATTTTGAGTGGGTGAATGACTTAAATTGTCCTTGGGTTAAGTTTGAAGTTGCTCAAAGGCAAAACCCAAAAGAAAAGCTCTCTCATCCAGGCAAGGTTAATTTACTTTGTAGAAATCACAAATGGTCCCCATTACTCAGGAGATAGAAGGGTAAGTCTTAACTTTTCTAACTCAAAGCTAATCAGATCAATACCCAGCTGCTCACTATGAACAGAATACATCCAAATAATATCAGGAAAGCAAACTCTGCCCCAAGGTATTTGGTCTATTTAAACTTTCCAAGGTCTTATTTATATGTCAGAGACAGTACCACAGGATAAGCAGAGAGAAATTCTTTTTGGAGCAAATGTCTGAGCTAATGTAGAATCATCTTGAGGCTCACCCTTGGGACTTCATTGTCTCCTTCTGCCTCTGGTCTGACAGACCATCGCTTTACATGGATTTTTAAAATCAATCTACTGAGTCCTTCCTCTGCCCAATTTACCATAATGTGTCTTTAATGGCATTTGGATCTGGGACCAATAATCCAAAATTATTACCAGAAGGGCCAAAATAATCCCACCAAGACGTGTGCACCCGTGGTACAAGCCCACGACAAGTAACCCAAGTCTTCCGGTATTTATATTTGAGACCTCAGAGTCCTTTTGATTTGGGTTCATGTTGGAGAAATGCTTGTTTGGCTTATTGTCTTACCCTTCCAAACTTCCATACCCTTTCAGACTGAGAGACAATACAGTCAACTTGCATGTTAGGAGACTCTGGAATCCTCAAATTCAGAATCCAGTAAATAGACACCATCAAAGCAGGCATGCCACGTGGATGCCAGGAGGTAGTGTAAGCTCACTCCCCAACACCTCAGTGACATTCAGCTTCATACCTCAGCCAAATGGCAAACCTGACGTACAGTGGCCTTGAGATTGGAAAATAAATCAACCAACCCACTCTGAAAGTGAGAAGGTCAGTATGTGGGTACCACAATGGTGTCATGAAATAGCCTCATAGATTAAGGTGTTTCCCAGTGTAGAACAACTTCACATCATTTTCCCTGATGAGAATGGGATGGAGACTGAGAAAAACATCCTGACAAATCTGAAAGAAGCAAAGGTCTCTCATGGTGTGAGCAGTTATGGAAAAAAGACCAAGTCATTATGGACAGACGTACAAGGGACATTCTCTTTTTCTGAGTTTTCTGGGAGAAAGGTCAAGGTATTTGGGTACACCAGCGTGCACCACAGAGGTGGCACCAGTGGGAAGCAACTGTCACCCTTGCTGGAGACAGAGCTAAGCTGCTCTTGCTCATGGTTGCCTGCTGGATGCTTGGCAAAGTTTCCCCGTGGCCGCTGAGCAGGTAGATGCTTCTGGCTGGAAGCCACAGCTGGGTCCAGAAGCCCTGGGGAGAAACTCAGCTGTTTCACCCTCGTGTTTTCCTTGTTGCCAGGAATACTCACTGCTGATGATGCCAAGCATCACCTGATCCTTAAATTAGATGAGAATTAGGGAGTGTCCCACCACACATGCTCCTCAGGAAGCTCGTTTCCTCCTGGGTCTGGGCATTCCCGCTAACATGCTGACAGACTCACAGCCCTCCTCAGACAGGCCCCTGCCTGCACCGTAGAACAGGGCTCGGGCAACGTGGGGCATGCCACCTTGGTTCTAAATAAGCCTAGAGCCCTGGGGGTCCCGGGCCCAGGTGACCAATGAAGTCAGGCCAACTTCCAGGAGGAGGACACCTGGCCCTCCTCCTCTGAACACCAGAGCCACAAGGAAAGGACTACAGATGTATCCTCACCACTGTTTTGTTTTTTGTTTTTTTGTTTTTTCCTTAGTTCATCAAGCAGCCTTCTCCCAAATATTAGCTTCAGCAAAGGCAGCATGTCTCCTGCTCAGGACCCAGGAACAAGGCTTTCATCTGCAGCAAGGATCCAGTGACCTCAGAACCCTTGCTGGCAAGCTTGCAAGTAGAAATTTCCCAGCCTGGCAGTATCTCTCCTAGCCACCCTAGGCCCAGAGCAAGAGTCTCTTTGTGGAGGCAGCATACACTCTGGCTGGGACAACAGCTGACTGATTGCTCTAGAATCCAGCTCCCTCTGGCTCTACCCCAGCTGCCAACCCAGTACCCTGAGACCATTTTCTCCCTTTCTTTTGGAATGGGGATGAGTGATCTAATGGACCTCTTGTTCTCCACGACCTGGTAAAAAGAGGTTTCTCGTTGGCTGTCCCCTCAGTGTGTCCAGGATGCTCCATGTTTGTGCTGAAGAGAGGTGTTCCCAGAGAAGTTTCCAAGAGCGGATTTCCTTCTCACCTTCATGTGCCACCTTCTGGGAGCCTACTGGACACACTTCTGTCACAGAGAAGTGGACTTTAGCGTGAGGACCTGGGCTTTCAGGGGAAGGAGAATAAAGAAATAGGAGGTAAAAGAAAACTAAGAGAAGAAAAAAGAAAACACTTAAATTGAATTATGGAGCCACACATAAATGTATGTCTATATTGGCATATGCAAATGAATCTGTAAATGTAAAGGCGAAAAAGCAAGTGGTCTGTTTGGCAGATCCATTTCCTTATTCGGCAATACTTTTTTGAGACTTATGATGTGCCAGACCCTTCTTGGATGATCCCCCATGCCCAAAGATATCAGACTGTGGAAACCAGGGTTCTGCGGGTGTCTCTGGGGTGCTTTTGTAATTTTGGCTCACACAGTAACCTCCTCCGTCTGCCCTGAGACCTTTAAGGAGAAATTCTACCGCAACCCCTGGGTGGAGGCTCACTCTCTCTTACAAATTGGATAGGAGAGGGACCCATGCCAGGCCAGAGGCTGGGGACAATTTGTGACAGCTTCCTTAGTTCCCCTTCTGGCTCTAGGCCACCTGCTCCTTGTTTCCTTCATGTGGTTCATCAAATGCTCTTGAATCAACACACCAGACACAAAGAATTCATTCCAAACCAGAGCCTTACCAAGGGGGTAACATACAACAGTATTGTGAAAACAGCTGAGGTATAAAAGAGCCTGTGCAGAGAAAAAAATGAAGAGATTTTATAACTCAATAGTATTTCTGACATATTAAGGTATTTTTATAGGCCTGTCTGTTCCCTTAACCATAAAGAATATTAACTGACTTTATAGATATTTGAAAAGTAGATGTAAAACAACCATTAACCACCACTGTCTTTTATTAACAAAAACAAAATAAGATTCCGTGGGTACAGGGAATTATATTTAGTTTTCAAAGACGTACCTGCCTCTTTTGATTCCAGACCACCCCATTTAGCTATGCAGACCTTACAGACAGATCTCAGAGTAGCTCTCTGTCGGGTGGCTTGGGTCAGGCAAAGACACTCTTAGTGAAGAGGGAGGAGGATGAGGAGGATGGTAGAAGTGGTCATGATGGCACTGATCATGGTGGAAGGTGATGGTGGTGTTGGTGGAGTGGTGTAATAGAAGGATGGAAGGAAGGAAGGAAAATCAGTTAAACAGTTGGCTCTTTCAATATTTTAAAACAATATCCTATACTTTTAAGCACTCCATGAAAGACTAAACCAGCCAGCCTCTGTCCCTGTAAATTTTTTTGCTTTGTTACACCTAGAGGATAACCAATCTCTCAAAGGCCAAACCATAAAAGTGAATTATTTTGTATCTCCAGATGCCAGGATCATTTCAGGATTTAAACTAAGACTCTACTCCAGGCAGAGATCACGCTTTGTTCTTCAACGCTTCACCAAGGGAAACAAGTTCTAAGTGACTTATAAGCCTCCTATATACTTGTTCAAGACACTCTTCTAATGAGCTGGTCATCTCTCCCTTTTTTCCAGCCCCCCAGATTGCTACCCAGACCCAAAATAAACCAACTACGTGCAAAAAAGGAAAGGGGTAAATGAAGTCAAAAGGAGAGTCTAAGAATTAAGCCTTTGTTCCTTTGCAACTTTGATAAGCAGGCTTCCACAATATCCGTTCCTTCATTCCTCATTAATTCCACAAGCATTTACTTCCAGCACCATAGGCTAGGCCCTGGAGAAAAATGGGAAATAAAAGATTCCCATCCTTCCTTCAAGGATCTTAGACTAGAGAAGATACATTAAAGATAATATTCCAACTTGAAAGAACAGCAAAGGCTGGGAGGACTCTCGAATCTCAAGGACTATGGGAAGTAAAGATGCAGCAGCTTTTGAACTTCCCTGTGACAATCCTTTTAAGATTTCCCTGTGGAAATACAGGACTGACAACAGCTAAGAAGCTAGAGGGATATATATCCAGCTGGTCCATGGTCTAATGGCATTATAATCACCAAGCACTTGCTAAGAAAGTCATTCTGAGATTTCACTGCAGGTCTAAATCAGAATTTCAGAGGGCAGGATCAGGGTACCTGCCTTAGGAACATGTCCTATAGTGATTCTGATGCAACATGGGGTCACCAAACAAAATATTAAGGTAAGAGACTGAAAAATAGGGATTAGGAAGTGCTTTTTATGATGAACGCATGAAAATAAGATGGCAGGGAATAGTTAAATAGAGATTTCTTTTGAAGAGCAGAATATGTGAGAAACTGTTTGGACTGGAAACCAAGAGACCTTGCTAGTACTGACCAGCTAAATAGTCTTCATTGCATTTCTTTCCCTTTAGGACTCAGTCCCTCCATTTATAAACTAAAGGACATGATCTAGCTCTGCATGGTCCAATACAGTAGTCACTGGCCATATGAGAATGTTGAGCACTTAAAATGTGGCTATTTGGAGTTGAGATTTGCCACAGTGGGAAATACACACAGGGTTTGAAAGGCTTTGTGTGAAATAAGCATGTAAGATATCCCCAAATGTTTTTATGTAGAATAAACATTGAAATGATAGTTTTTTGGATATACTGACTCAAATAAAATTAAGTTAAATTAAAATGAATTCTATCTGTTTTGAGGTGCCTGGATGTCTCAGTTGGTTAAGCATCTGCTGGCTCAGGTCATGATCTCAGGGTCATGGAATCAAGTCCCGCATCAGGTGCCCTGATCAGCAGGGAGTCTTCTTCTCCCTCTCCCTCTGCCTGTCACTCCCCCTGCTTGTGTTTTTTCCTCTCTCTCTGTCAAATAAATAAATAAATAAAAATCTTTAAAAAAATGATTTCACCAGTTTCTTTTACCTTTTTAATGTGGCTACTACAAAATTTAAATTAGGTATGTGACTTGTAAATATGACTTATTGGATATTTTGACATGATATATGACATGATGTTGGACTGTGCTGGTCTAGATGATCTCTAATCCAGCATTGATACTCTGTGCAAGTTAGATGGATCAATGAAGAATGACAGGAAGTACCACCTGAACTGGTCCTGGCTAAAGGGTTTGGTCCTTAGTCAGAAGGCAGCCGACTTCTAGCAAGAAGTTCTACCCGCACAGAGTAGGAGGAAGCAGAGAAAGGAGGTAAATTCTGAAGAGCTGGACAATAGCACAATGTCAAATACTTTCTATAACACATTTGATGGTGTTTAGTTTTTTTTTCATCTTTGTTGTCATTTACCATCCCTATAGTGTTTGTTAGATCTCTGGTGTCTGTCAAGGGTATGTGTACTAAAAAGGTTTTCTGGACAATGAGACATTTCTGGAAAGCCACTTTTGAAATGAGTTTTCTTTTTGTGTATGTGCAGACTTTATCTTGGAGACCAAATTTGACAATATTGCATATTGGAAATCTTTTTGATTTGTTGATAATGAAAAGAAATTTTACTTTCCTCTTCTATAGGAGTAAAAATAAAATATTTTAAAGCTCAGCTCTAGGTTTGCTAATTGTACTGTGTTAAGTATGCCTAAGACAAATACATCAGCTTTCTAAAAAGTTCTCATACACGCCTAAGTCTCTGTGATTTTGCCTTTTATTTCCAGTCCTGGTACTTGTCAGCACCCCTACCCCCATTTATCTTGGCACTTTCCCCCTCCTCAGAGGCCTTAGTTATTACCTCACTCAGTTTTCCTGTGACTCTATTGGCTGCTCCTTCTCAGTCCTTTGTTGAGTCCTCCTTGTTTCCCCATCGTATTATTGGGTGCACTAAGATTCAGAACAAGCCTCTCCTCTTCTGTGTCTACATTCATACCCTAAGTGATCTCCTGCAGTCTAAGGGGCTCATAGTACACCTATCTGTAAATTACACCAAATTCTCATGTTCAGCATGCCCTTGCCCCTTCACTCCACATTTGTATCTCCTACTGCCCACTCACCAGTGACACATGCCTATGAGCAACTCAAGTTCTAGAGCCTTCCTCTCTCGTCATGTTAACTCAATCTTTCCAGTTGTTTAGACCAAACTCTCTGGAGTCATATTTGATTCCTTTCTCTCATAGATCCTAAATCCTATCCATTAGCAAAACCTGTTGGCTATCCAACCAAATATATCAAGATACTTACCATTTTCCACTGCCTTCAAGTTACCATCAAGGTGACTTGGCAGTAGTACTACCAAGGCTGTAGCCTCCTGACTGGTCTCTTGCATCCATCCTTGCCCCTTACAAACTGTGCTCAACACAGCACCAGAGTGAGCCTTTTAAAATGTAAGTAAGATCAGACCACTCCTCTGCTCACTCAGTAACACCTTACAGGGACCTAAGATATCCTATGTGATTTGGCTTTTTGGCCTCCCCAAAAAAACATGTACCAAAATTTGACATAGTAAATATTTCTTCATTGTCTGTTTCTTCCCACTAGAATATAAGGGTCTTGAAGGCAGTGACTTTGTTTTGTTCAAGCTGAGTTCTCAACAGCTAGGACAGTGAAAGTAGTTTTGAAAAACTAATGAATAAGTGTTCCATAAGGGGATCCAAAAGATGAGCGAATGATGAAACTAATTAGTGTATGTATGTTGGAGCTGTGTTTATAACATTGAGGACCCAAAACTTACCATCTTTGCCTGGGCTAATGTGGAAGAGAGGAAGCATTTATGGAAATACAGTGTGAGCATTCTCCCTCTCCTTTCCTTTCATCTCATGCATGTATTCACTCAACTGGCATTCACTGATTTCATAGTCTTCATTCATTCATAGTCTTCGTATGTCATGCTAGATATGGGGCATCACTCATGGCTCTCCATGAGTTATCGTACCTAGACGACATGCAAGCATATGACCTTAGAAAAGAGGCAGGCAGGGGTGTAGAGCTGTGTCTGAGGGGAGGTGAAGTCCATATAAGAAGGTTATGGGAGGCCAAAAAAAGTTTTCTCCAAAGGGAGGCAGCTGAACCAGGTCTTGAAAGATGAAAAAGAATTCTTCATATGGACATGGATAAAAGAATTCAAGCAACCAGCATTCTGGGAAATTGGAACAAAAAACAGAAGACAGAGTGGCACTTTGAGGAACTACAAAGTATTGCTGGATGTGACCACAGTCCAGATCAGGTATTGGAAAATTACAAGACCCAGCGCAAGAGAGGTCAGCAAGGGTATATCATGAAGGACTTGTTCCTACATGGGACTTCATTCTCCAAATACTGTGAAAGTTAGTTAAGCAGGAAGTTAACGTGACAAGGGAAGAAAACAGTAACACATTATAACCCCATAAGTGCAAAATTTGAACCACCCATTGAGTTCTGGGCACACAGGGAGTGGGAGCAATGCCCTAGTCAGCAGTTTAGACGATTGGGACAGGAAGGAAGAAGGAAATGACAAAGCACCCCCTGGGAGAGGACACTAAGACAGTTCTTAAAGAACAAGGACGAGTAAGCCAGGCAGGCAGGAAGGACAAGGGCTTTCCCAGGAGATGGCAGTTTCAAACCCAGTGTGAAAGAGCATGAGGCACAGCTGAACGCCTACATTAATACCCACTCCTTCTAAACCTAAAAGGGTCGCCTAAATCCTTTTATAGTTCACAGATTGCTTAATCCTCCTTCTCCTTGATCTTCATCATAAAACCAAAGAATCATAAGAGCTGGAGGGCATCTTAGAGCATATCTAATCCAGTGCTTCTCAACCTTCTTTACTCAAGTACCCTGAATAATAGGGGAAAACACATGAACAAGGTTTTTTGACTTTGCCTATTATATCCTTTTTTTAAAAATGAAATTTTGCATCCTAAGTTAAGATGTTTGTATTTGTGTGAATATAAGATTAACTTATTTTTTTTCCTCAAAACTCTTATAAGATAGGTTGATCTTTGACAGGAAGTTGTATCATCCTTGCTCACAGACACCTTCTGACCATACCCCCTAATGTGTGTGTCTCCTTGGGAAATCCCTCCTTTATAGATGAGGACATAGAGGCCAAGAGAGATTACATCATCTGCCTGAGGTCACACAGTGGGTTAGGTATAGAATGAAGCCTGGAACAAGTGCCAAAGCTCCCCTTGGACCCTCTTTCCACACAGGCCCTGCATTTGACCCTGGGAGCCCTCTTCTTTCCTGACACTAGCCTTTTTTCCTCTTTCCATGTTTCACCGACTACTTCTTTATCCCATCTCACCCCTTCCCAGCCCCAATATGGCTCCAGAGACCTCAGAGGGGAGAGCGGAGAGTGGAGAGATGGAGCCCCACCAGGAAGGGAGGTCACAGAAAACTGCACGGAACAGCCCTGGACTGACTGGGCCTTGACAGCTACAGCTTCTTGTTCCTCCAGGATCAAAGGGCACTTCACGAGGGCACTTTTGGCTATTCTTCATTAAGTATACCTTTACTTTCTGGAGGCGCTTAGAACATAGTTCTGAGAGTTGGCTTAGAGCACAAAAGGGGAAACTAACAGTACCTGTGTCTGACCCAGGAATCCTCCCGTTGTTCATTTTCACCTGTGTTGAAAGTTTCATGAATATCTTTAGCAGGCCCCTTGGTGGACAGTGCCCAGACTTCCCTCCCACATAGGCAAAGAGTTGCTATTTGTAAGAAGCCTGAGTCATTCCGCAGTTCTAGAGTCAGCCAGTGCAAGAGAAAAACACTAACCAGGAAGCTTATGTGGTTTCTCTTCAAAACACAGATTTAATCTGGTTGCTCCCTCTGCTTCAATCATGTTAACAGCTCTCATCATTTTCAGGATAAGGACACCTCCTTGATGTGGCCTATCAGGGCCTGAGTCTGTCCCTTCCTCATCATTCTAGACTCCACCTAAATCCCCTTTTTCTTCTGTCTACTCCATCCACACTAATGCTCTTTGCACCCCCATTTACTCCAGTGTCCCTCCCACAGGCTTTGTGCCTGCCATTTCCTGCCACAGAAACTTTGCTCTTGTCATTTCCTAGACCTGAAGGGTTCTTTTACCCATTCTTGACCTAATTTATTCCTTGTCATTTTTTTTTTTTTAGCTGTCAGCTCAAATTTTCCTTCCTCAGACTGACCTCCTGACAGTCCAACCTCCTATTATAGGCTCTTGGAGCACCAGGTTTCTTTCTTCATAGCATTTACTACAATCACATATTTATAGTTATTTGAGTGATTGATTACTAATTAGTGATTACTATTTGTTCTCCCATAAGGCCACATGATCCACAAGTGTGGAGTCCATGTAAGGATTTACTCATTTTCATAACTTCATCACCTAACATTATGGCTATCAATGCCGTAGATGTTTTAAAATTCCACTTAAATGACAAATTAAATAAGGAAGAGATAAATGAATACTCGATTTGATAAGTTCAAAATGAATTGGTGAGTGAACACCTGAAATTGTTTATCAAGGTCTTGGGGACCCAGAATTTAATCCTTGGACCTACATGTCTGTTTGGGAGAATTTATTATAATTAGCAACACTACCCCTCATTGCTTCCCATTGCACCATCTGTAAGTGTCTTTTATGTGTAAGTTATGGGGGAGTACTCTGCTAGAAACTTTCTTGGCTACCCTCCTCCCTCATTATCACCCTCTATTCCAGTCATCAGCAAACCCTGCCAACTCCATTCCAAGATATATCAAATTCCATCAGACATATAAAAGCTGAGAGAGTTTATTACCAACAAAGTCACATGAAAAGAACTTTAAAAAAAATGTACTTTTGGAAGAAGGAAAATGATCTCTGAGGGAAAATCTAAGATGCAAGAAGCAATGTAAGTTAAGAATAGGCAAACATGCAAATAAATCTAAAGAAATAGTTACTGTATAGCACTAAAAAATAGCACATAATTTAGAGATTTTTAAAAAGCAGTCAACAGTAAGTGTAAGATGTGAGTGAGTGGTCAGATTTCAATGTGCTAATAGCTTAAGAAAAGAGTAAGAGATACTGAGTAACTTTTGCTTTTGTTAACACAATTAACTTTTAAGGGTAATCACTAAAATAATGAAAATGCAGTTTATAATTTCCAAAAAGTAATAGAAAAAAAATTTTATAAAAAAAATCCTTAATTAAAACAAAGCACAAAATAAAGGAAAATGTATTCAAATAAATAGCACAAGATGGAAATAATAGGTTCAAATATATCAACAATTACAATAAATGTAAATGGGCTAAAGTTGCCAATTAAAGATAGAGGTCATCAAATTATATATTAAGTATCTAGCTATATGCTATTTATGAAATATCTGGGTGACTCAGTCAGTTAATCATCTGACTCTTGATTTTTCACTCAGGTCATGATCCCAGGGTCATGGGATGGAGCTCCTTGTCAGACTCACCATTAAGCAAGGAGTCTGCTTGAGATTCTTTCCTCCTGCTCTTCCCCCTGACTCTTGCGTCTTCTCTTTTTCTCTCAAAGTATCTTTTTTTAAAAATAAGAGACATATCTAAAACATAAAAAAATGGAATGACTGAAAGTAACCTATCAAAGAGGAATATTAGATAAATATTAACCCAAAGAAATTATATATAGTTATAAATACAGATAAGATATACTTTAAGCCTCTTAAATATTAGAAAGTTATTCATAATAATAAAATGTTGAATTCACTAGAAAAAAATAACAGTTTTAATCTTGTATGACTAATACAAGTGTCAAATACAGCATCAAAGGTACAAGTCAAATTTGATAGGAGATAAGTGAAATGTGGGAAGGGGTCAAAAGACACAGAATTTCAGTTATAAAATACAAAAGTCATGGTGATGTAACATACAGCATGATGACCATAGTTAATAATACTGCATTGTATTTTTGAAAGCTGGTAAGACAGTAGATCTTAAAATTCTCACCACAAGAAAAAAATTTTTTAGGTAGCTATATATGGTAATAGAAGTTAACTATGTTTGTATGGTGATAATTTTGCAATGTATACAAATATGGAACAGTTACACTGTACACTAGAAAATAACATAATGTTATATGCCAATTATACCTCAATACAAATAAATAAATAAATAAAATAAATAGTTTTTAAAAATAAAATTTGATAGAATGATAAGGAGTAATGACAAATCCAGAAACCAATTGGGACATTTTAACATACCTCTCTTAGAAACTGATATATCAAGCTGATGAAAAATTAATAAATGTATAGGAGATGTAACAACACATCTAATCTGATTTCATGGCCATATATTGAGCCCTGAATTGAAAATCAAACACACGTCTGAAATTTATTTTAGAACATATGTAAAATGGTACACATGTAAAATTGACCTCAAAATCAAGGTCAGTAAATAAGCCTTGACATACTTCAAAGAATCCGTTTATTTACAGATTATATTTTGTAATAAAATGCAATTGGCTTAAAAATAAATAATAAAAGATAAACTTTTTAAAACATTCACTTTAAAATTAAAAATTTATCTCCAGATTATTCATGTGTCAAGAATGAAATAATCATGAAACTATAATAAAACCATTATGAACGATAATGATAGTAGTACATGTTAAGACTTAGAGAATGTGGACAGTGGTACTTAGAGGGAATTTTGTAGCCCGCAGGGCTCACTGAAGCTTTCCTTCATTTCTCCAATTACGCAGTTCATTGATTTATATATTCATTCAATAAATGCTTAATCTGGCATTGTGAAATCATACGGATGGAGGCTGCAGAGACCTTGGCTCCTGCAAACAGCTGTAATCACTAAAAGCTCCAAAATGGAAATCCTAGGTTAGTCCAGTCCATTCTCCAGTTGCTGATCTGTAAGAGCTGCCTGGAATTTAGATTCTCTTGTGACAGAGACACCAAAGGTAATATAAATTTCCCATGATTATTCTGTTCATGGTCAGAGGCACTGACGATAGTCTTATGCTCAGAGGGACAACAGATACTGGAATTCTCCTAGCTGAAAGGTGATACAGAGCATTCCTGGGTTATTTTCTTGTCTTCTTGACTTTCTACCCTCATAGACGGTATTTCCCATTCTCTGACAGGAAAGCTTTCCTCCATATTCTGTCTACTCTAAAGTGAAAAGTATCATAGGACTAAAGGATAGCTATTTCTGCTTGTCTAGCTATCTCAGAGATTGTGTAGGAGACAAAAGGGGAAACCAAAAGCATCTACAGGTTTCCCTGGAGCAAATTTCAAGTGGATGGAAAAGGGCAACAGCCGGCAGAGTTTCTTCATGTTTGCAGTGACACAATAACATGGTGAAATTAAGGATGATAATGACGTTAATTTTAAGAGCTAAGCAGAGTATATTTGTTTCTACCGCTGATATAGCATTATTTTTTAAAAACCATTATCAGATCCCACAGTAGAATCAGGATAGGTTCATTCTCTGGCCCCTTTCTTTTTGTCTTTCCAGGTGGTCCCATGTTACTGGTTCTTGTCAAGTACATTGCATTCTGTATTTCTCACCATTGGTTGTCTCAGTCCAGTGTTGGGAAGGTGATCCCTAATCTTGTTTTCTCTGATAGCAAAGGCTGTTATTCATTTCTCAATTGCAGTGACAAGTTTTGAGGCTATGTAGTAGTAGCTGGATTTTAAGGCAGCCCAAATCCCAGTATTTGTTTGTTCTGAAACATAATCCTTGCTGTACTTTATTTATTAGATTTCCTCATTATACAGGACATTTTAATTACAGGGTTATCATAGATTACATTAGATATGGTGTCTCTTCTTATAGTTAAAAATAGTGCGCATGTAGCAGCTGAATTTAGAGATGCTGGATCTGGGCGGGTAACACTGAGTGTGTCACTGTAAAAGCAAACTAGGAAAGATAAATACTACTGCTAATCATTGGAGCCTGCTGGCTTAGCTATTCTGTGTGACTGTTCAAGTTAAAACAGTGGCTATGAGTCAGACTGTTCCTCCCCCCAGGCTTCAGAAAACTCGGGTCTCTAACCATGAGGGGTTTACCAATGAGCCTGTGCGTGATGAGGGTACTTTAAATGCCTGATATGGGGCCAGGGTCCAAGACGGGGTATTGGAAAGCAGGAGGATAGAAGCAAAAGCAGGGTCCACAAGTTCTGCTCCTTGAGAACCTCCTCTCCCCAAAGCTCTGCTGCTGTTTATTTTAAAAAGCTGAGATTCCACAGGTTGGTCTTCATCCCTGGGCAAACTTGATAGACGACTGGCCTCGAGCAACACACAATTTATGGATATGGGCTGCCTCTACATGCTAGCTTTTTATAGATGGGCTTGAGGGCATGCGTGAGATGCTTGGGTGATGTGCAAACCAGCATCAATAAATCTCTGCAGAAAAGACACCACCTACCTCTTTCTTTTGAGATTAAATTAAAAGCAACTTTTTAAATGCCTACTTTGAAGATCGTGACTGCACACTTCATATTAGTTTCTGTTTGGTTGTCTCTAATGGCAGATGCCCTGAACTAAGCTTTACTCTAAATTCCAGATACGAAGTCTTGACTGGAAGAAACCAAAGGGACAATTTTTCAAAATAGCACTTACTGCCTTTTTTTCCAGATTACAAAAGTAATAAATGTTCATTGTAGAAATATTGTTAAAAACAGAAAAGCAGGAAGAGAAAATAAAAGTCATCTAGGATCTTCTCCCTGAGAAATTACTCACTGTATCTTTTCAGGTTTTCTTTCTTTCTTTTTTTTTGTAGGCACACAGAGTTTTATAAGATTAGATCATGATATATGTTTATGCAAATATATAATATGACTTGCAAGTTTTCACCTAATGTATCGTAATCACTTTTTCAGATTATTAAGTATTATCCCAAAATGTGCTTTTTTTGGTAGCTACATGGATTACATCATATGAATGTACCCTAATTTTTTGGACCAGGCCCCTATTGTTGAACATAGGGTTTTCAATTATTCACCATTATAAGTCCTAAAATCATGAACATCCCAGTATATAAGAAAAATATTTACATTCTTGGCTGTACATATTAATTATTTAATATAGTAGTATTAAATTAAATTTCCCAGCACTGTATTTTATTTAGAAGTTTTGCATCTATTAATGGGCTATTACTAAAACCTGTGAGAAATGCATACCAAAAAAATCCTTGTGTCCCATGTTTCCGAGAGAATTGTCTTGGGCAAGGAGGTCAAAAAAGGTGGCAGCTGATACTGTATGGGAAGAGTGTTGGTGCCACACCTATTTAACACTGTGTTTGCAACAAGTCCTCTGAAGAATGCAAAGCCCAAATCATTCAATTTGCATTGGTATGAGAGCAACTGTTCTATTATTGTATGCAAACTCCTTCTATAAATAAACTGACAGTATCCATCTGCATGGGATGCAGAAAAATAAGAAACATGCAAAGTAAAGACCAAAATAGACCCGGGGTCCATCTGGTGCATCCCCTCCAAGGGGCCCCAAACAGATGGTACCAATTCCCAAGATATACCTGCCTAATGGTATTGTCCTGTCTCGGGAAGGCAGGGGGATTCCTTCCAGCAAATGGCCCAGCCAAAAAGGAAAGAAATGAGCCACTGAGATCGATCCTTTCATCCAACAAATAAATCCGTGAACACAGAAGGTTCCTTGTTCTAGACCCTAGGAACAAAATAATGAAGAAAAGAGACAGGTTCCCTGAGCTAATGATCTGATTACAGTTACTATTTTCCAACCCCATTTTGCCAGATTTTCCTCTCTCTCTCTTCACCTGGCTTTCTTCTCTTCTCCCAGTTGGATTACCCACTTAGGCTTCTTTCTCTAGACCATTTTGCAATAACAGGTAAAAGTTCAGCAATTTGCAGCTTCTTCAGATCGATTTCTTATTCACTTGACTTGTTAGCCAGTCCTGGAGGTCAGAGGCTATGACCTGCTTATCTTTGAACATCTGGCCCAGCATAGTGCCCAGCACCTAGAAAGTGCTCAAGAAATAATAAACTTAAGAAACTTTTAGCCTTTCAAGGAAAATGTTTAGCCTCTCATAAGCAGAGTCCCACCACTTCTGAAGAAGGCCTCCAGAAATGACACTGTCTTCACTCCCTGATCTCAGAGGATTAGAAAAGTTACTAACATTCTCCCAAGGAGGTGTGGTGGTGGGTCTAACATGGGTCATTTTGGGTATATAATGAAGCATACTTTCTGTGCATTATACCTGAAGGGGCTCTTTCTTTATGGGTCTCGCTATGATTTGTCAACTCTGAGCATAGAAATATATATATATATATATATATATATAGACAGGTAGATATATATAGATAGACTGCTAGATCGAGATGGATGGATGATAGAGGAAGTGGAAACTGGCAGGGAACACCATGTGTCGCCTGCAGGAAATAGATGAAAGATGAAAAGTAAGACTGATTATAGCCCAAAGCACCAAAGCTCTGAGTGATCCACAAAGAGGTAAGAATCACTGGGAGACTCAGGAATTAGCACTTTCCAGGAGACAGTGGCAGAGTTTGAAAGGTTTTTTAAAGGCAAGGCCTCCTCACTTTTGTTGTTTGCAGCCAGAGGGAAAAAAGGAAGGACAGTCTATGAACATGTTCAGCAAAGGGAAGTGAAGACACGTACCCATATGCACGGGGCTGAGAGGTATATGTACCAAAAAGTAACGGGATGACTTCAGGTGATCCATTTCCTACCAAATCCAAGCCCTGGATAAATCTCAGGATATGTGCCTTTCAACAAAGTTTTCCGCAATGCCTGGAGGGAGAGAGAGCAGATCTGGGATCCTTCCAGAGACTGGGTCCTGGGGTTCTACCAGGCAGGTTTAGAAAATGATGGCTTTGAAAACAAGGGGCTCTGCCCTTACTTATCCTCTGAGTGGTGCTTTTCCCTAAGGGCCCTGCAATGAGAGGTGCTACTGGTGGGGCTGGAGCTACCACGTGGCCTCCAAAAAGGTAAGCTGCTAAGAAAGGGAGGGCAGACCCAACAGTCCATGCGCTTGGCTCAGCATCTCTGAGCTTCCTGGCAAGCCATGACTCACGGGCAGTTAAGCCAACTCAAGTCTGAATGTGGTCCTTAATCTAACCCAACCATCAGTGCCAAGAAGGATAAAATCAAGTGGGAAAACTTCCCACTTGATCAAACAAACACACAAACAAAACCCACTGCTAGAAACATGCAGTTAAACTTGCCCGCTTGTAAAAAGTCCTGGTGTGGGCTCTCAGGCTACCACTTCTGCTCCTCCATCCTCCTGTCAGGAAGTCCACCTCCAAACATTCTGGGCCAAGTGTGGTGGAATTAAGAGTCAGGAATATGTAGAATCGAATTCATTCCCCAGACTTACCAGTCATTTTTATTTCTAGGAAACTCTCGGGCCAGTCACTGGATCCACAGAAACACTCAAGCCAAGGGGGAGAAAAGCTCCTCTGTGGAGGCTGAGTACTCCTGAATCCGCCTCCCCTCTTTCTCTCCCTAAGATTAACAGGAGCCAGGTCCTGATATCAAGAGAATAGGAAGCCACTAAACGCGCCCGGAGAGACAGGTATAAAATGCTTATTAAATGGGATCCGCCGTCCGCATGTACAGAAGATGTCAGAACCCATTTCCATTCACCTCTCTTCACGAACACTATTTCAATGGCCTTATTGTGGGGAATCAGCCCAAGTGTCAATCCTGTTAGTCCACCTCCGAAATTAACAAGGCTTTGCGGAGGCTGCCTCCCCTCACCTGTCAAAACTAGGGCTCTGTGGAGCGCTGTGGGGGACAAGCCCTTCACAGATGGACATGTGCTGACGTCAGACCCAGGCCCCATCTCTAAGCAAACATTCGGACGTGCTGTTGGGTCTAAATATATCCTTTTAAGAAAAGAGCTTAGGCCTTTCCTTGGCAAGTAGATGTTGGCCTATATTTTTAATCCATGTGGGGGTGTGTATAGATCACATTTAGGCAGTCATTTTCTCGCTTACAGTGAACCTGCTGGCAGGGAGACTCTGCCCAATGTAAATGCAGAATCTGCCGTGTCCCTTGGCCTGTTGCACACGGAGTTTTGAGCGTGCTCTCATACAGGCAATGGTGGCTGGGATCTCATGGCATGTGTGGGCACAAACTACGCCCTCTGAGATCGAATTTGTGGCTTTCAATCAATTTCTGCCTGCTAGTATCTCACTTACTCACAGAGTATGATGAAAGAGAATACAGATACTACCCACGGGATGAGATGAGGATGACTTTCCTGGAGGGAATGATAACTTGTACTATGTCCTACAAGATTCGTGAATGGGCTTAAAGATTTATTGACTGAATGCTGGATGTAGTCACAAAGAGTGTCTCATTTATTCCTCACACGGCAAACCTGGGAAGAAGAAATAGCTAGTCCTGGCTTTGTAGGTGGGAGAACTCAAGCTCGGTGAAGCTACACGCCTTGCTCAGTCATCCACAGCGTACTTGGCATAGCTGGGATTTAAACCCTGGATTCCAAATCTGCTAATCCCATTCTTACCACTCCTGGTCATCAATGAATGCACAGTCCCAGCCACATAGTGGTCCCAGATCTTTAGCCGGTCAGGAGAAACACAAGCCAAGGTCAGACATGGGGAAAGCAAGGGTCATTGGCTGGAGGAAACCAACTAAGGTAACTGGTAAATCCCCTTTCCTTAAGAAGAAACCAGCAGTCCCTTACACTGAGTCCTGTTTAGGTCCTCAAAATGTGCAAGGTGGCTGGCACAGAGGGCAGTGTGAGGACTTCTAGACAGTGGTGGTTCTCCAAAACAAGAGGGTTCTGGATCATCTGCCAGGCAGTCAAGTCAAGCTGAACACAAAAGAGAGCAGAAGTCAAGGAAAGCTCCAGGAAAGGGTATGTAAGAACAATATTAGAGGGTGGGCTTCCTAGTCGGGGCTGGGATGCACACCAGTGTACCTCCCCAAGGGAAGGCAAAGGAAGAACAAGTCTTCATTGAATTAAGCCCAGGGTCTGAATTTGAGCGTGCTGTCACTCAGGCAGCAGTGACTGGGCTCTCATGGAATATATGGGCCCAAATAGGTCACTTTGAGAATGACTTCATGAGTTTCAGTCCATCCCTGCTTGCAAGTAGCTCACCTGTTCACAGGGAATGATGAAGAGAGAATGTGTTCTTCCCAGGCCTATCCAAACTCCCCTGTGACCCGAAGAAGCAGCCAACAACAGGACCAGCTCCAGGCAACTGTTCCTGATGACACCCTAGAACATCTCAGCCACTGCTCCCTGCATTTCCCCCTGAATTCCCAACTCAGTTGGCTTCCTTGGACCCCTTTACTCCAGAGCCCAGTGGACTTGCCTCTTCTACTTCTTGGACCTTAGATTTCCCAACCTGATTTCTTGCTGCCCTCTAGCTCCTGACCTCTGCCTCCTGTTGTAATTGTCCTTTTTCAAGCTGGTATCATTTGGAAACAAAAATGGGAAAGAGGGAAATTATTCTTTCAGCCTGCTGAAAATATTACTAAAACTGCAGCCAGTGGGAATATCTGTGGTCCCGTGTCCACTGGGAAATTCACTGGAATTGTCTGCTGGGATTTGGTAGTTATTATGAGAGTTCTTCTAATAGGTTTAAATGTTTAAGAGGATGAAGTTAGGTATTAGAACTTACAATGCATGTTCTAACTTCAGGGACAAAGTAAAAGTGATGTGGTGGGTATATTCGTATAGTGAGTTTAATCAAATTTGATTTAATGAAGTTTGAGGCAAAAGAGCAAGGTGTTACACATTAATCAATTGGTTCAAAATGAGTTATTTCAATGTATGATTGCCTAGTGTTTTCCATTGTTCATTCTGACTCCTTGTGTTGAGACCTGCAGTAAGTCAATGGAGCCAGATGTATCAAAGAAAGCTGAAGACATCCTTGTCAAGACTGGGATGGTCTTATTTACAGATACTCCTGGGCAAGAAGCCTGGCAGAGCTGCAGAAGTCAACAGACCCTCTTGAAGACATCCCAGAGAACCAAGGTACAGAATCTCCCTCCCCAAGAGATGCTGCTCTAGAAGGCTCTATAAGGAGGCCACGGTCAAGGAAACAATAAACAGAAGTAGTACAATGGGGGGACAGATATTGTCAGATGAGCCAATGGAGACGGACCTTGTGAACTCCAGGTGCATCCTGTCCAGGTCCCAGCCTGTGAATGTTCCATCACAATAGCCATGTCAGTGCCAAACTCTGAAAGGCCATTCATAAGCCTACCTTGTCAATGCTGAGCTCTCACTGCTTTCTGGAATATAAGACCAGTCAGAGATTTATTAGTCCTGGGACTTTCTGCCTGTCGTGCTATCTTCAAGCACCCGCCCCTCTACAGAACCCAGCTGGCATGGGGCGCTGAGCCATGCTGTGTGTGAGACACCATTTGGACAGAAAGACGAAGAGACAGGATGTTACCTGCAGGAAACTCATAGTTTATTTTTCCAGAACTTTCTTTTATAGACTGTTCCACCCAGAATCATTTCACATTTCCCCCAGTAATACCGTGAGGATTTCAGTTGACTTTATAGTTAAGTCTACATTATTTTGGGCAGAAGGGCAACTGTACAATATGCAGCTGTTCTTTGTTCCACCTAGGAACAAGGCACCTGGCCACAACTTCTTAAGTTGTCTTTGATCTTTTGTAAAGTATGTCATGTTTCTTCATATAGGGTACACACATTTCTCTAAAGAGAGATTCTTCTAAGTAATATTCTGTTTTGTTCATTCTTTAATTCATTCAAGAGTATTATGCAAGGCACTAAGGCTAGTAGTGAGAAGACCTCCTCTATCCTACCTTCAGGATACAGTCTAGTAGAAAAGACACTTGAGCAATAATTGGTAATTCTACTGACTAAAGTAAGCATGGAGTGCTCTGAAAACACACTACAGGGGGTGCCTCATCAGTCTAGAGGATCTGGGAAGCCCTTCCTGAGGACATAATGTCTACAGTTACAGCTGGTCAATAGGTAGGAGGAGCCTGACTAAATCCCATAGAGAAGGAAGCTTGTTCCAAGTCAACACTTTTTTGTTTGCCTCTTGTATTTTTCTGACTGAATATTCCAAGTAATGCAGGAATGTTACTGATTTCTTCTTTTAACTGAGCTTTAAATGAAATTGTTTTGTTTTAATAGATTTTTAGTTCATTTCCTTGGGTTTTCCTGGCAAACGATTGTACTATATGCAAATCTAATCTTTTAAAGGCTACTTACAACTTTAATTTTTTCCACCTCTTGGGATAAGGAATTTTGAAAGTTGATTTTCTGCTGGATAATGTGGTATTTCCTTCTATTTGTCCTAAGTGTAGAAACCTCTCTTGTTACCCATTAGTTCTGGTACTCTCAAATGTGGTGAGCAAGCTCATGTTCGTCCTACTTCTACCTTTCATGAAATAAGCAATTCATTCACAGACCAAAAGCACCACTACAGGCAGTGAAACCCTCCCCCCTCTTTCATCAGGGGAATCCAAAAGAATATAATCCGAGCTGGTGCCGTCCCTCCTGGGTACCACAGAGAGAGCCATTTTATTGTCAGTGTGTGGCCCTTGTAATGTAATACAATAGCAGATTCAAGAAAAAAGCCAAATGCTTTTGAGTGCAATAATGGCAGGGCTAATGTTATGGAAAGGCCAAGAACAAAGCTTTCCTAATAGGAGCAATGCTTGTCCTTCACACAAGTGAAGATTGTGTAGTCTCCAAGCAAGTTAAATTTGGCCTGGGTGAGCTGTGCTTACCTCTCAGGAGCACTAGAGAGGAAGTAGGGAATTAGGATCAACACACCTCCACTGTCACACACAGCTGGGATACTAGAAGCCCGTCTCTCCATTGGTGTGGCCAGCAAGACATAGGAATGGGTGAGAGTGAAACCTCTTGTTCTACAAGAAGTCACAGGCTCTTCCAGAGAAGTGAAGCTAGTGAACCAAAGGACTTGAAGAGGGGACTTCAAGTGCAAGGGGTTATCAAAGAGCAAGAGAGACTTGTTGGGAAGGAATATCACCGTAGACCTCCTTTTCCCAAGAGTTGGGTCTGGAAGGACTTATGTTGGACAAGGGTGTTGACCAAGTTGATGAGGGTTCCAACTACTGACCCTCACACTGTTTACTAATCTGAGAACTTCCTGACTCTTCAGGAGAGAACTTCTTTTACCTCCTTGGTATTTCTGCCTATCTGGTCTTGTGGGATGATGAGGCATGGTGGCTCCAAGATAGCATGGGCTTCACCTGCATTGTTCTTCCTGTGAAATGTGAAACAGATTCAATACCGGAATCAGAATAAGCCCAGAAAGCACCATTTGTTAGCTGGAGACACCCTTTACAATGGAAAACAAGGACACCTGTCCATACTGCAGTTACATGATTCATAAACATCTTAGAAAAAGTAAAAGCTAGATTACAGGATGCCCACCTAGAGGACTGGCCTAGGCCAGCCATATGTCTGGTGGGAGAATTCCAGCACAAAATTCCATCATTAGTGGAAGCCTGAGTCTCTGGCCTCTGGGGACTGAATGGGAAGCACACTCATACCTACCAACCAGCTTCCTCTGGAGAAGTTGTCAGCTCCCTATCCTGCTGACACTCTGTCCACAACAGAAAGGTTGGGAACGAACACTTATTATTCATCTCTTTGAATCCCCACAACAGGAATATTAAGGTAGGTGTTTATGAACGAGTTTTACAGATGAAGAAATAGGCGCAAAGACATTGTAGCAGGTACTATTGGTTGCCAACCCAACTCACCCATCATCCTCCTTTCTGAGAGGGTCCTGGTTTTGCTTAGGCATCCAGACTTTCTGTACAGCCAGATGCTCCAGGGATCCCATTATCAGCCTCGGAGGGAGGAGAAGGTAACTATAATTTCTCTGAGCTAATCATAATTATTCCATACCCTCAGCCAGTGATTGGTTCAGAGGTGGGCACATGACACATTCCTGGCCAATAGGATGTGACGCTGGGTCTACGCTGGAGAGCTTCCAGGAGCAGCTTTCTTTCTGATAAAAGAGACAGACCTGCTGCTACTCTACTTGTCCGGTCAGTGTGGGATTCTCAGAACTGAAGCTGCCATTTTACAATCCCAAATCTGGGTTAGGCACCCGGGCCAGTCCACTGAAGATGGCAAAGGGCAATACTGGAAAGAATCTGACCTCTTCATTTACATTGGTGAGCTGCTGAATTCAGTATCCCTGGAGTTACCTTAAACCAGAACTTCTTATTCTAGGATATTAAACATTTTCTGTAATTATGGAGTCATTTTGGGCTGGGATTTTTCTTGTTTGCAGTCAAAAGCTCCCTGCCAGGTATGGAAAGTAAGTGACTTTCTGAAGTCCCACAGCTAGTAAGCCAGAGGGCTCAGATCAAGTTCCGGGTATGGGAGATTACAAATAGCACACACTTTTTACGCTGTGAAGGTGAAGAATAATTTCATAGGATTCATTAGAATCCTTCCCCACACAAGGATCTTTCTGTTAGTCGGGGATCTGTCAGCTATCTACACTAAAAAAAGTCTCCATGAAAATGATTTTTTTTTTTTTTAACATACAAAACAAACCTCCTTCCCTCTCCTCACAGTGTTTTTCCTTTCGGAAGCATCACATTGCTTCTTATTCTGCCCATAGTGTCAAGATAACAGGATTTAATTACCGAATTTATACACCAGCAGCATGGCATACATGCATTGGCCTGAACTAAAATGAATGCAGTTATGAAAAAAAAAGAAAGAAAGAAAAGAAAAGAAACACTGCATCAATACAGTGACAGCAGACCCAGAGACGACAGTTTTATTTACTTTATCTCCTGGCAGGAAGCAGTTAAGCCATTTCAAAGAGATTATTGGGTTTTAATGATCCAAGACATTAAAAGAAATTTCTTCCAGCAACATTGACACTGCACCTCAGGTAAAGGAGGCAATAAATTCAAGAAATAATGACCTGTTTTGGCAGCCCCTCTTGACTCATGCGTGATGGACCCCACGGCAGCCATTCTCCAGTTAGCGTGGGCCACTGTCTGGGAATGTCACTGAAGAATGTGGTTTAGTGTCCTCTCAGTAGGCCTGGGAGAGCTCTCTAGATGAAGACTTAGCAGCAGCTTTAGGCTCCACAGTGAAAACCACAACTGGTGCTGGGCCCTGCCTCCGGAAACCAGGAGGAGAAGGAGAAAAGGAGCATGGGTGGGTGGGAGAAAAGGTGAGAAGGAGGCAAGGAGAGAGGCCACCAAGCATGGCACCCCAAAATTCTATCAGCTCTCCAGCTCCCTCCCCTGTGTAGGGGGACGTCAAATTATATGGACTAAGTTCAGGTTCCAAGAACCAGAATCACCCCTGGGCCTGACAAGCATCTAGAGAACAAGTAGGGAGTGGTTTCCAAACTGACCTGTCCTACAGCAATAGGGACCCCCACCCCCTCCCAGAGAATTCAGCAAAGCAGGCGGACTTTTCCCTTGTCTTATACTTTGGACTTTCAAACAAGGGTTTTGGGTTTTGTTTTGTTTTTCAAAGAGAAACAACCACAATTTTAGAAGTTTGGATACTGAGGCTCTAGGCCAACCTCGGCCATTCTAGGCAAGTCTATTCTGCAGAGACTAAGGACCATGAGAGGAAGTTAAACTCTGGAGGCACTTGAACAGAGAAAAAGAGCTGGAACAAGGTCTCCTTAATTCCCAGGCTGCTCCCAGATCCCTCCTCATGGGATATGGTTGGCACATGAAGGGGTGATTTTTGAACTTCTAATCTTCCCACCAGAAAATCCACTAGCCAGGAGCTATGCTCTATCTAGGGAAATAAGAATGTGAATAAGTAGCCTCCTCTTCCCAGGTGCTCTCTCTTGGATTTACAAAATAAAACTTCAGTCACTCACTGGATATTCCCATAGAGGCGAAATCTGCCCAGCCTCCTAGTACTCCACAGGTTCTTGAAGTTGTCAATGAAAACCCTATTCCAGAGCTGTTTTCTTGAAAATGTAAAGAACATAACAACTTTATTAGCCATTTCCTTAATGATAGCCCCCCACCCTAATCATGCTGGTGCATGGCTGGGTTTTATAGAGATTTCTGGACTTTTCTGCTGAGGTTAACAAGAATACAACATTTAGATGCAGTTTCCAATAAGGTCATGGTTACCAGAGGTTATTTCCAAGTTTCAGTGGGCCCTTGGCTCTTTGTCCTGGGGGAAACTCACAGACCACCTAGCCTAGAAAGACCTCCAGAAACTGTTTTTTCTGAGAAGTCAGGACCCCAGCATCTGGGCCGCTGAAAGTGCTCAGCCCACGATGGTCTTGAGAGGAGCATGTGTGAACAGGTTACATGATTATAATGTAGAGGGAGGAAGAGAAATCTGGGTTGGAGCTTGCAACTGAGAAGAAATTGGTGCCCTTGTCACAGAGATACCAAGTCGCCTGGGGGAAAGGGGACACTGAGGGAATCAGCAGAAAAGAGAGGCCAGATTAGGCATCCCTACGGATAAGGGACCCCCAAGGACAATTCAAGGCCTCAGATCTATAAGGGAAGCCAAAAGAAACAGAGACCATTGCTTGCTACATACCCCATTGCTTACAGTGCAAATATGGAGACAAGCAGATTCTATAAGGATTCATATGTTGTGTCATTCACCTCTAACAGAAGAAAAAGAAAAGAAAATCCAGTTGTGAGAAAAAGACTTCTGGGGAGCCAGCCCAGGAGCAGATGGGAGCTGGAGGCTGGAGCCAGTCAGCCAGTGTAGGGGAACCAGGCTCCCCAGTGAAAAAGCTGAGCCATTTGAGGCAAACTCTTCAGCATCTCTAAGCCTCGGTTGTCACAGCTGTGAAATGGGGATACCAATGGCATCTACCTCTTGGAGCAATTGTAAGGGCTAAGAGAGAGCAAGGTGCTAGAAAACTCCCAAGAGGGCTCTTTCCAACTAATCAGAGGCCCACAGAGACCACTCTCGGGGGCCACCATGCTCTGGGGCAACATCAAGTTCTAAGAAGCTTGGGAAGAAGAGGCGTAGGAAGAGAGCCAACCTGAAATTGCTCACAGGCTCTCAGACAGAAGAGGAATTACAGGCTGCGCTGCTCCAGAAAACAGACTTGAGTCCACTCATTGGACAGAGCCAGGAGGCAGCACAAGGAAGCCTTTCCTCATAATGAGAGCTGATCAAGAACAGAAGGTGCTGCCTGGAAAGGCTCTGAGCTCCATTCTCCCAAGTTCCTTTAATGTGGTTATAATGGGTGTGGCCTAAACAACCCTCAGAAGAACAGAACTGGTGAGATTTTGCCTCAGGAAGTGTTTGAGCAGAAGCTGGACGACCCAGTGGTGACGTGGGGCACCCTGCATGGTACTGTGACCAGGGGACCCATACCTTGGGGCCCAAAGATCTACAGCTAACCTGCGTGGAGCCCCATCTCCATGCCAAGCAAGCACTATGCCTGACTCCCATTTTCCAGAAGAGAACCTGAGGCACCTGGATAGTAAGTTACTTGTCCAAGTTGCACAGTTTCTAGAATACGGAGCCAGGATCTCAATCGAGGCACACAGTCAGTCTCAGAGCCTGTGGTGTTCCAACTGAGATGGGGGTGAGGGTGGGGGTCTCCCATCCCCCCACTCCATCTGCAAGCTGCCTGTTGCAGGGGCCACTGGTGAGGAGGAGGATGGAAGTAGAGAAACCTGGGCAGTGGGAGGGGCCAGGGCAGGCCGACCAGAGGTCAGTGTCAGCAATTACTGACACTGACCTCTGGCCTGGCTTGGGACCCAGACCATAGATCCCTACACTACAGAGAAAAAAAAGACAGACCTTGCCTGGGGCTGGGAGGACCGGGGAATTTCCTCTAGCCACAAGGACTGGACTGTGGCTTTATATGTATATTGTTTCTGCGTGTAGGAGCTACCTGATCCCCCACACCTGCCAGCCCCCTTCTGTGTTCTCCTCCCCGGAGGCCCCTGGCAGAGGTATGGTGGCCCCCATGCTGGGGCTGCCCTTTTTCCACCCTGGTCCCCCACTTCTCCTCCCTGGCCACCTGGAGATCATGGTCATTAACAACCAGGGGGCAAGAAGAAACAGAGGAGCCAGAATGGAGATATAAAAACCCAAAGGACGATAACAATTAATATTTAACTTGAACATTGCCTGGAAACAGAAAGTGTAGGTTATTCATGTGCAAATCACATGCAAATCATATGCAAACAGTCTCCACACCCGGGCCCCTATCATTATCCTGTAAACCTGCCTGGCCAGCTCCAAGGGGTAGCTTGAGCCCACCATGCAACCCCCCAGTTCTGCTCCAGCTGCGTAGCTCCCTATGCCAGGGGTGGGGGGATCTCTAGGTGACAGTGGTTTCCCCCACCCCGCCCCGACTCCAGCTTGCCCAGGACCCCTCAGGTCAACCTCCCTTCCAACTCTGAAGTCCTGCTGCTCAGCTAGAGAGAACTCCCAGCCAGACACCTTAGCTGCTCTCACACTCCCCTGAAGTGCCTTCTTGGAGGTTGTCTGGGCCTCCGGGTGCCTCAGCTCCATCATCCATGTCCAGGCCCTCCCTGGCACTGTTGATGCCTGAACCAGCTTCTCTATGACACTGCCCATCCCCCAACCTCTTCCCTTCACTCTGGCTACCCTTCTCTGGCCCTGGTGGGATTAACTCCAGGATAGGGGGAGCCTGAGCAGGTCCCTTGTCCACCCTTCTCAGCCCCTCTCAGCTAGGAGATGGGCAAGACTGGGTCACTCTTGAGGCTATGAGATGGGGCTGGGCCCTGCCTGAGCTTCCATTGTTCTCTATGTGGCCAGAAAACAATTCAGCCTCCCCTCTGTCCCCAGGTCAGCCAGGGCCAGCCTACCCTGGAGCATCAGGGTCACCAGCCGGGTCAGGTAACCGAGGCCTTCAGGACCTGAGACCACAGGCTGGAGACAGACCTGTGAGGAGGTACCTTTCTCTTTTCCCTCACAGTTGGAAGCTCTGGAGCAGTAAGCAGCCCCTCAGGCCTGAGCTTACCATCGCCCATGGCTCTGAAAGGGCATCTCTCCAACTGCAGCAAAGATGGGCAAGGAGGGGAGTTTCAGGCAAAGGATGAGGGGGCTGAGCAGTTCCAGCCCGCCCCACCCCTGCAGGAGAACACTCCACAGGCACATTTGCTTCCACATCTGGCGGCTTCCCTCGCTCTGATGTCTCGGGTTCTAGGAGGGTCTGGTCTGTGGTGTATCCCCGAGGCCAGAATCATGACTGTCACCATGTTCAGAGCAGGATGTAAAAAGCAGATGATGGGGGAATGAGCTCCCAGACCATGTGCCCTGCTGCACCACCAGGAAAAGTTACCAAGTGGCCCCAAAAAGAAACTGACGGTCCACCTGGTGAGCTCCACAATGACTAGCCATTCCTGAGTGGGGCAGTGAGGGGATGGAGGCAGGAGTGATGTTAATGCATTGAAGGGTGGGTTTCTTAAAGAAAGCCCTCAGAGGATAGGGGCGCCTGGGTGGCTCAGTTGGCCTTGATTGACCAGCAGCTCTGAGAGGAAAAAAATAAGACGTTTAGCACCATCCAGGAAGCTCGAGCGAAAAGAATCCAGAGTGACATAATAACATTTAAAAGCAAGATACACATCCAAGTCCTTCAGGAACTGTGCCGGGCGCTGGAATGTCACTGGAAAAGGCAGTAGCCACCTTCTCTAAGATGCCGCTCCCCAGCCTCTGCCTCACTGTGTGTTTGCCTCACGCGCCTTTCTCTGCCCAGTACTAGAAGTCTCTGTTCTGGCTGGCTGGGGCTCTGACCTTTGTTCATTCCAAATTTCTGGGGAGAACTTCAGTCGGGTCAGGGCAATATCTTGGATATTGGGTTTGACAGCTGCAGCAGGGAGATCCCAAAAGGACCGTCGCCTTAAACCAAAAGGTGCATTTCTCTCATGAAAGGCTATGAGGTCATGGCTGCTCTTCCCTGCCCAATTGTAAGAGCTCAAGGCTCTTCCCATCTTGCTGCTCTGCCATTCCCAGGGTGACAACTTTGCCCACAGAATCCAAGAAGGCTCACCACCAGGCCCAGGACAGGACAGACGGAAGGCTTAGCACTGCACACGTCCCCTCCATTCCTAAGGCCAGGATTTGCCTGCGTAACTAAGCCTTGCTTTAAGGTTGCCTAGGAAATAGCTCCATGCTAGGTAGTCACGCAGCTCCCTGGGACAGTGGTAGAGAAGATTCTTTGAGATAAAGTATATAAAACACAGGGGTGTGTCAGGCATATAGTAAAGAAAAACGGGGAAGTATTTTTAGGTTTGAGGGTCCAGAAGTGAGAGCCCAGATCCTCTGTAAACTACTTAGTCCAGATGCTCAGGCATTCTTACTTCCCCTTTCCTGGCTCTGCGGCACCCCAGTTCTGGGGTGCATATTTAAGATTTCGGTAGGCTTTGGGTGGCCCCAGGAATCTGCATTTTCATGCCAGAAAATTCAGGACAGGCAGCTGAAGGACTGAACCTGGAGAAATTCCCTTTGTAGTCTTGCACAATGACCCACGACACAGTGCTCTCGGCTCCTCTGGCCACTTTTCGGGTGGCATTCCTGAGCCTGGGGGATAGATGGGGGTTTGGGGAGAGAGCCAAGCAATGACAAAGGCTTATGTGGGGCCTCCACAGCCCCAAAATGGCCTCTGCCTCAAATCTCCATGAGAAAACTAACACTGGGGCAGCGTCCGTGGTTGGGGCATCGTCTGTGGTTGTCCGGGAACCAGAATGTGCCGACGGATTGTGAGGCCAAGCTCAGGAAATGCAAAATGCTTCTTTGGGGAGCTGACAAATCCTTTGAGAGCCCAAGACACCTCAGACTTGAACTGAGTCCTCTTGGCTAACACCTCAGCTGTGACCTCTGGTGCCCTGGCTGGGGCGGGGCCTGGCCACAGCTGAGCCAAGCGCAGCCCTCCCTGAGGTCACGCCTTCTCGAACACCAGACACAGAGCAGGCTGTCAGTTCTCTACAATATAAAATGTATTGCATTTTTTTTTCTCTGATGACAGAAGAAATAAGCAATTATCATAAGAAGTGTTTTTGGAGATACAGAAAGGCACAAAAGAAAAATAACAGCTACCTGTAATCCTATCATCCAGAAATAACCATTAACATTTCAGAGTAACACACTACTAGTTTTTCCTATGCATACATTTGCATAAAATTGCATACATCAAATTCGGATTTTTTTTTTTTTTTACTAACTCCCCTGCTCTGTAACCTTGTTGCTTCACTTAACCATATATAATAATTTCTCACATCATCAAATGTTCTCTGACCATCTCATTTTTAATAGCTCATCATATTCTAGCATATGGGTGCATGGCAATTTAATTTAGACATTTGGGGGTTTGGGTTGTTTTTTTATTTGTTTGTTTTTTGGTTTGGGGGTGGTTTTTTTTTTTTTTGCTATTATACATTTTATTGCATGTCAGGTATGTTTTTCTTAGGATTTATTATGAGAAACTAAATTTTTAGATCAATTTTTTTTTCCTCTTAAGTTGGAGATACATACCACCAAACTAGATATTCAAGCAACGCTTCAAGAAGGCATGATGAAGGCCAGGACCCACATCGGGCTTTGGGGTGTGGAAGAGGCAGAGCCAACTGAGGACTGTCTAACCCCAGCTCAATTTCTGACACCACAGAGGGGCATTTGGTCAAGCCTGGAATGTTCAGAGGATTCCCCCTCCTTTAGCTCCCATCAAAGAACCCCCTAAGAGTCCCTTAATGGTCTACAAGAAGATTTCTCTTCTATGATTACACTCAACCCATTTTAGGGATTCTGTGCAAATCTTGATCTGGCCTACAGCAATTATTTCTGAAAACCAGACTTCTGACAGAAGTACACTTAACTTTTTAAAAATAGCATTTTTTAGTGCATGCTATTATGATCGTTACTTACTCAAATGTGTTGATGGGGGAGTAGGTGGAAGGGTGATGCTTGCATTGGCATAGCAACCAGTGACTAACCAAGGCCCCTTCGCAGCCCATGATGGCTTCTTTGACTTACCCAGGGCTAGATTTGGAGGGTTTTTTCCCTCATATGTCATTGGCTTATGGTTGAGAAAAGGTTATTCATTCATGATCTAACCGTTTTCTATTCTATTTATATTTTCATCTTGTGCCACTTTTGGGGCTAATATAAGTGTAGCGAGTTTACTTCCCACCTTGTGAAGTAAGCTTTTCTTTGATCTATAGTTACCTCTTTCAGGTGGTACAACATGCTCCCTAACTATTATAATAACTAATATTTATTGACTCTTTACTATGGTACCAAGCGTATTACAAAATGTTTCTTTTAAACCTTAAAGAAACCCTATGATGTGGGGACTACTATTGTCATTCTTTCTTATACTGGTGAGAAGCCGAGTGGTCAGATGGCACACCGAAGGATATGGAGCTCACAAGGTCTTGAACCTGAAAAGGTGAACTCCAGAGGCTGAGGTTCCACCCTGGCCACCTAGGGTAGAGGGGGGTCTCCATCTGTTTTTGGGATCTGAGATTAGAAGAACCTGTCCATGGTCAATCACAAGCTTTTCTTTCATGTTATAGTCCTTGAAGTTATTCTTTCTCAGACTTTCTGGGCTATAAACACAGCAGTTTCTCCTTAAGTAAAAATTCATTCTTTTGTTTTCCTGGTCTAAACAAACTCTAGAAACAAACCAAGATTTTGCTCTCCTTTCTTTGGGTCAAACAATTAGTCCCGGAAGCTTGTAAACTCTCATTGTCTTCTTCCCTAGAAAATGTAAAAGCTAAGAGCTGGCTCACAAGGATTGTGAAGATGACAAGAGAAGACTTTGGCAAAAACCCCTCATGCAGCATGCAGTAGGTGCTCAATCATGCAGTAGGCACTCCGTAAGGCTGACTTCTCTCCATCCTTTGTTGGACCATGAGGGGTAGTCCGTCTCCACTGTTAAGCCTCTCAATTATAGCCATTTCCAACATCTCCGTGCTCCCCCTGAGCAGACCTGACACTCCTCATTTGAGGGCTCCCACTCAGGCCCCATTGGGACCCATGGTGGTTTGTGTCCTGGCCTGGTTCTCTGGTGAGTCACCTTGCCGGAGTTGCCAGGCAGACAGACGGGAGCCTGGGCTCTGGAAAGCAATGGAGGCAGGGCCTGAGTCAGCAAGAGCAACTCTATAACTCATGGGCAAGGCTCTATCAGTGGCTGGCTTGGATTTTAGGCATCAAAACAAAGAACATTAGTGACAAAGCCCTGGTGAAAGTCTCGCGGAAGACTATACAAACAAGGACAGGAAATGATTAGATGAGAACAGTTAAGAGTAATAGGAAGCTAAGAGTTCTAGAAGAAATACAAGCTGGATGTGTGCCCCATGCCACTCTATCAGAACTGGGGGCTACATGGAACAGGAAGGATATATACCCACATTTTGAAGTAGCTTCCTCTGGGTGTTTAGATTATGGGTTGGTTCTTATTTTTGTGTTTGCAATAAAATTTTCTGCAATAAACATTTTCTTATTTTGTAATCAGGAAAAAAAATAAGCATACTTGGTAAAGATTACCATCATTTTACTGGGATGGTAAGGCTGGAGAGATCATTTTTTTCACTTGAGTTCGTAAATTAGGTTCTGTCAAGAATACTGGGCTATCTTTTTATTCAGCAGATTCACTGATCACTTGTCAGGCACTGTTCCTGGCCCAGTTCTGGACTCTGCGGTAGGAGGGACATGAACAAGTTGTGAAAGTTCAAGGGCAGTAGCGTCCCTGGAGAAGCAAAGAAGGTTTATCGATCTAGGTGGACCAGGTCAGTGTGACTCAGCGCAGCTTTCAGATGAGTCGTATCAACACAGCCAGTTAGAGAAGCAAATTCTTACATCCTACCCCACAAGGACTGAAGTAGAGTCTCTGGGGCAGGGCCTGGAAACTGGCGTGTTAAGCTCTTCAGATGATCCTGAAGCAAGCTAGAGTCTGAGAAGTACTGCCCTGGGTTACCATACAGTAAGAGTCCTCTACTACCTCAGACTCATAGTGACACAGATTGCTTTCTTACTCATAGTCCATGCCCACTGTGGGCTGGCTGTGCTCTCCTCCAGGACCCAGGCTGACCCACCCAGCCACCTCCATCTAGAACATTGCCACTCATCCTGGCAGAGGGCAATGAGAACATGGAAAACTGTGACCTGGCTCTTAAGGCTTCTGCTCAGCATTGTCATTGCTCATTTCATTGGCCAACATCCGCCATTGATAGAGTTGGGAAATACACATTTTTCTCAGAACAGGGCAATAGATGTCTTTAAATCATTTTATGTTAATTATCGAATCACACGCATTATAAAAAATAATGCAAAGAGAGTCAGTGTACCCTTCATCCAATTTCCCCCAATGGTAACGTCTTGCACAATCATAGACCAATACCCCAACCAGGAAATTGCCATTGGTAGAATCTGTCAGACTTATTCTGATCTCACCAGTGTTATGCACACTCATTTGCATGTATGTCTGTGTTTAGAGCTAAGCAATTTATTTAACACACAGAAAACATTTTTGAAGACTAATCCAGTTAACCACACCAGGTAAAGGGCTGGGACGGATTAATGAGGGAGGTAAGGCTAGTCTCACCTCTTAAAAGGATTCGTATCTTTGAAAAATTAGTTTATGGAGAATAATATGACTAACTGGGAGAAAACAAGAGTTTTAAGATTTATCCTAAGGGGACTGTGAATGTAGTGGGCATTGTATATTTGGTCCACCATTTGGTCCAGCCTACTTCTGGGGACTGAACTCATATTTAGCTTTAGGAAACCATCACCACCCTATTTTCAGACCACGTGTGCTGGTGGGTCAACCCAGTTCTGAGTTTTGAAAATGGGCACCTGGTTCAGGCCTGGCCTTGTCACATGTTCTCTCCTCCTGGCTATAGTCTCTGGTTCAGAGACAGACACATGAACCAACTGGCCCCAGGGCTTTTCACTAAACCTGTTGATAAAGAGATAAGCTGGTTGTTATAAGCTCAGATCTTCTAGGGATGAGATAAAGAAAGTCTGGCTGAGAACCAAACCCAAAACTAAGAGATAGAGAAAGGAGACCAAATTTTGATGACACCTTGTGATTCCCTGGATCTAGCCATTCCTGAAGCTTCACTACTTTTGGACTCTCAAGATAAATGAGCTAAAGGAATCTTTTTTTTTAATTGTTGCTTAAACTGATTTGAGTTGGGTTTCCTGACACTTGTTCCTAAGTCTTCGAGTCCAGACTTACCTCAGTTCCCAGTGTTAGAACAACCAAAAAGAGGATTGGTAGTTCTCCTCTTCCTGAAGGTTTACATAAAAATAAGTACTAGATAGAGAGGGACACATGCACATACATATATTTTTCCCCATCTACCTGTTCAGAAACTGCCTACCTAACAATGTTTTATTAAGCCCCAGAAAAGGGAATAAATTCTCTTCTTGCCCTCTTCTTTGTTTGGGGTTTTCCATATTCGAGGAAATGTCCAGTGCTTTAAAAAAAAAAAAAAAAAAAATTTGTGGAAACTCTTCATTGCTGAATGCTTATGTTGTAAGACTTGTTTTACCAGGTCAATTTTGAGCTTAGTAACTAGGAAAGCTGTAGAGAAAGCTGTAAAAAGAACACTATTTTCAGGGGTTCACAATATTATTTTGATCTCCAGGGGGTTCTAAGCCCTTCTCAGTGTCCACATGGTCATGCAGGCAAATGTCAGCAATTTGATGCATTTCCCTTCTTGAAAGAAAACCGTGAATAAACAAAATATTTTTAAAAACGGGGCAGGGCTTGGGGAGGGCACCTGGGTGGCTCAGATGGTTAAGCATCTGCCTTGGCTCCGGTCAATCTCCAGGTCCTAGGATCAAGCCCCAAGTTGGGCTCCCTGCTCAGTGGGGCGTCTGCTTCTCCCTCTCCCTGTGCCTCTCCCCTTGCTGGTGCTCTCTCTGTCTCTTTCTCAAACGAACAAATAAAACGTTGGGAAAAAAAGAAAACACGTGTGTGTGTGTGAGATCAATAAAACATGCAAATGAAGGCTGAAACATCAGAGCACAAAAATGTGGATATTTTCATTTCCCTAGATACAGACACATACAGCCACAAGATGTTTCTCTGGAAGTTCTGTCATGTGCCGTTTACAGAAAGTGGTAAGTTGTGCAGCCATTAGTCAAGGAGAGGGAAGCATTATCCCCCAGCCTGTGAAGAGCTCTCGGCACAGTTCAGAGTGGCCATAAAGTACCAGAAGGTGTGAGTACCAGCCACCCCCCAAATGCACAGATCTTCCAGGAAAACTACTTGAAAACTGTAAAAAGTGAGTTCTAAATTGTGAAATGACACTTTGTTCTTCTGCTTGCTCCAAAGAGCCATCATTTGGCTGCTATTGTGTTTTTGAAACTCACTGTAAGGAACATTTATGCCACCGGAAACTTAATTGTGGCCTGTTTTGAAGACCAGTCTTTTTGTGGAAAATTACAGTTGAGTTTTCTGAGCCCTGTTTTCCATGGTCCATCCCTTCCACTGGGCCTTCCTCCCCAAGTGAGCCGCTGGAGCCAAGGCAGCTGGGCTGCCTCGGTCATAGTGAGAGTCCAGGCATCCAAGGACACCTGCATCCAGCTTGGCTCTGCCATTCATTCATATATATATATATATATATATATATATATATATATATATATATATATATATGTGTGTGTGTGTATAATCATGACCCGTTGCATATCCTTTCTGAACCTTGGTTTTCTTATGTGTAAAAAATAATACTAATATCTATTTCATAGATTTGTGATTAAAAACAAGTCATAGATTCACGATCCCTTTGTAAACAAAAAAAGCACCCTAGACATACAGGATATGATTCTGCAGACTCTATACTCCTTTTTAGAAGACACACACACACACACACACACACACACACACACACCATAAAAACCAGCCATATGTGGGAAGAATGTGATTTTCTGCAATGGAATAGGTTTAGTAAAAATACAATGGGTAAGCTTGAATTCTTTGGGGCTTAGCCACTGAAAACAATCAGAAGGGATCCAATTTGGAAGTAGAGTAAGGAGGCAAAAGATTGTAAGTCCCTCAAAATGCTGAAAAGGACAAGAAAGTTCCTGGACCTTGGTAGTGGGTAAGCATAGAATAAGAGCGAGCACATGAATTTTGGAGTGAAAACAAGCAGAGTTGGACTCAGTGCCTATGTGGCCTCATGCACATTTCCTCCCTTGGTGCCTCTGAGCCATCTTCTCATCTGTTACCCTGGAATTCAAATACATCCCAGAGAAAGCTAGCATGAGGATCAAACAAGATTACGAAGGGAAGGCTTGTAGCCCCATGCCTGGTGAGAAGTGAACGCCAAGAATGGTTATTATTTGAGCAAAGTTGGGATTCCAGGAGAGTTAAAGAAAAGTATTTTTTTTTCTAAGGCAGGGCAGAAAATAGAGACATAAAAACTATTCAAGGTTTGTCAGCAGATTAGGCTCTCTCTTTTCTGCTTTCCAGGTACTGACGATTTTCTCTTTCATTGTCACCTCAACTGTGTGTTGCTCTGATTTTCTAAAAACCCTGGATCCCAACAGGGAAACCCTGTGGAAATGAAACACTTAATGATATTTCCAACTTTTGGAAAGATTTCAGTAAGGGCAGCCGTTCTCTAGGTGATGTTTTGCGTTAATCCAATGAATGAAGCGTCTATTTGCAACATTGAGATGGTTAGAGGAAAAGTTTGAACAGAGAGACAGGCAAGGGAAACTGGATGGATTCCCAGACCCAACCGAGTCAAGTCTTTCCAGTTCTGCTACATCATGTTGTTTGAAATAAATTCCCAGAACATAAGATTCCGCCGTATTCAAAGAAAAGCTCCACAGCCCCATGTAGATGTTATTTGGGCTGATCAACTTCTTGAACATGGTCAAAGCTGTTTTCCTCACCATCAGTACAAATAATCAAGAGCTAACACGGGCTAAATGGGGGGATATTTTAGAAATACCATATGTAGCATTTCTGGTATTCTATCGTACCTCATCTTCGGATGGCCAACTACCACCTCACCTGCTTTCTTTCTCACTCCAAGTATGCGTTATAATTCATAGTTACATAGGAAAATAATGGATCTCCTCATCAGTTTGAAGGAGAGGTGAGGACTCTGCCTTATTCAACTCTGTGGGCACCCAGCGCAGTTGCTGAAATGGACAATGATCAGTACAAGCAGATACACGTAAGACATGTTGAGAGAATGGGTTTTGTCTTCAACGAAAGTACTAACGAGTTAGAAAGAGTCATGCACAGGTAAGCCCATGGAGATGACTAGTGGGAGAATGCTCAGCCTCCATAAACAGTTACTGAGAGCCCACGACGTGCTGTGCACTGTGCTCAGGGCCGGGGTGGAGGGCAGGGAGGCAAAGACAAACATGGGACAGTTTCTGACTTCACAGGCTGCAGTCTGATTGGGAAAAGGCAGGTACGGGTCACAGTTCTTGGCTGCAGACGATAGGATCCACTCTAGCTAGTTTAAACTGAAAGGAGTTAATTAAGTTTACAGAACCATTGGGGAGAAACAGGTTCTAGGCTGGGCTTCCAGGACTCCACCAAAATAGTCTGCCAAGAGACAGGTGGGCATGGCCACACACAGGCATGTGCGGATGAGGTGGCCACTGTCCCCTCCGCTGGCTCCAGACATAACCACACCACAGAGGCCACTACCAAAGCCAGCAGTGGACACCAATGGCCCAAGCCCGGCTTCTTTTCCCATGAAACTTACATGTGCACCCATGGCCTGCCTGAGTGTATATAAATCCGTATCTGCGCTCCAGCACCAGAGGCTGGGAACGGTTAGCATTCTTGGATGGGAATTTGAGATTTATATCGTGGGGAACTATCGGGATATGCAGAAACTATTCAAAAGATTTCAGGCTGCTGGAAATGGCGATTGTTCGCTGCCAAGCTTAATTGAATAGCTACAGTATGAGGTTAGGGTGCTGGGACGGAAGCAGACCCAGAATGCTCTGGAAGTTAATCTCCGGGTTGGGCCCTTGCCTGAGTAGGATTTAGCCAGCCAAGGGAGTGCAGGGAGAAAATATTTCAGCGACATTCAGTATTCCAAAAACTATTCAAATTCATGTGAACCAACTGACTTTGTCTTCTGTACTGAAGAGACAAGACAGTTGTGAGCAAAAAGACCCCGTTTCTTGCCCTGATGGAACGAATAGTTCAGGGCAGCAGGAGAAAAGCTGCAAGCATTTTCTACAGGCAGATTGTCCCTGACTAGTACTTGGTATGGTGCTGGGCTTCAGGGAGATGCCCCAGGTGGTCTTTCTTCTGTCCTCAGCCATGGGCCTCTGAGTTGGCACAGAGCAACACCTTTCCCAAACAGACGATGGTGACCAGCGGCTAAAACCTGGTTCTCTTTCTATGGATTGAATTGAGAGCATGGGGGCTGGGGCAGGGTGGAAGGTTGGGGGTGTAGGTTGAGATAATTCATTCGCTGATGAATGGAACCAGAAGCAGAGAAGACTCACCTGCACCTCACACAGCAGAAGCTAAACAGGCCCAGGGCAAACCCAAGTTACATGGAAATAGAAGACACAGAATCTACGAGATACAGGAGTGGTGTCCTGGCCAGAGGAGGTAGGAGCTCGTTGGAAAGGCAGGAAGGAGAAGTCGAGGCAGATTGGGGCTGGGCCTCAGTAATGGCAGAAGATCAATAAGCTCTTTCCTAGGAAGACCCATTTCCAAGAGCTGTGCTCTTAGATCCTTCCATTTCCTGGACCCTGCTTCAATCTTTGTGAGGTGGGCTATGTGCCTGGCCCTCTGCTCCTGGGAAGTCCTGCCTTTTTCATCCCCACCTGCAGCCTCCCCCGGCCATCCTGTGAGCTAGCTTCCCAGCATGCCTGTTCCTTGCATCAGCAACCACAGTGGAAGTTGAAAGGTCTGGAACTGGGCCCAACCAACGTGGAAACACCAAAATATTTTTCTCCAAATGAACAAGAAAACCAGAGTCTAACAGTCATTGATAACCATTTAAATTTAGACGTAATTATATTTATACCTCTGTGCTTCATTTCTTACTAAAATGCTATATCATTTATTGACTTGAGGTGCTATGAAATATATGAAAATGTTATGAACATCGAGTAAAATAACATGTGCTGTGATCACCACTTCCCACGCCAATATCCTCTGACCTCCTGGCTCCCTTCCTGGAGATGGAGTTGGAGAGTGTAAGGGGCCTGGGTCACCAGTAAAGCAAAAAACAGGAATGCATGGCTTATTTTATCATTGTAAAGGAAACCTACTTGATATTCAAAGCAAGGCCGTCCTTCTTTCTTGGCCCAGCATGTAGTAAAATGCTAAACACCTATCTGGTACTCTTAAATGCACATTGATTGATAATGTTTAAAATCAAAGGACGTTCAAATAAAAGTTTTTGCTCCTGTATGAAGTTAGATTGGAGAAAGAAAGGCTCTAGGTTACCATCCTAAACAGGGCAGCCGTATCTCATTGCTGGAACTTTTCCCTTAGCAGAGGGAGTTTTATTGGTCGCCTGCACAGCGAGCCTCAGCTTCCACTGTTCCTGCTGAGGGAGGGGTGGGCAGCTCCAGGTGGGAGGCTGGGGATGTGGCTGGGCAACCAGGAGAGAAGAGAGACCTTTGTCCCGGAGGACCCAGAGTCCCAGAGACAGGCGAGAGCCACATCAAGTAGTGGACCAGCAGAAGTTGGAGATACAGAGGTGGAAATACGACTAGAACTGGACCAACGTCCTTTTGGCATGTATGCATTCATTCATTCATTCAGCAAATATTTATTGAGAGTAAAGATACAAACCTAGAAGACACAGTCCCTGTTACAAGCCAGGAGTCCCACCCTCAGGGTGATCTAGATGTGATACTCGGGTGCTTAGGGGAAAAGTCCAGCCTCCAGAAACCGTCTGGGATGACTCCCCAGTGGGAGCTGGGTTCCCGTATGGGCTTCAATGCCATCCAGTGGGAGCCTGCTAGGTGACAGCAAACAACAGCAAAACACAGGTACCAGGGATCCCAGCAGAAGGTCAATTAGGAAGTCTGCTATAGTCATTATAATTATTAGCCAAGCACTATCTTTTATTGGGTGCTTATTAAGTTCCAGACACAATGCTAAGCACTCTCCCTCCTTCTCTTCTTCAATCCTCACAACCTCCCTCTGAGGTGAGGATTTTCCAGGAGAGGCTACACTGGGCCATGTGCAGCTCAGCTCCTGTCACACAGCTGGGCAGCGCTAAGACAGGGATCCAGTCCACGATGGCTCTCACTGGCCGTTCTCACAGATCCCAGAGCTCTGCTCACATCTTGGTGCATGGGCATCTAGGAGCATAGTTGGTCCTGCCCCACTTGCTCCAGTGGAAATGACTGGAATTTGAATGGCTGTTTTCACACAGCTTAAGGACAAAGGCAGCTGTGACTGGGCTGAGATGGGAAGAAGGGTCTAGTTCTCCCATCTGGAGAAAGAGAGGTGAAGAGGTCTCGCTTCCTACCAATAGTCCATGCAAGATGTTATGGACATTTGGGTGTTGAACTAAGTTCAGTGGATCGACACAAAACGGGGGTGGGGGGAGTGAGGCAGAAGCTAGAAGAACAAACGTCATTCTAGATTCCCGGGATCCAGAGTTTGCCTTTCAGCAGTTAAGTTCCTGAGATGCGAGGTGCAAACGTCAGAGAAGGCTGGGGAGATGAGGGTGAACCTTGCCCGAAAGGAGCATGGTCAGGTGGTAGAAAATTAAAGAGCTCATGGTTAATCACACAAACGATCAACCCAGGCCAGCAGCAAAAAGGAACATAGGGATGGGTGGACGTCTTTGAGATGAGAGAAGTAAGTCTTGCAGAGATAGTTTTATGGACGCAGTTAGTTTTACCTTTAGTGATTTCCCATCTTCATTGAGACTTTATTCTTTTTCTCCTAGTATTCTGTTCCATGGGGACATTTTACTGAATGCCCACTATGAAGAAATAGGCTCATTTAAATAAAATTTAACATTAATGTGATAATCAATCTTTAAACTGGAAACGAGGGGGCCAATTTATCTTGGTCGATCATGTCACCATTTAGATGCTGATTTATTTCTGTGGCTTTTCATCCTCCTTCACTCAGAGTCCTCCCCACCACTCTTCGCTGTGATTTCTTACTCACTGCTCATGGCAGGCTCAGGGGGTTCTCCTTCCTTCTGGAGGAGGCATTAGGGGGATGACAGAGGGGACTGCCACTCAGAGCTTGCTGTCCTGAAGCTCCAAGGCCTTCAGCATCATTTGGACAGAATGCCATGGGAGTTCAGTCAAGGAAGCAAGGCTTTCCATGGGGGAGAACCAAGGTAGGCTTCATGGAGGGGGTGGCTAGTCCCTGAAAGGAGGCATTCTTTAGTGTGGAGGGGACATCTAAGGGCAAGGAAAGAAAATTTAAGGGTGGGAAGAGAGGGATGGGAGTGAGGGTGGGGAACTGGGAGAGAGGGGGATGGAGCAAGAGCAGGGGGAAGGCTGAGTTTGTGTTAGGAAGGTGAGCTCCTAAAGCTGCCACCCGCCCTCCACTGTATTCTGATTGTACACTTGGGTCCCTGCTGGTGTGAGCAAGGTCTTTCTCCCGAGCCTTCCTAAAACGAAGCTCCATCAGAATGGGCTTTGCTTGTAGCCCCTCATGGTCACCTCTCCACAGGTGTGGTCTAAACAATGGCCTTGTTGGTCTTGGGGGGGAAGGGAGTCCGTAACTTGATGTCTGTTCAGCTGATCCTGCCATCTGGGACCATGCTTCAGGAACCGCCACTCTAAAGTATTCTCAAGGGACCCAAAGGACCAGTAAAGGGTCTGAGAAGAAACCACCTTTGTTTTTGTCAGGGTAACACCTTTATTGTCCTTTTTAAAGCCATCTTATCCAATTAGATGAGCCAACTGCTGTTCTAGAACCCCCTCCAAAGATCTTCTGGACTTTCCAGCGACTGAGTTCCACCCACTGTTGGCAGGACTCCTTGGGCCATGTGGGGTCAGGAAGTGGGGTGCCCTGGTCTACAGCAGCTCTTCATTGTCCACAATGCCTGGGGCTCCCCCATCCATCCAGAGGGCATCCTCAGTAAACTCGCACTTAACTACCTCGGTGGCCAGGCAAGGAAAGCTAAGAAGCTACCAGAATACATGCTGCATCTGGGTTCCAAGCGTCAGGGAACTGGGCAGCAAATCAGGCCTCCTGAGGCCATCTAGAAACTTCCCTTCATGCTTCCGGCAGAGGGGAGACCCCTCACTGTCTGCTCCTGTTTGCCTCCCATTCTGCCAGCAACCGCTCAGCCTCGGGACTAACACAGCTGGGATCTTATTTTCCATTTATGATTGTTAAAGAACAGAAAGAAAGACTCTCTTTCACAATAACTTCCTCGAAGCTTAGGGAGCCAGGGCCATCTGACAGGTCATATTTGTACAAAAGAAAAATTTTTGAAGTGTGTTGTGAGGTAGTAATTTCCTTCATGCTCATCACAGGGAATGTCTAAAGCAGTAAGCTCGCTCTCTCTCTCCAATAAACTTCTGAGTCTGTGGCGCCCCATTTATTTGGAGCAAATGGGAAAAGGAGAGGTCTGGGGAGGACTTGGGAAGAAGATTCCTTCAGAAATCACGTTTTGGGGCGCCTGGGTGGCTCAGTGGGTTAAGCCGCTGCCTTCTGCTCAGGTCATGATCTCAGGGTCCTGGGATCGAGTCCCGCATCGGGCTCTCTGCTCAGCAGGGAGCCTGCTTCCTCCTCTCTCTCTCTGCCTGCCTCTCTGCCTACTTGTGATCTCTGTCTGTCAAATAAATAAATAAAATCTTAAAAAAAATTTAAAAAAAAAAAAAAGAAATCACGTTTTGAAAAGATTATGTATCTGTCCATGCCAAGGAAAACTACTAGATGGTGGAATATCATGTTAACAGTCATTCCTCTGGTGGTAGAAGCAGTTTGTATTTATTCTCTGTTTTTGTGTGGATTTTGCAGTTGGGAAAAACAAAAAGCAGGCATTTTTAAAAATCAGTCTTAGGTCCCATTGCCTTCGGGGTATGGTGCGTGTACAGGACCCAAGAGCCACAGGCACAGGCCGATGAAAGAGAAAGTATAAAACAGGAGAAGAAGGTTTGCAGGCCAGCCAGAGAAGTCCAGGAAAGGTGGGGGTTGGCTCGTCCCTGTGGGATCTGTTCTGCAGGCTAAAGACGAAAAACAAACAAACAAAACCCATTTAATTTTATTCCCCAAACGAGAGAACCAGCATTTAATCTAAAGAAGCATTCTCAGGCGGTGACTGGGTGGTTCAGTTGGTTAAGCATCTGTCTTCACCTTGGGTCATGATCCCAGGGTCCTGGGATCCAGCCCCAGTTCGGGCTCCCTGCTTGGTGGGGAGACAGCTTCTCCCTCAGCCTGCTGATCCCCCTGCTTGTATTCACACATGTGATCTCTCTCTCAAATAAATAAATAAAAATCTAAGAAAAAAAAAGAAGCAGCAGCAGCAGCAGCAGCATCCTCGGTTCTGGGTAGGCAAGGCAGCCCCATCCCAGGGCACGAAGCCCTCCCCTTCCTCCAGAACACCTCTGAGATGGGGTGAAGAGCCTCAACAACCAGTCTAACAATTTGGCTGAAGCAAGTCCTGGCTGGCATCTTCTCCGCCTTCCCCCCACTCCACTCCCCAACTGGAAAGGATCTGAGTTTCTTTTCCTTCTCCTCTTTCTCCTCCCATGTCTCCCTGGAAAGAGGAATTTACCTGATGCTGCTGGGTCTTGTAAAGCACCTCCCCACTCCCGCCTCTGCACCCTGCTCTTTCCTTCCACATCCCAGGCTGGACTCCAGACCCCTGGGAGACCACGCACCTGCCTGCCTCCCTGACTCCCCCTCTCAGCCCACAGGGTGCCCCGCACCACCACTACCACCGGCCCTTCCTGAGCAAGTACTCTTCAACAGCTGTTTGCACATGTGACATGGGACATCTGCTCCTTTCCACGCTACTACCCTGGCCCAGAGGGCTGTGGTCTAGAAGATTAAGACAAAGATCAGCTTTCCCCAAACACGATTTTTTTTTTCTTTCTAACTATAGGTGAAAGAGACCCCAAACCCAACAGGCAAAGGTATGTAGTCAGCTAATAACCCAAAGTCAGGGCTGGACTCAGTTGAGAAACCACCATTGAATGGTGACATTCAATAATGTCACCAAGGACCAGTTTCTTTCTGGGACAGCTATTTATCTCTCTCCCCATGGTTTTCCTTGTGAATGGCCTCTGAGTTGGTCACTGACGGGGATCATTGCCTTTTTTTTTAACCCTGTACGAAGTCTCTCGTTTCATTATCCCCCCAGGTGGGGGAGGGTACAGAGGCTTTCTTCTCTGTGCTCCAGGGAGCCAGTGGCACACCTGGGTTTATTTTCACTGTACAGCAGCACCAATTCCATATTTACCATGCATCTTCTGGAGGAGAAGAGAGAAAATGTTTGGTAGTTTTTGTGCAAGCTCTAGAATCAGTGCTCTCCTTTGCCCAAGTTCTATCATGGGACCCTCCCTGACCCAGGGAATTCAAAGGGACGGTGCCCCAGTTGGCTAGAGCCAGGTCATGAGAAGTGGAAGAAGGAATTCACACAGAAAGAGAACCCAGGCAATAAATATGGGAGATCTTAAATAAAGTTACTCAGATCCTTCCCAGCTTCTAATATGCTAATGTACACTGTAAACCACCAAAAAAGAGGTGTGAAGAGGAAGGATATAATATATAGCATAGAGCACACTTTAGAAAATGCTAGAATAAATTGAAGGAAGATTGGTGGCCTCTAAGTGGAGTGACTATGCATCCTAGTCTGTCTGGAATAGTCTCGGTTTATACCTTGGTTGTTCCAGCTTAACTACAATTAGCCTTCATGTCACTCTCAAAAAAGTCAGTTTGAATGACAAAGTATACAGTCACTTCCATTGACCTGGACTGAGGATTCCATGGTGCTCCATGTTGGATGTGAATCACTGACCCAGTCAGATCTTTTCTTCCAAGTTTGTAAATTTAAGACTTAGAAAAAGAGAGACATCAGAAAGAAATCAAAAAAGACCCTCAGATACAGTAACAACATAGACAGAGAAAGGCTAAGTCTTGAGTCTGGTGGGTCTCCAGAGTAGTAGCAGCATGGGAATGCTTCTCCAAGAATGGCAACAGTTGGAGGGGAGGGGCAAGCTTGAGGGAGATCTGACAAAGGAGGGTTTAGGGTATTAAGACTGTCAGAACACCTATACTCCCTGCCACAAGCTTTTGCTGTATAAGAAAAAATATTTCAAAAAGTTTTGAAACTCATTTTCAAAAAACTGATTTAAAAACTGATTTGCTCTAGATGATGAGACTACAGCATGTTTTAATATCGTTTCTTTTTGTTGTCATATATTTTTAAAAACTTCTTCAGTGAACAAATATATATTCACAACAAGAAATAATAGTTATTAAAACACAAGAGGGGCGCCTCCTGGGTGGCTCAGTAGGTTGAGCCTCTGCCTTCAGCTCAGGTCATGATCTCAGGGTCCTGGGATTGATTCCCGCATTGGGCTCTCTGCTCAGCGGAGAGCCTGCTTCCCCCTCTCTCTCTGCCTGCCCCTCTGCCTACTTGTGAACTCGCTCTCTCTGTCAAATAAATTAAAAAAAAAATGAAAAACAAACAAAAAAAAACAAGGAAGTAGAAATAAACCCTTACACTTATGGTCAGTTGGTCATCAACAAGCCTGGCAAGGTAATTCAATAGGAAAAAGATTAGTTCTTTCAACCAATGATGCTGAGACAACTAGATATTTACATACAAATGGATGAATTTCAATCCCTACCTCACATCATACAAAAAATGGCAGGATCTAAAACTATAAAACTCTTAGTAGAATACATAAGATTAAATCTTTATGACCTTGAGTTAAGCATGGTTTCTTAGATATAACACCAATAGCATGAGGTCAAAATAAATAAATGGATCTCATCGAAATGAAAAACTTTTACTCTTCAAAGTAGACCATTTAAAGAGTGGAAAAAAAAAAACCCATAGAAAAACTACAGAATTGTAAAGGATATTTGTAAATTGTATATCTGATAAGTACCTATATCCAGAATACATCAAGAACTCTTATAACTCAACAATAAAAAAGCAAAAAAATCCAATTTTAAAAATGAAGAAGGATTTCATAGACATTTCTAAAAGGAAGATACACAAATAGCCAGTAAACACATGAAAAGGTGCTTAATATCTGGCATTATGGATATGTTAATTAGCTTGATTGTGGTGATTATTTCATATATATACACACATCAAAACATCAATCTGTATACCTTAAATATAAAGAACTTTTGTTTTTCAACTACACTACAATAAACCTGGGAAAATAAGAGAAAATGTGCTCAATATTACTAGTTATTATGGAAACGCATATCAATATCACAATTGGGACACCTGACTTCACACACACTAGGATGTCTACAGTAAAAAAAAGACAAACAACAACAAGTGCTGGTGAGGAGAAATTGGAACGTTAATACATTCTTGGTGGGATTAGAAAATGGTGTATCATTTGGAAAATAGTTTGGCAGTTCCTCAAAAAGTTAAACACAGAGTTACCATATGACCCAAAAATTCCACTCCTAGGTATCTACCCAAGAGAAAAAAATATGTCCACACAAAACTTGTACATTAATGCTCATAGTAACATTATTTATAATAATTCCAAAATGGGAACAACCTGAATGTTCATCAACTGATGAATGAATCCACAAAATGTAGTATATCCACAAAATGTTGTATATCCATACAAAATGTAGTATATGGAAATTGTTTGGCCATAAAAAGGAATGGAGTACTGATACATAATACAACATGAGTGCATCTTGAAAACTTTTTATTAAGTGAAAGAAGCCAGTCACAAAAAATCATATAATGTGTCAGTTTGTGTATATGAAATGTTCAGAATAGTCAAATCCCTAGAGCCAGAAAGTAGATTAATAGTTGCCCAAGAGTTGGGGTTGAAGGGAGTGACTGCTAACAGGTATGGGATTTCTTTTGGGAGTGATGAAAATGTTTTGGAATGAGAGAGTGGTGATGGTTGTACCACTCTATGAGTACATTATGTACAACGGACTAGCACATTTTATAAGTGGACTTTTTGGTATGTGAATTATATCACTATAAAGCTGTTATTAAAAAACAAACCAAAAGTCACTTTCCCTCCTGGGGCGCCTGGGCGGCTCAGTAAGTTAAGTGTCTGACTCTCTGACTCTTGATCTCAGCTCAGGTCTTGATCTGAGGGCCATGAGTTTGAACTCCTTACTGAGCTCTGTGTTTGGTGTGGGGCCTACTTAAAAACAACAAGGATCAAGTAAGTCAGTGGTAGGATTGTGGGAGGGAACCAAGGGCATTTCCAGAGGTCTGAGGTTGGAAGTGTGGGAAGAGCTGGAAATGAATGAAAATGAGTGGAGGTGAGAGGGTGGGGGTCCCCATCCTGCATCATTTGGTCCGCTGGTCCACTGATCTGAATTCCTTTAACTGTCATAGTGTTCTGGGACATATTTTAAAATCAAAATATAATCAAGAGGGCAATTTTGTCTTGCTAATGTATTTGTTCCTATTTTTTAAAAATACAAGTTATTTTTTTGGAGCCTAAAATCATGGAACTAGTACAGTGAGTTCCAACATAGCCCACACCCAGTTTCCTCTATTAGCAACATTTCATGTCAGTATCATATAGTACAGTATGGTACATTTGCCACACTCCATTCAGGTTTCCTTACCTAATGTCATATTTCAGTTCCAGAATCCCATCCAGGATACCATGTTTCGATTAGTCATCAAGTCTCCTGACGCTCCTCTGGGTTGGGACAGTTTCACTGACTTTTCTTGGTTTCCATGACCTTGATGGTTTTGAAGAGCACGGGTCTTCATTTTGAAGAATGGCCTTCTATGGAGACTTGTCTGGTAGCTTTCTCATAATTAGACTTAGTTATAGGAATTTGGGGGAAGATCACAGAGGTTAAGTGGCATTTCTATCATATATCAAAGGAACATGTTATCAACATGATTTCCCACTGTTGATGTTGACCTTGATCACCAACAGGAAGAAGTAATATTTGCCAGGTTTCTCCACTTGTAGGGGTACTCCATCCCCCTCCTTTCCCATTGTCTTTGGAAGGAAATCCACACTGGGCACAACACACACTGTTACATTCCACCTCCTTGGGGTAGAGTATACATAAACACAAATTATTTGGAATTCTTCTGCACAGAAGATTTACCTCCTCTCCCCAATTTACTGATTTATACAATCATTCTTTAATATCAATATATACTTAACAAATGTTTATTTTATACCTCCGGCTATATTTCATGCTATTTTTGTTGTTATTGTTGTTTAAATTGGTCCAACTTTGGCCATTGAGAGGTCTTTCATTTGGTCTGCTCCCATAATCTTGGGGTTTTTTATTTGTTTTGTTTGGTTTTGTTTGGTTTTTGAGTCCTTCTTTACTTTCTACAGTAGGAGATCCCATATTTTTTTAATTACAAAAAAAATCTCATTAAAACAGAAAAGTAAAGAGAATAGAATAAACTTCATATACTCATGAGATTTAACAACTCAGATTTAACTCAGATTTAACTGATTTAACTAATTTAACTAATTTTAACTTATTTAAATGTAATCAATTTAATTCAGATTTAACAACTGTTGCATTTTTTGACATATCTACCTCATTTTTTGCTTTTGTTTTTGTTTTTATGTCTAACAGATACTTTACAAACATAGCCATAGTATCATTATCACACCCAATGAAATGAATGCCACTGCCTGCACATCACCTGTCACAAGCCATCACTCAATTCTCCCTACTCAAAAAGAGCCATTTTCACAGTTGGTTAGTTCAAATCAGGTTTCCATTGGATTTGGCTAATTGTTATCCTCATGGTGCCGTATCAGATATTCATCAATCATCAAAATATTTCTTATAAATAAGAGTTACACCTAAGAGCTTGATCGTAGTGCCCCCAAAGTTAAGAATATCCAATAAGGCAGCCTACACCAGGGCTCGAACTTCCAACTTAGACAGCACTTATCTCCAGGGGAAGCAAGGCCCTTGGAGACCCACGTTTAGAAGGAGAAGGGGGGAGGTGAAGGCTGTGAAGAATTCACAGCCAGTGATGCCAAGTGCAAATACCAGGAGACATATAACCAGGCTCCTGTTTTATTAGGGTTGTGATTGTTTTTGCTAGTGCTCTGGTTACCAAGTTCCACAGATTTTTATGGACTGTCCTGGCTCTATTTTTCCCATAAGTCCTATTATTTTTTATCATGCTATTGTAGAACTCAGACTTTTTAGCAATGTGTATGTGACGTTAGAGCAGAAATGAATGGAAAAGAATGATAGGAAGTCAGGACAGTCCTGGAAATCTCAGAACGGTTGATATCTGGATGTCTTGGGACCCTGTTTCTAGCTCTGCAAGCTCCTACCCATCATCTTGAGGGGACTACTGGGTCAGATGGCTTCCTTGGTGTCCCCCAGGAGGGCTCCAGGCTGGAGACTTACCTTGAGTCCTTTGTGGTGCTGGGGAGGGGGGTGGGGCTTGCCTCTGTTCTTGGCCTCTGTTGATGCTCCTGGGGCTGCCCTGTTACTCCACAGGTCCCAGATCCTTCACAAAAGCAGCGAAACTGTTTCTTTACAGAGTATCAGAGATCAGCACCTGATGGCCCAGACAGCATACCAAACACCCTCAACTGTCCCCATGGAAGGGCCTTCTGGAACTGGTCACCGATGAGGAGGAGGCCAACCACTGGCAGACCAAGCCCAGGAAATGCCTGTGCATGGCAGGTATTGCTGTTCCCAAGCAAAACACCAGACCTGGGACTGCTTGGGGAATTTTTTAATGATTCATTTACAGCACTGGCAGAAATGACTTTATTAATTTTTTAATTTATTTTTTTATTATTTTTTAATTTAATTCAATTTTTTTTCAGTGTTCCAAGATTCATTGTTTATACACCACAGCCAGTGCTCCATGCAATACGTGCCCTCCTTAATACCCATCACCAGGCTCACCCAACCCCCCACCCCACTCCCCTCCAAAACCCTCAGTTTGTTTCTCAGAGTCCACAGTCTCTCATGGTTTGTCTCCCCCTCCAATTTCCCCCAACTCATTTCTCCTCTCCATCTCTCAATGTCCTCTGTCTTATTCCTTATACTCCACCAGTAAATGAAACCATATGATAATTGACTTTCTTTGCTTCACTTATTTTACTCAGCATAATCTCCTCCAGTCCTGACTATGTTAATACAAAAGTTGGGTATTCATCCTTTCTGATGGAGGCATAATACTCCATTGTATATATGGACCATATCTTCTTTATCCATTCATCTGTTGAAGGGCATCTCAGCTCTTTCCACAGTTTGGTAACTGTGGCCATTGCTGCTATGAACATTGGGGTACAGATGGCCCTTCTTTTTTAAAAAATTTTCTCTATCTCCCTCTTGCATTCCTTCTCCCTCCCCCCACCAATGGCTCAACAAATGAGGGTCTAAAGTCTTGGTGCATGTATCTTAAAAGCCATTTAAAAAATTAAATTTAAAATGTACACCTTATAACACAAACAATGCACTACGATGTTCTCAGGAAGAAGGCACTGGGTGAAAGACAGATGTGAAATCAAACTTCCATTAGCAGACAGAGCTCTAGAAAGAAGAGCTTTGTGTGATCTGGATTTAGGGGCCCAATATCTCCCTCTTCCAAAGGCCAGTGAGGCCCCACCAGCAGCCTCCTTTGGAACAGGGATTTAATTAAACAGAGACTGGGTGTCAAGACTGCTCCCTCCACTCTGAGTGTCCCCAAGAAGTGTTCTGAGCTATCCTCTGGGCAGGGAAAACTGGGGATTGGGGTGTCAGGTTGCAACTGGGGTTTTGTCACTTGGTCAGTAGTTGCCCCATATTCCATGATGGGAAGGACTCTCTGGAGTGGTCTGTCCCTCGGGTTCCAGGCTGGCTATGGTTCCCACACTCAAAGTTCCAGGAAGTTTCCAAGGTTCTTTTTAAAGATTTTTATTTATTCATTTGACAGACAGAGATCACAAGTAGGCAGAGAGGTAGGCAGAGAGAGAGAGAGAGGAGGAAGCAGGCTCCCCGCCAAGCAGAGAGCCCAATGCGGGGCTCGATCCCAGGACCCTGGAATCATGACCTGAGCTGAAGGCAGAGGCTTTAACCCACTGAGCCACCCAGGTGCCCCAGTTTCCAAGGTTCTTGACACAAAGAAAATGGGGATAGAAGTGGAGAACCTCACTGCTCACTGCCCAAAACTTATGGCCACGATCTCCCTTCTGTTCCTAACACACTCTCTCCTTGGGACTCTTTTTTCTTTTCATTTCTCCCCTGTTCTCCCATATCTCCACTTCTTCCATTTTTTTAGGACATGCCACTCCCTCCCTCAGAAAGAACACCCCACGTTTCTTCTTGTGTCTTACACATTTCCCAGCTTCCAGAATGTTCTGGAGGGCAGGGAGGGAGGCCAGCTCTAGTTTCCCGAGAGGAGGCTAATCTCCAATCTCCACCACCATCTGTTTAGGTGACTTTGGGCAAATGGCAGACACGCACTTAGCTTCTGATTGCTCATGGGTAAAACAGAGATAAAATTCATCCACTTCACAGACTCACTAAAAATGGGCTCTCTGGGAGGTAGCTATTATTATTGTCATTATTTAGCTTCCAAAGCAGTGTTCCCAGCCCACTGAGCTACAATAGCAGCTTTGCTGCAAAGCCAGACCTCCCAGCTGCAGATATAGGAAAGGCTGGGTGTAACACACCTACTGAGCACCAGCCTCCCAGATAGCTGTTGGGTTTCTCCTCAGCACCCCCAGGAAGCCACCATGTTGCCTCTCCTCATCAAGGATCCATCTGACTTCTTGTTGCATCCACTGCTTTTCCCTTTGGGCCAGACCCAAGGGGGCCTTTGCCCAGAGAATTGGGGTTCCAGTCAACAGCCTTCCCACCGACCTTGATGGTGGTCTACCATTGTCCTCCAGATCCAGGGAGGGTCTCTGCCAAGCACTTTCCAAGTTGGCCCCAACTTCCAAATCACAATGTCTACAGAGGGATTGCCAGAGGGTGTAGGGCATGTGGCAGTTCTAGAATTCAAAGATGCTTCCTCAGTATTTCTAGTTCAGCTGTCCATCAGTAAAGTGTGACAGGGTGGGGGAGGGAGGACTTGCATCCCATTTCTCCTCTTGGAGCTGCAGGATTGGTGCAACAATACACCTCATGGATTTATCTTGCTGTGGGAGCTCAATTCCTTTGTCTGTCTCCCTAAAGTTGGGCCTAGAAGCCAGGCCTGGTCAGGCAGCCCCCAGGGTATCAGAACCTGACAGAACCACAGAACTTCAGGGCAGTCGGATTTGGGGGACAGGGAGCAGTGTTTTGTTGTTGTTGTTGTTGTTTTCCTCCAAATCAGTTTCTCTGTAAATGGTGTGCCCTCCTATCCGCTCAGCTCCCTGAAAGCTTCCATCACGTGGGGTGGCCCAGCGGCCATTTGATAAGGATAGCTTTTTTATTTATTGACTGACAAAATACTCTATTTACCAAACCATTCTGGGTTCCTCTAAAGAGAAAATGGAGGTAAACCCAAAAGGAAAATTAACACTTAAGTGCCGTCTTACAGACTTCTGCTTCATTTCATTGGAAATCGAGTGGGATAAAACCCAGCACTGGCAGCCTGCGTAAAGCAGCTGTATAATTTCCTTTCGTGCAAGGAACTAATTCTCAAGCATAAGACTTCTCACCTAAGAGAAGTCTAACGATGGTGGATGGCTAATTATGTCTTCCTTTATATCTTTGGCTTGAACTCTAATTTGCTTATAGTTTAATGAACATCAGTTCTTGCTGCGAAATATCTAAGTACCTGGGAGATTGAATCCTTAGGCAGTCAAACGTGCTCACTCTCAACACTCATCTCCAAACCTTCTGCATTCTGAACCAACTTCCAAAGGAGAGTGGCTCTTTAAAGGCTTGTGAATCCCTTTTTGAGCAGTAACTGTGCACTTAAATTAAAAGCCATGATGTGGCAGGAGACTCAGCTTGTGCTGAAAATAATAATAATAGTAATTTTTATAAAAAGGTTTTTCTGGTTTCAGTACTGGGCACGACTTGCCAGCTTCCATCATGGCCTGATGTGAAAGCTGCATGTTTTATGGCCGTTTGTTTCCCTGACTTTGGTTTCCCCAGTGGTTTCCCCAGAAAGTCTCTGACTTTCTTCAGGTGTTTTCTCTTCATCTCTGAGAATTTGGGAAATGAGGAACAGTGGAGACGAGGGAGGGGTTTCCAACCCTGGCCCTGCAGCTCATTTCCAAGGTACCCATCCACACTACCTTTTAACCCTTTACTCCCAGAACAGTGATGCTGAATTTAACTTGAATAGATAATCTCAACTGATAAAATTACAACTAATAAACCATCATGTGTTCTCTTTACTATGGCTTCTGCAACATCAGTATTTATAACAATGGACCATGCAGGTGAATGACCTGGAGGACAAAACAGATTTGTTTTGGCAAGTCTGGGATGGTACCTGGGAATCTGCATTTCAGAGAAGGCTGCCCACCAGGTTGGTCCAAGGACCACACTTTGAGCTGCTTTCCCTGGATTATCTGATTTTGCTCCCAATACAATCTATGAGGTAGATACCCTTTTCCAGATGAGGCCTTTGAAGGGCAAGGGTCGTAAATAACACACCTGAAGTCACCTGCTATAAGGAGCAGAGTCTGACTATGTAACCTCAACCCATGACTTCCTCTGCCCTGTCCAGTGGGTGCTCTTGTGATAAGTAGATACAAAATGAATTTAATACATGTATCTTAATCTAGGGAGTTCTGTGGTTAGTCTGGACGAAGCTAATGAGCCATCTCTTCATTTATCCATGTTGTCAGAGTTTGCATCCATCCAGGCATGGCTGTGTCACCATGAGGAGAGCCCATCTTCCGTGAGCACTGGTTGGGGGCCTCACCCAGGCAAGCCCAGAGCTCCTGACGAGACAATGGGAGAGTCAGCCTGACAGAGATCTCTGGCCACAGCCTATCACACTTCTAGGAGCCTCCACAGGAACCAATATTGTTTCCAACTCCTTGGAAGTGAGGGCAGGCAGAAGAGGTAACATTGACCCCTCACTTGAAGATGTCTAATGGCAAAATATACCTTTTGGTGTTGCCTCGCCAGTCTGTGAATTAACCCACTGTCCCCTAACACTATGCCCAAAGGGACCCAACAGGAGAAAACAACAGCATCTCATAGGTAAGTGTATGGACTCTGGAGCCAGACTGCCTGGGTTCGAATTCTGACTTATCTAGTTATTAGGGGTTTTGGCAATTCACATAAACTCTGTGCCTCAGTTTCCTCCCTTGTAAAAGATGACAAAAATGAAAACATCTGCCCTGTAGGCTTAGAGAGAAAATTACACGAATGGATTTGTGTGAGGTGCTTGCCATGGAATAATCCCCCCAAAGATAGAAACTACAATTTTTAACAGGCAGCTGAAACAGCCTTGCTGAGGGTATCCCTTAAAAATGTAGGTGACTTTTTTTTTCTGTATTTAAGGCCAAGTAGCTGATTTGACTGTTCCTCCCAAAGGAGAATAATAAGAAAAGATCGGTCACTTGACACTCTCTGGTCCACATCATCTGGAAAGAACTGACAACAGAAATCGTCCAAAGCAGAGAGAGAGAATAAGGTATAGGTGGATGTCAGCACTTTAATGAATTATGCTTCTGTTTATACACCGAGTCTTGAGCTATTTAAATCCCTTCTTTGATTATAGCTGTGTGTATGGGAGGTGTTTGCTGGACCCAGTTCCTGTGGTATCAAAGCAGGACTGAAAAGCAAACATACTTGTGAAGTGGAAACACACTTTCATTTCCTAAGGGTCCCATCATCAAGGCAAAAGCTATTACTTGATCACATAATTAACCTAAGGAAGAGAAGTGTAAACTGCACAATTCATGAATTTGTTAATTGGTCTTCCTGCTACTGGTATTAGCCCAAGTTGATCTGTTGTTCTTCTCTGTTGATCATCGTAAATAGGAAGTTTTCCAATTTGGATTTCTCCTGGGTCAACAAGGGAAAAGAGGGAAGGAAGAGCTTTTTTAACAATTCAAGAATACGCTGTAGGTAAGTGTTTTTTTCTTAGGGGAGGACACAACTTGCTCTGTGGACTGATTAACCAGATTGCTGGTGACTGATGTGGGAGCCCCCCACCACCCCCACCAGGCAGCAGAGACATAAAACAACTAGTAATGCTTATCCGCAGTCACGCTCCCAGAACTGTGAAGCTCAGTCTAATTTAGTTCTAATTTATTTCCCCCATTGCATTGACTCCTTAGCTGAGGGGAAATGAACAGAAACCCTTGATGGGTGTAGGCTCAGGCCCTGCAAACAGAGGGGGCTGTGTGGTCAGGGCCAGGAAGGCCCTGGGAGACAAGGGCCAGAGTCCCTCTCCTAGGAGTCTTAAAGAACTCTACTCCCCAAAGCTGGAGAATTGCATTCTAAGAGAAGAGGAAACGTCCCGGCATTTCTCTCCTTCCAACATGGCACACCTGGGTGGGAATTCAGGCTGATTTCCGGAAGCAGCAAATCAATACTCAAGAGAGTCTTCTATTGGAGCCTTGGTTATGAAGCAGAATAGTTTAATTAAATTAGATCCTGAGCCTCTGATGGTTGCTTTAATTTAAAAAAAAGAAAAGAAAAGAAAAGAAAAGAAAACAAATGCCCTGAGGTGGGGTGATTCTAGGCCTGATCTGTTCACACCAACTTAAAACTTGAGAATACGTCTTATGAACAGTCACTGAGGACCAGCAAATGAAGAAACCATCCACTTCAACAGAGAGCTGATTCTGTTTGATAAAGATGGTTCAATAGCTCTCAAGAAACACTTGCTAACAGCCTCCCCTGTTGCTTCGAAACCTTCAGGAATCCCACTGAGTTAGAGTCTGGACTGCCAACCAAAGCCACAGTGAAATGAGTAGCCCACACTTCTGAACACCACAAACTGCCAAGGGCAGACGCAGAATGTCTGAGGTCTGGGGGCTTCCTGGCAACCTAGAAGGTGTTCGAAAGGATCAGGTAGCTGCAGTCGGTCTGTCGTTTCGACCTTAAGAGTCAGCCTGGACAACTGAGCTGGTTGTGGCAAGCCCCCTCCAATCACCCAGTCCTCCTGAGCCTATGGGCTCCCAGGCTCCCCCCGGTTCTAGAGCCTTTGAAGAGAGCCACCAGGGCACATGGTGATGTTGGTTCTAGGAAGGCTTGGAAGGTCAGGAGTAACCCACAGTGACAGCACATCCCGTCATGGCCACTCCAGGTACCAAGAGGCACTGCAAGCTTCCCAGGTATGACAAACCCTTTGGCATCCAGGGAATCACGCTCACACCCTCGGGATTCCATTTAGCAGGACCTCACGCAGCACAAAGAATGTTTTTCCGACTCATTGCTCCTATTCTTCCACTTGCCCTACTCTGGCCTTTTTGAGATTTTGGTCTAGAATTTCAAGGGAAATACTGTTTCCAAAAGAGCTATCCTGAACATCACTTTATAAAAACTTCAGTGATTTTCATTAGCTGAGAGGTATTTCTAAGTAAAGCAAATGCTTCAAGTATCTGGTGGGAGAAACTGGAAGTAAAACCCAGCACCAGTTAGAAAGCCATGCTGAAAAGGCAGGTTGGGGAGGGGATGGGGGCTCTATCCTCGGGGCTCCAGAGGGGCTCCTGCCCTTGTTCCTGCACACACAGGGCTACAACTCAGTCTGTCCATCTCCACATGCTCCCATCAGAACCTGAAGTCAAGAGCTCTGGATCCTGGTAGTTCCAGATCTTAGTGTAAATTGTCTTCACTCTGGGACTGAGGGATGGTGGTAAAAATAAAGTACCCTTTATTAAGAACTCATTAGCCAGAGATGGTGCTAAGCATATATGGCTCATCTATTCAGTCCTCCAATGGCCTAATGAGGAGGGATTGCTATCAGACGCTTTTACAGATGAAAAAAAAAAAAAAGCAAAAAACAAAGACAAGGAGAACCCAGTAAGTTGCCCCCATACAGCTATCATCTGTGCCTCCACTTAGCTGTGGAACCCTTCCAGAAGGAGTGCCCCTTAGCCCCTCTTGGTGCCATAAGACTCAGTAACTTCTGGTGACTAGCTTGTCAAGAAGGATGCTAACTGGCCTGGGCAAAGAGATGTCATTATTTCTGAAATCTCCCACACCGACTTTTTTATCTTGCTTTAAAAATAAAGTTTTAGCCCAGGAATGCAAAGAAGGAAAGCATATCAAATGCTGCATCCTCTCCTTTGCCCAGCTACAGAGGCAAACATTTGTTACTAACTAATTTGTCCATGTGTCTATCTTTCTATAAAATGTGCTTATCCTCTATTTTGATTTCTTTTTCATTTTAGACATTGATAACTTCTAATTATGGTAGATGAGGATTTAACTCTCTTTCCCTCCACCCCACTTCCCTCCCTTCCCCAGCCGCATACATTTTAGCAAAATCATTCATCAGTATTTATGTTTTTATGGCTAGATGAACATGGTTTACTGCAGGGCTAAATAGTACGCTATACTTATGTCTTTTCACATACTATTTTGAATTAATAATGGTTTCATTTTTATCTGTTGCATTGCTTTTAATATACTGAAACTTAAAAAAATATTTCTAACTTTATCATCAGATGTCCTGAATACTGAGGTGTTTTTTAAAATGATCTATCATGATAATGAGATGGTGTTTATCACTTTCTTTTATATTCCTGGGGAACTTTCTCATAAGGCTCTCCCCGCTCACAGCTCAACTAGTAGTTCCCGAATCCCAGTGCTTATTATCATCCTAGAAACCCTCTCCTGCACTGAAACCCTTATCTTCTGCCATGTTTTCCTCTTTCATGGCATTTTTCATTGTTTTGTTGGACCGTATTTTCTACAAGCTTCTTAAGACCAAGTTTGTGAGAGGTAATGTTTGCTATCCTTGTATGTCTGGAAATATCTTTATTCTGCCTCTCACTTGATCAATAATTTGGCTGGGTGTGCAATCCTAACTTCAGCATAATTTGCCTGTAGCATTTTGCAGAACTTGGTCTTCTAGCAGCAGATGTTGCTGCCGAGAAGTCTAAAATTGCAATTCTCATTTTTCTCCCCTGAGTTTTCTTTCCACAAGTTTTGAGGGGTTTTTTAGCCCAAGTGTTCCAAAATTTTGTAATGATGAATCATTATGGTTTTTTTTTCACTCATTTATTCAAAGAACACTGAGCAGGTCCTTTCAATCCAGGAGTTTTCTGTCTTTCAATTCTGTTAATTTTTCCTGTATTTATTTTTGAATAATTTACTCTATGCTATTTTATTTGAAACTGCTATTATGTAGAAGTTACAGGTCCCAGACCAATCCTCTATTTTTTTTTTCTCTACGTTTTCTCTAATAATTTCCATCTCTTTTAACTTTTGTTTGATTTCCCCAATTTTTATTTTCCATTGAAGGTTTTTCTTTTACTTTTAAAATTTCCACATTTAGGTTTCTATGGAGCCTATTAAAAATTGTATCCCATTCCTGTATTATAAAAAATAATATTTTATCTTTCTGAGGTTGTCATTATAGTTCTTTTCCAAAGTTTATTCCACGGATTTTTTTTTTTTTTTTTTTTTTTTTGCTTATTCAACTTGGAGGTCTTTCTCAGATACTTGGTGACTCTTGACTGTTCATATTAAGAAGTAGACACTGAAAAGTGGATAGAAAGCTCTCCATTTGTGGCTGCAGCTCATTGAGTGAGGCATTTCTCCTTTGATTGGGTGGGGAGCCAAATTTCACTGGAGCCAAGTTTCATTTGCCTCTCTGCCCAATGCCAGTAAATGGAGACTTTTTTTTTCTCAGGTTGTTCACTTCACTGGGGAGGAATCCTCTGGTAGATGCCACACTGTTGGCATTCTGGAAGAGGGTAGACTGTAGAGAGAACTGCAGACTGTAGTTTAATCTCCATAATCATTTCTGAGTCTTACCCCTGCTCCCTTCTATGGCTGAATACTTAGTTTGGATCACATCCCCTTCATAGTTCTTGTAAATGGCATGTGTGAGGGGAGTTTGGGGGGGCTCACAAGGTAGTCTGCTATATGCAAGAAGTTGAGGAAGGGAGGTAGGCTTCTGTGTGCTCTTACTTCAACCATCTTCCTAGTTCTCACCCCCACGTCATGCCCTTGCCTTCTGCAAAAAGAGGTATTCGTTCACTTCTCATTGTTATTGCCCTCTCCATGGACACTTTAGATGATAGTTTCTCTAATCTACTCATCTAAAGACAACCTCTTCACCTGCTTTCCTTCATCTAAAGCTGTTGAAATCGTTTATCTACTTGATTCCCCTTGTTTTTCTCCTCTTTTGGGGTTATGCCTTTTTAATTTCCCTACTATTATCTAAGTAGGTCTTTGGAGACAAAACTGTAATTTGTCATTATAAACTGGATTGCATATTACTTTCTAACAGGGGAGATTGTTCTCAGGTTCCTGCCACATTTCGGAAGGTGGTTTGGGCATTGTGTCCTGAAAGTCTTATAGATCTCCTCTTCCAGATTAAGTTTGAAATGATAGCCTGAGACATGGTCACCAATACTATCATTGGTGGTAGCAACAGTACTAAAGATGGCTACCATTCATTGAGTAGGTAATCAGCAAACCAGCACTGTACCAGATGCTTCACGTTATTTCATGGGACATTTACAAGATACTTTCTCTTTTACAGATGATGAAATAGGTTGAGAAAGATTTTTATACTCTCCTAGTCACACAAATGCCTGAGATAAAATTTGACCACAACTGTCTTTCTCATTGCTGCTGCTGCTACCAGCTGATTAACACTTTCTGAGGATTTACTGTGTATTTGTCTAACTTCTGCAAGGCCCTGCTTCTCCTCATGGCTGTAATAAAATGCAAAGTGTACTCCTTATTAGCCTATTGTCTGAGACACAAGTGCATCAATGGTGACTTAAAAAGAAAAGAATTGAGGTGGTGGCACTTGGGTGGTTCAATTGGCTAAGCATCTGACTCCTTGTTTCAGCTCAAGTCATGATCTCAGGGTCTTGAGTTCAAGCTGGGTCTATGCTCAGTGCAGAGTATACTTGAGATTTTCTCTCTTCCTCTCCCTCTTCTCCTTGTCCCGCTCACATGCATGCCCGCTCTCTAAATGGATAAATAAAATATTTAAAAAAGAAAAAGTTTTTCTTACATAACTAAAATAGCCTCTTTTTTTTTTTTTTTTTTTTTAGAAATAGCATATTTTCACCCCTGAATAATCTGGAAACCACCTTTTTTTTTTTTTTTTAATAATACATTATTTTACCCACCTTGCCTATATTCTCATTACTATGTGAACCTCTTACAGTAAGTCCTCTCTCTATAGGTAACTCACCCACTTTTGACTCTGCAATTGGAAAAAGTGAGAGGGGATTCAGTGCAGCCGAGCCCTGCCCAGAATTGTTACACACGTGTTCTTCAAGCATCCATAGCTGAAATCCAGGACCTGGTCTCATTTATGGCTCTGTGGTAGCTCCCATGTTGACAGGTTCGGACTGAGGGCTATATCACTTTCTGCTATGACCCAAGAGACACTACACGTTCCCACGCTTGCAAGGCAGTTGTGAGTCTATAATGTCATTTAGCCGGGGCTCTGGAGTCATAATGCCTAGGCCTGAATCCCCATTTTTCCAAGTTTTTCCCCCCTTAACTGTGTGGCCTTGAGCAAGTTCCTTGACATCTCTGGATCTATTTCTTCATCTGTAAAATGGGATTAATAATAATACATCATGAGACAGTTGAGATTAAATGAATAAGACATGATTTTAAAATACTTATTACCATAGGGATGTCTAGGGAAGCTCAGTCCATTGAATCTCCAATTCTTGATCTTGACTCAGGTCTTGATCTTAGGGTCATGAGTTCAAGCCCTGCACTGGAGCCTACTTAAGTAAATAAATAAAAATAAAATGCTTATAACCATGCTGGGTTTTAGGAAGTGCACTTAAGTGTACAATGGCAGCTAGCTACCACATTTCATTACTGGTAATAACCACAAACCTTTAGTGAATACTTACTACATACCAGGCACTCTGTTAAGTGCTTGACATACAACATCTCATGGAATCCCCATAACATATTAGCCCATTTACAGATGAGGGAATTGAAACTGTACAAAGGTACATTCTGAGTCCTTTCAGTTTCTGGTGTTCCCTTTCCCTGAAGAACCTTTGCTTCTGCTGCAACAGAAGCACTGCTCTTAAATAATTCTGGCAATTGCCTAAAGAGATCGCAGAAAGGAGGAATCTTCAGTATCATGGCTCCTGAAATTTGTTATAATCTTTATTATTCTAAACGCTCGCTTTTGGATCTAATTACATGGGGTCTTTTCTTTATGAGGGTCCATAAGTTTATAAGCTTTAGTTCCCCCAAACCCACATCTGTCTCTTACCAGAGGACGTGCATATGACTTTACTTTTAACCTCTATACTTTACTGTGTCCTTGCTGGATTTATTTAAGCTGGTCACACTTCACAGAGATAGAAAGCATTCTCAAATTGAAAGGCCTGTGGTAGCAGGAGATTATACTGTCTTGCTGATTGCATTTAGCAAGGCATAAGGGTTCGGTAAAGTCTTAATAGACTTCATCAATATAAGTTTAACATGTCTGGCAAGTAACCTACCTTTGATGGTGAGTAGTGGTTTGATGTCTATTTTATAAACCCTGAACCTCCTAGAAAAAGGGTAAATTGGTAATATATGTTTGTGGTCTATTATATTTGAACCTTTGATTTGCAAGTGTGATTTCAACATATTTTTTTCTTTTACAGACCATAACTGCTAAAGCAAAACAAAACCCAAAGATAACCAGCTTTCATAGGTTTCTACCACGATAGATTTTTCAAAGCAAGGAATGAAACGTCAAAATGTCCACTCAGTGGTTCCTTGTCCTTAAAAATCCTGGGGAGAATCAGATCATCTGAAATAGAAACTCTGCTATTTTTATACCCCATTGCAAATCGGGACGTTGCCAGGCTTTCGTCTCAGCAACGAGTCTCCCAGGAACTGGATCTAGAATTTATTTATACTTTACACTTTGGGGAAAGGTACATTTTGAGTCCTTTCAGTTTCTGGTGTTCCCTTTCCCTGAAGAACCTTTGAAATTACCTTTTATATTTTTTGGTCTCCTCTATCCAGAAAGAGAAGGTGGTGGAAGGACGAAGCTGGAGAGACCCTCACTTATTTGGGCACCACTAGTATTAACCAAATGGATAATGAAACACGTTGCCTTGTGAATGATGCCATGTTATTTCTGTTTGCAATTCAAATCAATGACTAGGCACTCCCAAGGAAAGGGGGCCGGGTGCAGCCACTTTGAATCTAACTCAAAATCCATCTCATGGGGCAGGAGAAAATGTCCATATGAAAAATTAGGCATCAACTTTTCAAATTACCATACAGTTGCTTAATGGAAGACTCCCGGAACATTGTGTGAACACACACAGATCCTCTTCAGCCACTGATCTATCCTGGAAAAAACTTGGGAACTCTCCTCTTGGCTACCAACACCTTCCCTTTATATGGCCTATTCTTTTTTTTATAGATGAAAAGGGAAAAGGCTTGTGGGAAGTGATGTTATTATGACTGAGAACATGTGGTCTATTCAGTGTTTCCAGTATATTCGTGTGTGTGTGTGTGTGTGTGTGAGAGAGAGAGAGAGAGAGAGAGAGAGAGATGAGAGATCTTCAAAATGCAGTAAGGCAGAGAACATGAAACCACCTGTGCCATAAGCATTTATTCAAATTAATTAATCAGCAACGCTAAACTCCTTTTACCATCAGTAGAATGGCTCTACAAACAGGAGGTTCTCCTAGAGCTGCTGAAGGCACAAGGCTGAATCCTTTAGTGGCTGATGAATCTGATGGCCTATAGGTTATAATCCTGACCAATTTTTATCAGGGGCAGAGGACGGGTAATAGAAGGAAAATGAATAAAGCTGTGTCAGAGAGGATTCAGGAAAAGATGTCATGTGAACCACAAATGCCACACAGACCTGTTGGTACCTGGTTTAAAAGTCTGGAATGGGAGGAGTTACAGGGGGCAGGATGGGGTCAGGCAGGCTCCTTCCAGGTGTCTGCTCTCCTCTGCCTCTGTCTCACCAAGTGCAGTGAGCGTGTCAGGGACAAGCGTGCTAAAAGCAAGACACAGCCTGGGTCTGGGGAGGCTGCCCTTGATTTCCTGTTTCACTCGGGGAGGAGAAAAGCAATCGTTTTTGGTGTTTGATTGTAGTTTCCGATCAATTCAGATAAATAGAAGGAGACTTGAAAACAGACTAGCTCAAAAGACAGAAAAAGTGTCTTAAAAACAGTACATAAAATTGAACGTCAATTACTTTTTGAAATTAAACAAATAGGTGAGCTGGAACATTTACTTAACCATTTGGTATGCACTGGTTGTTGTTGATTGATGAAATAGCTGTGGTTACTGAGTATCAGGAAGGGAGTTTCAAAGCATCAAAATTATAAACAATTCCAATAATAATAATTTGAAAAAAGACAGTAAGTTGCCTTTGCTCAATTCAACGAGTATTTACTGAGCATCTGTTATGGGCCTTTATGGGTTACTTCTGTGTCCTAATTTTAGCTTTAGTTTCAGGCAGTGTTTCATCTTTAGGAACTTGTAACACCTAAATGTGGGAACTGCCGGTATTCTGGTGTGAAGATTTAAAACTTCAGTTACATAAGGTGATGAACTTCTCCACTGAGGAAGCCACAAAGCAGGGTTCCCTTCGTGACCTTTCTTACCACACTGACAATAATTTAATTCCTATAGAACTAGCTTAACATATTCCCTTTCAGGAACAAATCCACTACAAGAAAAGATTATTCTTTTACTCATAAAATAGTATTTGGTGAACACCGAAGTGTGTACAAAATCACTAGGTGCCCCATACCAGTCTACCTCAAGGGTTTCTGTAGGCCTCAAGTGAGAAGTCTGGGACTCCACTTAAAAAAATGTAAATTGCGATACAGAGAGAAACGCTATTTTTATGACATACCTGAATGAATCATGAAGACATTCTTTGTTCCCAAATATAGAAAGTTACAGTTATCTGGGTCTCTTTTCCTAAAGTGTTAGTGGTAGCTACCATGTATTGAGCTTGAAGTGCCACCAGATGTCACATACTTTGTATCAATTCTTTTCATCCCTCCAATAACCTTAGCAGGTGGGTATTGTCTACATACTAAAAGATGGGGGAAGAGGAGGTCAAGAAATCTGGTGAAATTCCTGTAACTAGACAGTATTACAAAACTGGGATTTGAATTTCCACCTATTTGTCTGCAAATCCTGTAAGCCCAATTCTACTCTATAGTGTACATTTATTGCTGAAGATGATGTTCTCCTTTCATTGTAGTACAAGTAAGCCACATTTGTATTATGAAAAATCAAGCAGTTTCAAGATTACCGAATAGAATTACAACTTCTTGATCATTCGGGGTTGTTGACGTGAATAGTAGTAATGGCTCTGGGCTACGCCCTGGTTTATTCTAAAGCAGGCAGGGCCACTTGTCCCTCACTCAAGACCTAATGTAATTTCTGCCTGTTTAGCCATGTGGTTTTTCTGCCATTTCCTTTAACCTGTCACTTCTCCCTGATGGTCCTGTGCCTGTTAACGTGCTGGGGACTAATTAACCAAATGGGCAATGGTAGGGATCTGAGGCAGCAGTTCTAAGCTGTGAACATGACTCACTGGGCGAACTAGTTTAAATGCAGATTCTTGGGCCCCATTCCCTGATGTTCGGCTTTAGTAGCTCTGGGAACTTGAGGCCCAAGAATTGCTGCTCTAGGAGTAAAGAACACACGTTATGATTTTGAGAACTGTATTCTCTAAGCAGCATCTGTTGTTATTAAGTTTTCGATTTTCATCTATGGCCTGGGGACTAAATGTAGGGATTAAATAAACTGTTAAAAATACAGACAAGGTGAGTGGGAAACAGAACCTGCTATCTGAGAGGCTACATAATTTGAATAATTCAACTTCATCTTTTCACTCATATTATAAAATATTGGATTTATTGACTAAAACAGCAAAAGAAGAGCCTGAAAGTACCACCAGAAGGATTTATTTTTTTTTCCAAAACTCTGCTCTTGGAAAATCTGTCAAAATTCTAGGTCTCTTTCTCCTTAAAGAGCACGGGTGTGAATACTGGCTCTCAGCGAGTGATCTGACTGCGGACAAATCACCTAACCAGTCTGAGCCAGTTCCGCTCTCACCTTTCAAGGAGAGAACAGTACCTACTTCCCAGGGAGGGTGGGCCTTCAGAGATACCTCGGGGAACATTCCTGGTAAGTACTCAATATGTGATCACATTTTTTAAAAATGAGCTTTTTTTAAAAATAGGAATTCTAGTTGTAACCATCACAAAAGTTTTGTGACTCTTTGAGGAACCCATATTTTGTATTTATACATCCAGTGTTATCCAGAGTAATGGACAGTGCAGTGTCCACCTTTATAGTCTAAGGCGATGAACCCAATTTACATTCTAGGCACATTATTCTAACTTTAGCTGTATGAAACAGGCCTGAAAGTATTGATATCTATGTCACACTACAGGGAATGCAAAGAAACTAAGACTTTGAGATCTTAAAGATTAGAGACAAACCCTAAATATTTATAATAAAGTATTATTTACTTCAGTGGAAGAAACAGGCATACTAACATGAAAAAACACATTTTATTGCACTTAAGTTATAAGAAAATAAAATTTCTAAGTGAATCAAACCATAGACACAATCCCTTTAAAGGTTGTTTTCCTCCATCATGTCAGGTTGTTACATAACTAAAATTAACCAACTTGAATCTGATTGTTTTAAATCAGACTATAAATAAAACAAACAAAAAAAAAATAAACAGGAGGAGGAAAAAAAGATCACCTAGGATACAGTGTTAAACCACTTTCACAGTTCAGCTTGAGTTGTGGCTCTTGGAGAATGAGGCAAACCATTTGACTTTTTCATTCATTTCGTTTGTTTGCATGTGACGCCTTTACTACAAAAACTGTATAGTTTCTGCTTTGTCAGTTTCTCAGAGCAATAAAACTGTAACAGTTGTTTTCCCAAATACTGTAAAACACTAAGACTGACCAGCAACTTTATTTGTTTTATATATTTTTAAAATATTTTGTCAGTTTTATTATGTACGTTCATCCATTCACCACAGCCCTCAAAAAGAAAAGTTTCTCCACAGAACAGGCAGCAACAGCTCTGTTCCAAGGAATGTGTTTTAATTTTTGCCCAGATAAAAGAAAATAAGCTTTGCACACACTCTCAATTCTTTACTTGCAGGCAAACTTCACTCTTTATTATCTGAAACTCTCCCATTCTCAGCCTCTTAGAGGCACAGATGGTTCAAGTTTCAGTGGCAAAAAGTCTTTTTTCTGTAACCAAACTAGAGCAAATTTGGAATTCAGTCTGGGACTAAAACGTCACAGCAGAAAAAAAATAAAAAAAAATAATTTGCTTTTTTCTTTCTTTCATTTAGCAGCATAAATAAGTTTGGCCACTGGGAGTACAGTACAGGGGTGGGACAACAATCCCATATTTGAAGACCTACTTCTAGCACCAGCATCAAGAATTAAATCCATCTCAGGACTCACGGAACCCAGGACAACTTGCCACCTTTGAGCAACATATGCGTTGAAGAGTATATGTGGAAGCGACAGTAAATAGATTAACAGAGGCTAATACTGTGATTGATTGACATTGGCAATGGTTGGCAAAAAAAAAAAAAAAAAAAAAAAAAAGCTTTTCATGATAACTGTACAAAAACAATTCACAGTAATTTTTTTTTTTTTTTTTTTAGCTTTTCCACTCCAGAAAAATGACTTTTTGTTGCAGATGCTCTCTATTGAGAAAGTCAGCCAGTCCTCATTTGGGTGTTATTGTAGCCCCTTCCTAGGTCTCAGTGGTAAAAGGACAGGCTAACAGAATCTGTAACGAAGCTTCAGCGTTAACGCTGCCCAGTGACCACTGGAGAAGAAAATAAAGAAATAATTGCACCTGGTTTGATTTAGAAAGTCTCATTTTGCAAAGCTGCCCTCAGTCAAAAGTGAAGCCTTTTATGTGATGAGACAGCAGACGCCTCTCTTGTCAGTTACGGTTTGTCATGTCTTCCTCTTTTCCTTCTTAGTCTGTAGATCTTTTCACTCTGTTGCCCCAAGCCAACATCCTGCACCACTGAGAACAAGGGATTTTTTTTTTCTTTTTCTTTTTTCTTTCTTTTTTTTTTCTTTTTTCTTCTGTTGTTTTTTGTTTGTTTGTTTTGTTTTGTTTTCTGTTTTTTGTTTGTTTTTCAGGGGGAAGGGCAGGGAGTATATTGTCTACACATCTGGACAAATTTGTCTTTTCTGCTCTTCACTTCATGTCCACATCAAAGTCCAGCACCAGCAGCTTGGTTTCCTCAGTTCCATTCCGACTTCCAACTGCACACACCAGCTTTGTATTTGAGGCTCTGATCCGCCACACAACTCCCCCACTCCCCCCACTCTCCAATGTGACTAGGTTTCGAATAAATTCACCCGTTTTCAAGTCCCATAGTTTTACAGTTCCATCATCTGAGCTGGTAATTACAAAGTTCTTGTTGAACTGTAAACAGGTCACAGCACTCTGATGCTTGTTAGGACCTAGGCAAAACCAAAGGAATTAAATTACTGGTTAGAAATCATGGGTATGGGTAAGTTACACTGTAATTGTAGCCTACTACATTAGAACATACAATAAATGAAATATTTAAAATGCTGCATATTTAGAAACTGTGAGTATTTTAGGATCAGCGGGGTTGCAAAAAAATCTGGTAGCTATTTGTAACTGAAGCATTAACTTTCAAGAGTTCTGTCTTCCAGGAAGCTTGGTTAGCTACCAGGCACGCATTTTGTTTTCTGTCTGTGTAAATAAGAGCTTTCTTAGTGGTGATGGAGACAGATCAGTTTCACAGATTCTGCTGATGGATGAATGGGCAGGAAATCTACCACCCTCACCACTTGGAACTGACCACTCAAAGGCAAAGGCTGAATGACCACAATTCCAAAACTCTGAGGAACAGACACAACCAATGACTAAAAAGTTGCAGTGCAGGCCCACCAGATGGCCTCACTGAAAAAAAAAAAAACAAAACACCACTTTTCAGGGCTATGACCAATAAAAAGAAGTTAATCATGATATAAAATGTTAACACTATTGTGCCTCATTTAGTATTAGTGGTTTTCACATGTTTCTTTCTTCATTTTACTGGGTGCTATTATTCCTTCCATCCTAGTTAAGCAGATGGTTAAAGGATCTAAGTTGAGGCCTAAGCAATTTTCTATCAGATTAGAGATGCTCCCCTGCGCCCCCTAACCCGCCCCAGATAGGGTAGTGCTTTAATTTAAAATTGGACTACAAATTTAAAAAAAAAAAAAAAATCACTGAAAAAGAAAAAAAAAGAGTCTGTTGCTTTTATGATATAGCCTAGAGCTTTCTTCACATTGTTCTTTAAGGTTAGGTAGAGTTAACTGTACATGTAGGAAGTATTAAAGTATTAAAAACATAATTTAAAACAATTTCTCAAGGGTAACCTAGTTCTGTCATGTCACAGTGAAAATGCTCAGAAACTTATCCAAAATAAGCATTTTTATTTTGTATGAGGTTAATTCTTTTTGTGACATAAAAGCTCCGTATTTCTCTTCTAACAATCCCATTTTTGATGAACATAACTAAAGCTGAGTAGCCAAGACTTACCTTGCAATGTTTGTAAACACTGTCCTGTTTTGATATCCCAGATTTTAACTGTAGAATCTGCATTCCCAGAGACAAGAATATTGTCTTTGAGTTCCATTCCACTTGTTAACGACTGGTGTCCCGTTAACGTGTGAATGCAATTCCCCGTCTCCACATCCCACACTCGGATTGATGTGTCAAGAGATCCACTGACCACATGGATGCCATCAAACTACAATAGACACAGCTTATTAGACTAGAAGTGCGATATTCTTGATATTATTTATTGACCTTAATCCTACAGGGAAGAAAAATAAAGCAGGGAAACAGATAATGCCAGGAACAAAATGGAGTAACAAGGTAAAGTGCAGGTAATCAAGCAAACCTACAGTTTATGTTCTCAGAAGCTTCTATCAGAATTGTTAATTTTTTTAAAAAAGATTTATTTATGTATTTTCGAGAGGCATGGGAGGGACAGAGGGATAGGAGAGAGAGAATCTCCTCTGAGACTCCCTTCTGAGCATGGAGCCCAAGGCAGGGCTCGATTCTATGACCCTGAGATCAAGACTAGAGCAGAAATCAAGAGTCAGAAGCTCAACTGACTGAGCCATGCAGGTGCCCTGAGAATTGCTAATTTTTTTATGGCCAGTGGCTTCAAACTAGATGCAGGAACAATTAAAAGAAAACAAAACATGTAAAATGAGCATGTTACTTTCAGATCATCTGGCCACAGATGAACAGCTAAATATCATGGATCATTCAATAAGGATTACCATTGGAGTCTTACTTCCCAACAGAAAGTTGAAACTACTGACAGCCCATGATAAATGCTGTGTTTGTTAATAAACCTATGGCATGAAAAGACTAGAGATAACCCTCAGGATGTTTAGAAGTGAGCTCCATTAAAACTGTATGTAAAATAAAAATTTCACTTACAAGAACCAAATATTAATTAGGAAATGCACCAACAGGTAATTATATCTGGAATAACAAGAAGTGGCATTTTGATAACAAAAGCAAGCTATATAGCCTCTCTTCTCCAGGAGTCAATAAATATCAATTCCTAGAAGATCTGGAATAATACTGATACCTCTTCTCAATCTATTGGTTTACTTAAATGAGATTATATTCATTAAGGTACTGAATATATCACAAAACATAAAAACAACTTCAGTCAATTCCCTTTCCTCCAAATTCGTAACCTTTTCTAAGTTAATATACCTTTATTATATATTGATATTTTGTGACACAGACACAGTATTCCATGAATTAAGAAACAAATATTCCAAGAACAGAGAACTGTCAGCACTGTGACTATGTACTAATCTTGCTGATCACTAATAGGTAGTAACTAGTAAATAAATTACATAAGTAATAGAAAAATTGAAAATGCTGTCTTTCAGAAAATAAAACAAGACCCATTTTCTAAATTTGCTCTTAATCTATTTCAAAATACAATTCATTCCAAAATATCATGTTCAAATGTAAAAAATAAAAAATCAGTTTAGTCAAATTTACTTCCTATGATTACAGATCAGTAGCTCTTTGATGGTAAAGGAGCCTGATGCAGAAAGCTCCACTTCCACTTCGAATTGGAATGGGTCACAATACATGGTCCATTGACTTTCAGCTATCAAGGCAAAGGGGCAGCTTTTGGCCAAATTAATTCTCTGCTAAGAAGTTTATTAAAATCCAGGTTATTTTCCTATGAGACTATCTACCCACTAATTAATATAGTAAAACTTAGAGCTCCAAAGTTTCAGGTTCCAAGACCAATGTTTGCATTTTAGAGGAAAAACAGATCACAGAACAAAATGAAACAAATTATTTCAATAAGTTTATGCTTTTTCCAAGCCAATTTAAAAGCATATGTAAACAACAGGATAATTTGATTTGTCTTTTTGGGATTGTATTGAATCAGCAATTTGACAGTGATTATCTGAGTAAAACAATCTCATGATTCATCAGGAAAGCATCTAAGGGGTAGGAGAGATACGACCTCTTACCTGTAATGAATAGACTCTATTAGTATGCCCCTGCAACGTGTGTAGACAGGTCTCCGTCTCTGGATCCCACACCTTCACCATAAAATCATATGCTCCACTAACAACCCTCCTGCCATCATATTGAACACAGCGGACTGCTGCTACATGACCCATCAAAACATGTAAACACTGGCCTGTCTCGATATCCCAAACCCTAAGAGTGGCATCTCGAGAACCGCTAACAACTCTGTAGGGGGAAAACAAACGAAAAAAAAAGGATTAAAGTTTTTAACAGCATGAGAAAACGTGACATATAAAGTTAGTGGTTACTGAACTTTTTCTTTTGTTAAGCAGGAACACCCGTTTTCAAAGAAATCCTATATAAAATTTTGATATATAAACATCCAAAAGTCAAATCATCCTGGCTGGGATGGGAAGTTGGGAAGCCCAGAATTCCACCTGCTTGGTTCCCACATTTATAAGCGGCTGTGTAGCATCCGGGGTTCTATGGGACGGTTTGAAGACTGTTGTACTGCATCTGAAGCAGAAGCAATGGCAGCAACAGCAGCAGCTGCCGGCTCAAATACATACAAGAGATCTTGATTTTAGAAATAAAAAGCTAATGTGGGCAACATATCTAAAACGTTAATGGGAGAACTCTGGTGGGAGTATTTTGAAAAATTCTGTATTTCTTCTTTATTCTTTCTGCCATTTCCCAAAATTTTAGTGATAAACATACATCCTCTTTGTGACTAGGAGAAAAATTTAATAAATGTTATTCAACAAAATAAATCTGAAATTGGAATTTAAATAGGTAAAGATATGTGCTTTATACCATTATATGGCCTTATACCATTATAATTTTCGTAACAAACTAGTTTTAGAATATCTTCAAACAAAGGCTGCTTATGCTTATAATTATAGTCAATAGGTTATGGAGGTATTAAGATATGCAAATTTTGGAGAAGATACACATGGGGAGGCAATAGAAATCCCTTAAAAATCTGGGCCAACATTATTAAAGCTATGCTCTTCTGAAGACTGGAGTGATACAAACATCGCAATCACCTTTGGATTACGAAGGAGAGCTGAAAACTCAGGTATCTGCATGTCATTCTTAAGAGATAAAGACAGGCCACAGTTTTTACATTTGGAAGAGTAGAAAAGAACATCGAGAGATTTAAGGCAGAATATAATGGAAGCTGAAATACAAGGTCTCTTAATATCAACTCCCCCAAATTTTAATAGTAGAGCACACTGTTTAAAGTAGATTCAAATTACAAATGAAAAGGTACTTTTATTCACATATTACAAATCTAGCGTGAAATCTACTTAATGTAATGGTTCTCACAAAGATGATGTTGTGGACAGAATTAAAGGTAAGGATTGTAGCAGATTCATGGTAAGGACTGCCAGAGAGACCTTTTTTGACAAATGAAGTCGAAATCACATTTGTTTAACAAGGTACTCTGAAGACATGCCAACAGAAGATCGAAAAGGCTTTAATAGAAGGGCTTTGTAGGAGGAGATCAAAGCAACAGCAAAGGCAATGAAAAGAAAAAAAGGCAAGCAGTCTGGGTTGGCTGCAACTATTTTGAAAACTGGATTGAGGATTTCTTCCTTGATCTGACAGACAACAGAAGGCTCTCAAAAGGCAGTGATCATAATTAGAAAAGGATTCTCTGTCAGTTGTGTAACAGGTGAGAAAACCAAGTGTGAAAGCTATGTCACCAGTTCAGGTGATCGGTAATGAGAGACTCAACAAAACCCCACAGACCTCAGCTTTTGTCTCGATATAAGGGGACAGGATGGAGTTGGGATAGGGTTGGGTGGGTAATTAAGACTCAGAAGCTTGAAGCCTGAATAACTGAATGGTCCTGCTAGCAGAGATATATATATTAAAGAGAGAGAGGGAGAGAAAGAGAGAGAGTGCGCGCGCGAGAGAGAAAGATTTTTTTTGGAGATGATGAGTCATCAAAGATACAGAACAAAATAGTGCCACCCAAGAGTAGAGAAGAGAGTTTCAAGCAGGAAGCCAACAATGCCATTAAATGAAGAAGGAAATTTAAAGATAATCCCCCAATTTTAAGGCAATACACTACTGCTTTGTTAGTATAGAAACATCTTAAGTCTAATAATTAAAGTCTAATTTAAGAGCACACTATCACTATCTCTCTAATAAACACTGTATTATACAACACAAAAAAACCTCAAATTCAGAAGTAATAGAGGAAGAATTCCCAACCATCAAAGGATTTTCCCTTACCTTTTTTCATGAAGATGCATACAGCGGACAGTGGAAGTATGTCCATATAAGGTATGTATACATTCTCCGGTCTCTGCATTCCACACTTTTAGAGTCCGATCTGTAGATCCACTAATGATGATATTGTCTCTCATCTGTGATGACCATACTCCACCTGTGTGTCCCACTAATGTTCTCAGACACTGGAAAAACACTTAAGATGATTACTTTCGGGTAGAAAGAAAAATGATATACATAACATTTCAGTAGCTCATTAAAATCTGGGATAAAGTTATTCACAGAATTTGTCTGGCACATCAGAAAACAATTTTTCACATCAATATAATATGATACCATCACTGTTGATCGCTTTGCTTATTCAGTAGCATTATATATTAAACACGGATACAACTGACAACAAGTACGTAGAAAGTAAAACACTTCTCATTAAAGGATGACAGCCCCAACCTGGTCTCTCTGACGAAATAATGCTAAAACTGCAATTTGGCTTCTTCCATAGGAATGGATTTAATGAAAGAATGCCAACCGTGTTAGGTGTGGCTACATACCACATTTCATCTGAATCTGCCCCAAGGCAATAGTTAGAGGAGCCAGGCAAGGTACTTCTAGACAAGTAAAGACAGATATTAAAACTCTGAAATAAGTCCAAAACTAATATTACACTACGGAAATATGAAGCTGCCTTAAAAAAATGTTAACATCTGACTTGGAATATTTAGAAGGTTCTTGCCCAAGAATCAGCATGCTGTAAGACATTTTAAAGACAGGTTTTTTCCCCTTCACATTTTCCTGTTTTTTTAGCTGGTCAATTACTTAATTTTTGAAAACATTCTCCAGTGGACAGATAAAAATAAGTATTCACCACAGAACCATTAGGATGTAATATTGCATGCAGCGAAACTGATTGCTTGGACTGCTTTTTTTCTTCAAACTCCTACTTAAATACTGTATCTGCTTTACTTTTCATCTCACCAGGCTTAAAATAGTCTAAATTAACATGATTATTTAACTTCTAAACTATAGGTAAGTTATCAACAAAGCAGTCTACAAAGAAAAACAATTACCCCTCAATCATAGTTTTGAAAAAGTTTAAAAAGGATAATATAACTGAGGTGGTTAGTAAAAGTATGAAAAATAAAGCCAAGAAAAAGATAAAGCACGTCTGTAAAAATCATACAATAATGAAGTCACAAAGATAGACAGACTATTTACAGGAAGAAACTAATGACATCCCTATCCTGAGGAACATTATCTTTGTTGCCAGGCAAAAAACTAAATTAGAAGCTCTGATATTTGTTATTGAAATAAGCTGAGGTCAAAAATGAACCCATGTTTTCCCTGGTTGATCTTTGCAAAGACATATACAAACAGTGAAGTGTAGAGAGAAGTAAGCTTACTTTGCCTGTGACTGCTGACCAGACTTTTAAAGTGTTGTCATCAGAACCACTAACTATTCGGTTACCACAAAACTGCAAGCATGTGATCACATGATCATCATGTCCTTTCAGAACCTACAAGATAAATGTACAGATTCGAAATCTTATTAAAAAATGTTCTTTAAAATACTAGTGAAAAGAAAAGCAATAAATAGGAACAGCAATCTACAGTCTATTTCTAAAATTATAATTTATATAAAACACAAAGTATCATCCTTCCCGAATGATGAATCAAGTATTAAACATCATTTTTTCCAATTCTATGATTTATATGAGAGATATCAACTATTAAAATTGAGTGAGTCAAGACATCATAAAGATGGTTCAAACACAAATGTATAATAATTTATCTGTTCAAACAAAAAAAAATGCATCTCCGTTTTGCAATTTTCACACACAAAAACAGAAGCACCTACAACCTAGAAAGACAAGAGTAACAATAATTATCAACTTATTCAAATTAAAACACAAAAGGCCTGGGACTCCTGGATGGCTCAGTCAGTTAAGGGTCTGACTCTTGATTTCCGCTCAGGTAATGCTCTCAGGGTCATGTGATTGAGCCCCCAGTAGGGCTCCATGCTGGGTATGGACCCTCCTTGAGATTCTCTCTTTCTCCCTCTGCCCTTCTCCCCTCACCCACTCTCTCAAAAAACAACACTTGTCATAATCTATACATAGTTACACATTAACAGTATCTTCCCTAATTGCTTTTTTCCAGTTGTATAAATACATCTAAGAATTTCAAGCATTTTACCACTATTTATATACTTACAGTGAGACAGAAAATCAGTGATATGCTTAAATTTATAAAAATAAAACTCACAAGAAACACCCAAAACAAATAGGCACTCCTCAAAAAATCATGTTCTAACTGCATGGTCACAGGTAAACGTATATGACACAAAATTCAACAGGATATTCAGAAATTTTCATTTACCTACGGTAGAATGACAAGCACTTCAACTCATCTTTTATTCAAGTACAGTCCATTGTCAGACTGGAGAAGTTAGCAATAGAGAACTATCATCCATTACACGTTCAGTTATTTAAAAATACACTGTTTTCTTTCTACAGTATATAGATGTCAAGTTACACTGCTGGCCAAGAAGAGCATACTAGGTACCAAAACTGATCAGTGGTTGCTGCTATTGTTGTGCAAGAGTTCAGTTACCTTAGGAGATTTGAGTTCTCCTCGCCTCCAGTTAGTATCAATTCTGTGCTGCCTGATGTATGCACTTTTCCATGGACTGTGTATGAAACCTGGTTTTATTACTTTTCTTCTCTTGATGTGCAATGGTTCATCGATACCTAAAGTTTTAAAGAGTGAGAGTATAACTGCTGTCGCCAATAAAAATTACACATTTTATAATGTATCTAATTTCCTCCCATGCTCAAAACCACTTAAATACAGGATGCTCTCCAATTTCTAAGAGTTATTATAAAACAATAATATAAAGTTTGCATTCTCTACGGCATGTTTTCATACTGACTTTTTTATTTCTTTTTCTAAATAATCCTATGAAATGCTGGTGAGGATGTGCAGAAATTTGAGCCCTTATGCAAAGTTTGTGGGAATATAAAATCGTATAGCAGCTATGAAAAATAGTATGGTGGTTCATCAGAAAAATTAAACATAGAATTATCATATCATCCAGCAATTCTAATTCTGGATATACACCCTAAAGAATTAAAAGCAGAGACTTGAACAGATATCTGTAGACCCATGTTCAGAGCTGCAATCATTCATAAAGCTGAAAGGTAGAAGAAACCCAAGCGCCCATCAATGGATGAATGAAGAGGCAAAGTGTGTGTGTACAATGGAATATTTATTCAGAATTAAATAGAAGGGAATTCTGACACATGCCACCACATGGATAAACCTTCAAGACAAGTATGCAAAGTGAAATAAGCCAGTCACAAAAAAACAAATACCATATGATTCCACTTTATATGAGGCATCTAGAGTAGTCAAACTCATAGAGACAGAAAACAGAATGGTGGTCTCCAGGTGCTGCAGGGAGGAGGACTAAGGAGTTACTATTAAATTGGGATGGACTTTCAGTCAATACAAATAAAAAAGTTCTGGAGATGGACTGTGTAACAACACAAATGTACTTAATGCTACTGAACTGTACACTTAAAAATGGTTAGAAGAAATTCGGTCTTAGGCATATGTTAGCATAATTTTTTTTAAAGTCATCAAAATAATGATTCTATGAGAGAAGGTAAGGGAGGGATGATTAATCCCATTTCGTACAATATAGATTCTTGAGAAGAGCCTTCTCTTCACTAATTAGTCCAAGTTACGGACAGGGCAGAGGCAGGATTAGAAACCAACTGTCTTAGATCTTGACCTTTCACTCACTTGTAACTTCCTTGAAGGGGAGGATAACCTACAGAGTATCTGTCTCATGCTCTATGACTGTTTCTAAAAATTTCTGCTTATCAGAGATAAATCATATCTTTACATTTTTTTTCAAAAATATAATTTTTCTATATGCCTGCTGGAAAAAAAAGATTCTTTCTTTAGTTAATATGGATGATACCTTCTACTAAGAAAGGAGGTTTTTTTCTTTTTTTTTCCCACAGTTTTCAAGAACATAAGCTCCATGATGGGAAGAAAATGGGAGTTCACTATTATATCCCCAGCATTTAAGAATGTCTAGCCCATAGGAGGTGTTCAATAAATATTTACGGAAGGAACGAATATAATATGGAATATTTGACTACTGTCAATATAATTTTAGGGTTTCCCTTATTCTATTCTATTCTATTCTATTTTGTGAGTGCGTGAGTGAAAAGTCACTCATTCCTGTGGATTCCAGTCAGTGAGTATGTCTCCCAAGGACAGCTGCAATTATAACCTTTATCTCAATTGTAAATATTGGAGAGGCAGGACACCTTTCTCATCCATAAAATCACTGGTAGAAATTGATAAATATCTTATTTTAAGCAAAAGTTTATATTTAGGTCTTTTGTCTTTTAATTGAGGTATAACTGATATACTATATTAATAGGTGTACAGCATAGTGATTCGATATTTATATACATTGCAAAATGGTCACCATAATGAATCTAGTTATCCTCTGTCAACTCACAAAGTTACTACAATATTATTGACTATATTTCCCATGCTTTCTTTTATCTCCATGACATACTTATTTCATAATTGGAAGTTGGTAGTTCTTAATCCCCTTACATCATTTTGCCACCCTCCCTCCTCCGCCCCAGCAACCCTTCCCTCAGGCAACCATCAATTTGCTTTCTGTATCTATGGGTCTGTGTTTTGTTTTTCAGGTTTCCCTTAAATCATCCTCATCTTGATCTTTTCATTGGTTATTAATTATACTAGAGACTGGGAAGCAAATCAGACCTATTTCCTATTAATTATTAGTGCTCATTAAAGGGGTTAGCTCTAAGATTTGGCTCATCTGAATGTGTAGAATAACCTGTGGATTCTATATAAGAAGGTGAATACAAATGAAGACTCATTCTTGATTCTTTGATAGGCTGCCAAAGTTCTTTTCTCAATTATCCACTACTTTAGTCTACATGCACATAAAACTTCTAATTTTTACTTTTTCTATTTGCTTTCTGAATCACTTTGCTTTTTCACAGTATAAAGATCTTCTCTCTGTGATTTTGAACCTTACCCTCTTCTTTGCATTTCTCTCTCCAGAGAAGGTTGTCTTCAGCCAAAATTCTCCAGTAGCGACACGTCTGAGCCGCTTGTAGCAGGTCTTTGGGTTCCAGGAATGAAAGCACATAAAGTGCCAGCTATGGAAAGGAAAAAGCAAAATATACCTATGTTTTAAATATATATGTGTGTGCGTGTATATATATATATTTAACATATAAATAATTAACTTATCTAGAACAATCTTCTATAGAATGAAGTACTTCTAGATAAACGTAATATAATTCTACATTCTATTTTCTTTAACTACAAAAGGGAGTACTTTCTAATAGTCAATCTTAAATATATACCAGACTTAAAAAACTTACTGTATTGGTTTTTATGAACTTCACTCCATCAGCTTCACCTCTTCAAGGAATACTTATTAAGCCTCTCTGTCTCTGCTTTTGCCTTTGTTCTGTGAGCCCCAACTCGAGAATTCTACCATTTATGTATATAGGTATACTTTACTAGTTGTTTAGGTTCTGTGCTTTTCTCTCCCCATGACCAAGTAAATTCACTCAAGACAGGACTTAAATTAAGAAATGAGATTTCGGGGCACCTAGGTGGCTCAGTGGGTTAAAGCCTCTGTCTTCAGCTCGGGTCATGGTTTCAGCATCCTGGGATTGAGCCCCACATCGAGCTCTCTGCTCGGTGGGAAACCTGCTTCCTCCCTCTCTCTCTGCCTGCCTCTGCCTACTTGTGATCTTTGTCTGTCAAATAAATAGATAAAATCTTTAAAAGAAAAGAGATTTCTAGATATTCTGTGTGATACGATTTCAGATCCCTCCTGACAGATATAATTAATAGTTCTTTACCACAAAAAGTATTTATTATCACAATGATGAACTTTTCAAACATTTATACCCTTTACCAACAATTAATAAACTGCTCCACAGGCATATAAAAGTAATTAGGTTCTAATTACTTTACATTGTTTATGGGGATTTTCTTGATGGGCCAGATAGATTTTTGTAGGTTTGTACTAGCTCTTCAGTATATCACTGATTTTAAATTTTGTTTCCAATATTTCCAAACCATCAACTTTTTTTTTCAGTATGTATACTCTATTAAAGTAAATAAGGGCAGAAGAAAGAAGAAAGAAGGGAATAGTAGCTTCTGAGTATGCTTATCCAATTAGCCTCACTAATCACATAAAAATTTAAGTTATGATATTAGAATCAAAATGAACTAAACACAGCAATAAAGTTTAGTTTTCACAGAAATTAAATTAAAGTATTAAAACAAACTATCATTCAAATGGCTAAAGGCCGTATGGGGAGTAAAAGCACAGTTTGAATTGTTTTCTGATACTAAACAGTAATTACATGACATAAATTGTGCTTACCCAAGAACTTTGCATATAGAGAGTTCATCATTAATCACATATTTATTGAGTACATTTCATATAGAAAGTACTCCAACCAGTCAGTATTCAATTTAATACTACTACTACTATTGGACAGTAAAAATATTTCTGTGGAATGATCAGTTTTGGTCTATCAGAGAAGCCCATTTAGTCGGAGACATTTTAAATAAAAAGGCATAACTATATATTCAACAAGCTACGTATATGTGTGTATGTATACACATATACAAATACACAAACACATATATATCTCAACACTGTACTTCTTTAGAGGATACTCCATAAGTCACTTAATTTTGAAATTATTCAATCTATCAAAGCCCGGAAAAGTTTCCTCAGTGTCAGTATACCAGTAATGGGATAACACCATATTCTTTTTCTTCTACGTGAAATTGATATTTAACATAAAAATTATCAGGCACAAAGTTATACTGGTGGAAAAGATGCTATTTAGCGCCCAAGATATTTAATATGGTCACATGAAAAAGGCTCTTCTTTGCTTAGTTATCCAGCTGAAGTAGAAATCACGTAATTCACAGAAACAGTCACTGGATCTTAAAGGTTAGAAAACAAATCCAGAGCACCTTAGATTTCAAAGGTACACCCAAACCATCAGTTACAACATCCTCCAATACCAGTGACTGTGAGACCCCCTAGTCTAGGGTATGCCTGCTTTAAAGAGTAAAGAAACACTCAGGCGCTAAGAATGTTGAAGTGCTAACCCCACAGTAACTGGCACACTTTCCTTTAAAATAGCAAAGACCCTAATTCAACCATGAACTTCAACTTATTCTATTTAAATCTAATCAGTTCTATTCAAAACATCTAAGTATTTCAGAAAACACACACAGCAAAATAAAAAATATGAATAAGAAAATCAGAACCAGTAAAAATATAAATCAGAAAAGAAGGTTTAAACCAGGGGAAAGTAGAATACAAATATATTGGCAACAGCATCTTATATGGTTTTTTAATTAAACTGCCAAGCAAAAAGGGAATGGCAATCAGTTACACAATTCTTAGTGTTTATTATGGAAGAAGTATACCAAGTCCTCAAAGGAAGCAAGGTTTTGTCAAACAGGGTTCCTTACAGGGGCCAGAGAGTAGGCACTGTCCTGAGCTACATCCTTAGAACACCAAAGCAGGGAATTACAGGTTTCTTACAGCCAACTAAAATGGTCTGGCTAATGCAGTTTTCTATTCATTTGTCCTAAAGGTAAAATCTAGAGAGTAATTCCTCCTAAGGACTTCCACAAGACAGAAGCTCTTAAGTTGAAAATCTGTTTTATAAAATTAACTTTTCTTTGGCCAAACTTGAAATTTCAGCGTGAGTCGCTCTTTTTTGTTCTTCTCTTATGTAACCTACATGAGAGACAACCATGTTATACTTGAAAGTTAGATAATACTTTCCCAGAACTGCTATATTTCCATGGGTTGAACTAAGTTGAAAGAGGGAGGGAAAAGAATAAAGAAAATGTTGGCTGATCCTATGTTAAGAATTTAAGTTTTACTCTAGGCCATTTACTATATCACTATGCTTTTCTTGGTATTCACTTACAAAATAAGGATAATGCTGTTTATCACAAGCCTCCCATGTGAGACTAGTGAGATTTTTTTCAAGGGTTTTGAGATTTAATAATGTGTTGGTAAAGAGCTCTGAGATCTGTTGAAAGGAATTATATGAAAATTATTTTAACTCCATTTCCTGACATGAAGGTAATGATGTTTTAAATAATAATAGTACATAGTCTCTAATAAGATAATAGTTTCCTTAAAGATTTAGACCTATACCATTATTTCGCCACATATAAAAAGAAGCATTTTTTTTCCCCAAAATAGGAAATGCTTCCTACTAGTTGAAAAAAAGGAAAACACAGATGATCTGCAGAGTCAGAGCCCTTGCTCATTCTTCTATCTATGCTTCCTTCTATTTCCTCAGGCAATCTTTAAAAGGAGAGTTAATCCAAGAAAATCTTTATTGCATTTACATCAGTTATCAATAATTTGTGCTTAATTCTTAGACTCTTAAAAATATTTCATATTCTCCTGACTTTGAATCATATTTTTGAGTGTTCTAAAGTTACTATGCAAATACAAATAAAGTAAAACAAAATAATCACCACTCATAGAGATAAGGGGACAAACGAGACTAAGCAGAAGTCTGTATATTAAAAAAATACTACCTTCTAAAATAAGGGGGACAGCCAAGGAAACCATGATGTATATACCATAATAATATCAGAGGTGATTAACTTGACTTTCAGTCAAATACTTATGAAAGTGCTACCTACTACGAATGTTCTTCTGGAAGCAAAGAGAGTTTGTATCATTTCCTAAGCCAATTCCATTCAAAGGGTTCAGTTTTAGAATGAGCCAGCAAAAATAAAAAAATTTTTTCTAGGACTATGCAACTTTTTTTTAACCATTTAAAAAAATCATTTCAAAGCAGTAGCATCTTAGTTTGTTTTTTCTTGGAGTAATGCTTAGTTTCATACATTAAATATGATAAAACTATTTACTCATATCCGATGTGAAATTATTTTTGAGACGATGTTTAATATCCATAGGATATTTAGAATGGATAAAAGAGTTGACTCCTTTCATATTTGAAGTTTCCAGATCATTTTCACTGATATATTACTGTTTAATATATTGTCTTCTTAGCTGATATATAATTAGTGGCACATATATAATTTGTGAAAATATAAACCATGGTGACATTGATTATTTAATTTTACATTATTTGTTTGCAGACAGAAATAAAACTGTGAAGCATATAACAGCAGTAAAAGAACTACATCTAAGCTATAAAAACAAATGAGCATAAATGATTCCAAAAGAAATGTTATAAGGATATAATCAATGCAGGAAATCTATGATTGTATGTATGTGTGTGAGAGAGAGAAAGATGGGGGCAAGAAGAGGAATGATCAGTAGAAAAAGATATACATGTGAAATTCCATATTTTTCAAAACAATTACACAATGTAAGTTAACAGAACTATAATTTATAGAATCACAAAATGTTAAGGACTATTTTTCGGATTTTGGATAAATAAACAACAAAATAAGAAAAAAAACACTGCTGTTTTAATAAAATCAGAATTTCTAAAAAATCTACTACTATATATAATAAATGTACCATGACAAGGCTGGACTTTAAATAAGCTGGGGGAAAAAATCAAAATAAAAAAATAATCAAATTAATGGAACTCAATAGCTTATTCTTATGTATGACTTACTGCAGTGGTGGAAAGAAATCACCTAATAAGTCCATAAATATACTTGATCTGAAAATGATATTATTAAGTCATGGCAGCTTATCATTTACAACTCTCTTTAACACTAATTAAGAGTGTTAAACCGACAATACTGAATACCATAATTAGCATGACCATGTTTAAAGATGGTTGTTATTGAGCTATATTTTCAAATAGCACCCAATGAAGAACATAATTGATAACCCTTACCTCTTTAGGAAGCAAGGAAATGAAGTCTCGTTGAAACTGGGGTTCTATCACTTGCATCATATGTTTTACTTGGGTTGGTTCACAACTATCAATAAGCTCATCTAAAGCAAGCAATTTCTCTGGTCCACTCCAGCTCTATGAAAAGGGAAGCAGAGATTTTTATTATTTGAATAGATATCTCAAATTACAAGCTCATAAAGGAAAACCACATTTACAAATAACATAAAAGGTGGCTACTTATAGCAAAATTTTCTCCATAGGTCATTGATGTGATAATCAATGTCTCATCAAATTTACTAGCTACCTTTATTTTTTTAATTTAAAAAAGCCATGGTTTTGACAAATATTTTTGCACTACATTATTTATTACAAATATTATATGTTCATGTACCATCAAGATATTGGCTGAGAAATCAAAGTTTTATCTGGAAACATCAATTTGGCTACTGAGTAAATAGGGTATTTTGAAAGATGATCTTCCTTTCTCTGTATTCTTTCTAGTGGGCACCATAAAATTTTTGATGGTGTTAATAAGGCACTCATCTGAGAGTTAAGAAACTGGCAGCATCATTTAGAGAAAAATTAATAACTGGATATATGCATATCTGACAAGTGCCTTCCACAAAATAAAAGAGCTTTGATTTATTATGTGAAAATAATTTCAGATAAAAAGTAGCAAAAATATAAAACAGTAACTTAGTAATAAAATTAGAGTATGAACAAAAGGATCAGAAACAAAGCACTACATTATGGAAAAACAAAAACACATCATAATACTTTTAAAAATATGAGCTACTTTAAACTAGACTAGGAATATTTAAAACATCTTTTTTTTTTTTGCCAGTGAGGATCATCTGCACAGAAGAGCCATGATTCTTAAGAGGAAAAATTAAAAAGCTATGTGAAAAATTTAAAATGTTAGAATTCCCCCCACACAATAAGCATGTAAAACATTTACTTTATTCTTCTTTAAAAGTTTTATTTATTTGCCAGAAAGAGAGAGAGAGTACGCACAAGCAGGGGGAGCGGCAGGCAGAGGGAGAAGCAGACTCCCTGCTCAGCAGGGAGACCAATGTGGGGCTCAATCCCAGGACCCTGGAATCATGACCTGAGCTGAAGGCAGATGCTTAACTGACTGAGCCACCCAGGCGCCCCCACATAAAACATTTATATAGCCTTGTGATATTTAAGTGAAGGAACATCCTTGAGTAGGATGATTTAGGTACATTTGTGAATTATTATGCCCATTTTGGAAGCAGGTGAAGAGAGAATAGATGGGGTTTGGAGCTAGAAGGATCTGGATTTTAACATTCCATTTCTTGCTCAAATTAGGCACCTGGATCTTATAACATGTGAAACAGGTAACAACTGAAAACTGAGATATACTGAGGAGACGAGAAGCCTTATTTAGAATACTTTTTAAAGTATGTAAAAAATGTTTTACCCCCTTAATATCTACAATGAATTTCATTTCTTCTTTCCTATCATAAAGTGTAGATTATGTTAATACTATCAAACATTTCAGCCGTATTCCTCCCATAGTACTTACCACAAATATTACCTTATTTAATTAAAAAACCCTGGGAAACATTCGCATTTTACCCCCAAATATAAGGAAACCCAGGCTCTAAAAAATCATATTCTTTCATTTCTACATATACATGCACCTAGAACATTCACCCTTTTTAGTTAGGGTGAGGACTGACACACAGATACTCATATGCATGTATCTGCATACACATGACCCATTAAAAGCAGTTAAAGTTTGATGGTCTTGTTCAGTTTTCCTCACACAGCTTCAAATCCTGATTCAAAATTTATCTCTTTGATAAAACTTACACTGATCAATCTCCACTCATCTCTGATCATTTAGTATTAATACTATAAACTCTGATTTACTGATTTACATTCCTCTCAGGACTGAAGGTGGGCTTTTATAACATGTTGTGCCTCTGCATCTATATAAGGATTCATGGACACTACTATACGGACATGCCAATGTGGGTGATGGACAACTTATGCTAACTAGATTAAAATGCAGCTTTAAGTAACTCTGTAGCATAATCATTTTTTAAAGATTTCATTTACTTATTTGAGACAGAGCAAGAGAGAGAAAAAGCAGGAGCGGGGTGGTCAGAAGGAGAAGCTGACTCCCAGCTGAGCAGGGAGCCTGATATGGGAGACTTGATCCGGGGACTCTGGGATCATGACCTGAGCTGAAGGCATATGCTTAACTGACTCAGCCATCCAGAAGCCCCTTATTGCAAACTTTTTAAACCCCTTTGCAAATATGAATGCCTGTCCTAGAAATAGTTTTTGGAAGTGTTTATGGTTAAATTTTGATATGAAAATAAGGATATCATAGGTAATCTTTTACAGTGAAAAGTGAAAATCTTTCGACATATTACTACTCTATATACTTTACATAGATTAATAACATTAATATCTACTATGAATATTTCTACTTTAAGGTAATATACATATTTGATGTTTCCTTTTTTCAATTAATGTATTGTTACTGTTTTCTTAAGAAAAAAAGGAATAGAAAAACATTATCAATATATGATATATAAGTGCGTCTTTCATCAAGGATTTTAGGAGATAGGGTGTAGAATGAAAAAAGACAGAACAGAAGACAAATAGCTTATTCCTACCTTAAACATTAAAAACTGTGTCAGAAATTTCTATATACTTAAGGAAAAGTCCATGACAAAAACTGTGCCTGCATAAATGATTTTTTTAAAGATTTTATTTATTTATTTGAGAGAGAGAGAGAGAGAGCGAGAGAGCACGCAACAAGCAGGTAAGTCACTGGGGGAGAAGGATAAACAGGCTCCCCGCTGATCAGGGAGCCTGATGTGGGGCTTGATTCTAGAACCCTGAAATCCCAACCTGAGCTGAAGGCAGATACTTAATTAACTAAGCCATCCAGGTACCCCAACGTTTTTGTTTTAAACACTATTTGGGGGCACATGAGTGACTCAGTCGGTTAAGAGGTTGCCTTCAGCTCAGGTCATGATCCCAGGGTCCTGGGATCAAAGCACCGCATGGGGCTCCCTGCTCAGCAGAGAGCCTGCTTCTCCCTCTCCCTAGGCCGGCTGCTCTGCCTACTTGTGTTCTCTACCTGTCAAGTAAATTAAAAAAAAAAAAAAAAAAAACTTTAAAAAATAAAAATAAACACTAGTTGGGGTTTAACAAGTCAAATAAAAAGCATACCTTGATTTAAATTATATACACATTCAGCAGAGAGTACTTTGTGACATTTTATTGAAAAGTACATCACAGACAAGGATTAGCAACATAGGCTGTAAACTAGATGGTAAATGAGACTGTTTCCACAAGCACACATATTCAACAGTCTCATTGCTCATTAAAATCACATCTCTTGGATGGTTCAAACAAGGGTATGAGCCATACAGATACTTTGCTCTCTCTAGCCTAGATTTCTTCCTTAACTCCAGACCACTACATAAAATTGCTTACTCGATATGTATTCTAAGATATGTAATAGAAACAGCATTTCCACGATCCTTCTCTTCAAATATGTACATCCACAATCCTTCCTATTTCAGTAAAGTGTAACTCCATTCTATTAGTTGCTCAGGCCAAAATCACTGGAGTCATCCCTGACTCTCCCATTCTCACCACTGTTAGATGGTACTGGTCTATCAACAAATTTAAGTCTTTTTTTTTTTTTTTTAAGATTTTATTTAACAATTTAAAAGTCTTAAACTTCAAAATATATCAGAATCTGACCATTAACTACATTCATCTAGTTTCTTTTATTTCTCACCTGGATTATTCCTATAACCTCTTACTCAATCTCTCAGCTTCCCACCTTTGCCCTCCTCATTCTGTTCTCCACAAAACAGTGATATTCTACTTAAAACCCTCTAGTGGCTTCCCACTTCAAAGCAAAAACCAAAATCTTTAGGTTGGCCTATACAAGGTTCTAATTTCCTACTCCTACCCCTCTTGTTTCCTCCCTTTAGCCATAAACACAACAAGCATTCTCTGCTCCAGAGCCTTTTCACGTGCTACTCCTGCAACATTCTTGCCCTTGATATCCACATGGCTTGCTTCCTTCCTTCCTTCTGAGACCTGTTCTAGACAACCTTTCTAAAATTGCAAACCAGTTCCAACACTCCCCTCCCCATTCCACTCCCCTTCTGACTATAAGTTCAGGGTTTGGGTCTGTCTTGTTTACTACTATGTCCCAAATCCAAAGTAGAACCTAGCACCTGACAGCAGCTCAGTAATGATTTGCTGAATAAATAAATGAATCCCCAAAGAATCAGGAAATACCACACCACCACAATCTCAAAATTCTCTCCAGAAAGTATTTCTAGTATTTATATTTGACAATATTACTAGAACTTACTTGTTTAGTCTGGTTCCAAGACTGGTTCCAAATGCTGTATACATACATGATTTACCAGCAAAAAGTATATATTAACTTGAAAACCTAGCATTTAATGACTATATTAAAACAAGTAACAACAACCCACACAAACCTTTAATGAGGAATAGTGGAAAGAGCACTGAATTGGGGCTCAGAAAACCCAACTTCTGGAGAACATACTGCCACTAATTAGATTACAGTTTAACCTCTGTGGGCCTTAGTTTCTTTATCTGCAAAAGTGCTGCGTAATTCTGATAATGTTTTTATTTCTGTTCTAAAAAACAGTTGTCCTGGATAAAAGCATCTACCTTTGGTTTTTCATAGTAAAGTTATCTGAGAACATATTTAAGGGGATAGGAAAAACATTCCAAATTCGAAGAGGATCAAGAGAAACAAAGCTTGCTTTGTGGACAAAATTGCAAATGCAAACTTGAAAATTCTCCATGTAAGTGCTATTTTATTTCAGATAATTAGAAAATACAGGTAGGAGCAAAGAATATAAGGAGCACTGAACTGTAATCAGAAGCTTGGGTTTCACCAGTAAATTCACTATGCAACCATATGAAAGTCCCTTAATTAATCTCAGAGACCCCACCTGTTTAATAAGGGGCTTGGTCAAGGCTTTGGCCACTCCCCAAATGCTGGTTGGGGAGTGTTAAAGATCAGAGTCCTATGACTCGCCATTAGAGAATCTGATTCAGAAGTCAAGGTGGGGCTGAGGACATTTTATGTTTTAAATAAACAACTCATCCAGTACTGATGCAAGTGATTAATAAACCAGTAGTGGTTACTACTTTGGACTATCCCTATAACCCATTCACACAAACATTTTATGACTTTGGGCAGTACTGTGCCTGAATTTCACATAGTCAAGAACTCAGTTCTTAAGACTTTTTAAAACTCTTCCTCATACAAGGTTTCTTGCTCATACTGCCTCAAATACAATTGCAAAGTAATACTAAATTCATTTTTTTTGCATTATCCTGTTTTAATATTTTGTTGACCAGCAAATAAAAAAGACCAAAATAAAATAAGCTAGAGAATATGTACAATTTCTAAGCGTTAACATGAAACTTAATTAAATCTTTCAAGAGAGTATTTTTATTTTACTTTTAATTTCAAAGCACATGAGTATTTTTTCTACTTTATCATTTAAAAAATATTTTGGGTGCAAGTATTTTCAAAGTACTTTCACAGTTTTAATGCAATGCAAATTTGTTTTGATTAAAATAATGTTAATAATGTTAAGCTAGTAACATTTGTATGAAGCTGTTTTTAAAAGCCCCTTTTTATTTTTTTATTGTTTTTTTTTTATAAAAGATTTTATTTATTTATTTGACAGAGAGAGAGATCACAAATAGGTAGAGAGACAGACAGAGAGAGAGATGAGGAGAAGCAGGCTCCCTGCTGAGCAGAGAGCCCTATGTGGGACTTGATCCCAGGCCCCTGGGATCATGACCTGAGCCGAAGGTAGAGGCTTAACCCACTGAGCCACCCAGGCGCCCCTAAAAGCCCCTTTTTAGACCTCAGAAAAACTAAGGCTTGCAAAGTCTATTTCTTGACCAAGAGAGGAAACTAATATTTATTGAATCTCCACTATCCTTCCAAATGTAGCTTTAAGTACATTTATATGTTGTCTCCTGTTTGACAACTTTTTAGTGTAATACCTGTTTTACGGAGGATTAAAATAAGGCAAGAGTGGTTATATAATACCAACAAAATTCCCTAGTATTAGGAGGCAAAGCTAAAATTTTTACTAAGATCTTTTTCTTCTAAGTCATATGTGTTTCTCATAATAGGATACCTCTAAATATAAATTTCAACATAAGATAATGCTAATGTTATTGGTGCCTTTACTTACTCTAAAATTTTCAAGTAACAAACCCATATATTAACACCCAAATGCACAAGCAAACAAATGACTAATCCTCTGCCCTGAAATGAACAACCTGAACATCAATCTGGCTGCCAAAAAAAGCAGAATCAATGCCTACTAAATATTTCAACAGTACAAAATTTCTGTTTTTTTGTTTTGTTTTGAATTTCCACTTCTATATTGCAGCGGTATTTTGTTTCAACTTCCCATTATCCAAAACGGCGTATCATTTATTCTCATTCAATTTATAAATTGAGTACAGAGTACTTTGTCAGAATAGATGGAGCTAGACCAAAACAATGCTGTATCACTGCCTTAGGAGCAATAGCAGAACAGTAAGGGGACAAGTGCTCCCATTTTGCTTGTTATGCAATGGAAAAGTCCTCATTAAATACCCCCACAGCACTTCTGTAGAAATCATGCCAGTTTAATTATCCCTCAACATAGCACATAGGTCAACTCATGACTCCCTCACTTTACTATGAAATTATATCTCTCTACATGTTAGGCATGAAAGCATTGTAAGCTCTGAGGCAGGTGATTCAACTTTAGTTCCTTTGGTGCCAGCCCTGAAAATAAAGGGCAATGCCCAACAATGAGGCCCTGGGTCACAGATGGATATAGTACTCAAAGGATTAAGGTCCTGATATACCTGTCTAGTTGGCCTTTTGTTGTTAGTAGATTTCTTTGCTGCAGAATATTTACCTGAAAAAATACATATAGTACTACACCTGCAGGGATAATTCTACCTATTATTCCTATTAGCTAAGAACAAGTTGTCTTCACTGCATCTACTTGTCACATGAAAAGCAATCAAATGGGTTTTTAAAACAGAACAAAAGCTAATCTAATATTCTTTAGTTTAATGAATCTTAGTAATTCTAAGAAATAATTTTTTTTAAACAAAAACATTTCTGAAGATAGAATGTTTCTAAAAAATCTATGGTCTCTCAGACTTGAGACACAGAGTATATGGGAACATGTGGACATTTCATCAAGAAAAGTATGAGTCAGGGGTGCCTGAATGGCTCAGTTGGTTAAGCATCTGCTTTCAGCTCAGGTCATGATCCAAGGTCCTGGGGTCAAGCCCTTCATCAGACTCCCTGCTTGATGGAAAGCCTGTTTCTTCTTTTCCCTCTGCCATTGCCACTTCTTGTGCTCTCTCTTGCTCTCAAATAAATAAATAAATAAATAAAATCTTTGGGGGGAAAAAAAAGAAAAGAAAGAAAAAGCATGAGCTAGCTAAATAGGCAAGCATTATACAAAGACCTTCCTAAAATATCCTCACTGCAAAATAAAGCACAAAGGGTCCTGGAATCAAGCCTTGAGTCTGAGTCTAGGTTCCCTGCTCAGCAAGGGGCCTGACTTTGACTCTCCCTCTGCCCCTCTCCTGCGCATGCTCTAAATAAAGTCTTTAAAAAATGCTATGAAATCAGCTTCTGCATTACTCTCAAGTGCTGTGCTGCTCTCACTGTATGCATGTGCAAGCATGACAACACACATCTACATTTCCATCTCCTTGGCTTAATCAAAGATGATAAAAATCTTTAAAGTATTTCTTTAAAAGTGTGAATGTCTGAGTCCTATTTTAACCTCTTACTGATGGATAAATTTCGTATCAAAAGGATATGGTAAAAACAAACAAACAAACAAACAAAACTTTAAATTGAGTGCATGCATAGAAAAAAATTAATTAAAAGTTTTTAAAAATCAGGAACCTAAGGCAAAGGAACTAGGAGGAGGAGAGGGAATTATCCTTGGGGAAAGGTAAGTTTAGTCATTTTGTAACTATGAAAACAGAAAAAAAATTCTTTGTAATTTTAGTTGTTCATAACATCACAATAAGAATAATACACAAACTTTCATTCCTCTAACCCACAGATTCTCAGTCTCACACTGGTGACATTTTGGGCCCAAGAACAGTTTGCTACAAGAGACTGTCCTTTACATTGCCCCTACCCACTAGATGCCGGCAGTGTCCTGCCCTCCACCCCATCAGTTGTAATAACCAGAAATGTTTCCACAGAGGGAAAAATCTGCCCCCTGTTGAGAACCACTGCTCTAACCTTTCAGTTACCAACTGAAAAAAAAGGTTACCTTAGTTTCTCTGAAATCACCTGAAGGGCAGAAAACAATTTTAAAAACCCATTTAAAAGCAACATTGATTCAAGTGAGTTTTCTAGCTATAGAAGAAAAAGATTAGGACATTTATTTAGTTTTTGCCCAGGAATTTAATATATAAGGATTTACACAATGGACACCTTAAAAATCTGAAATACCAAATAAAGTATCTTCTTTTTCCCTTATGCATTTTTATTCCCTTATACATTCATAAAATACCACCAATCAAGCAGCTGGAGGTAAGAAAATATACTCATTTTTACATTAGTGCCATCTAATATCAGAGATAGCTTCACTTTACATAATTTATATTATTTAGTATTTACAAAGAATAAGCAAATGCTTAATCTAGGTCAACAATTTTGCTAAATACTTGATTTATATGCATTATCTCATTGGAAGAAGAAACAAATTAATTTACTATCACTATCATGAGTTCTAAAATTCCTAACAGAGGTTTGGTTGTAACCAATCTTCGCGGTAAACTTTCATAGACTTTATATGCCAGTAAAATACAGTAATCAGAAGTTTAACACAATAAGCCACACACAAGCATGGCACAGATGAAAAGAAGCTGTATCAACTCTTGAACACTACTAGGGTAACAGTGATGGGTAAGTCACCACCTGTGACTACTAATTAGCAGAGTTCCTACATTACTCCTAAAAGTCTAATTTCCAAGCACTACATTTTATTTATTTTTAAAAACATTTATTTATTTGAGAAAGTGTGTCTGTGCACACATGAGTGATGGGAGGGGCCAAGGGAGAAGGAGACAGAATCCTCAAGCAGACTCCCTGCTGAGCATGGAGACTGACAAGGTGCCCAATCCCAGGCCCTGAGATCATGAGCTGAGCGGAAACCAAGGATTGGCTGCTTAACGAACTGAGCCACTTGGGCAACCCCCAAGCAATAAATTTTAGAAAACAAGTACATTCAGCAACCCCAGAAACCCAAACATAAAGGAGAAAAGGAAGGAAAGTCTTATTATCTAAAAAGCAGTAAAAAATGCAAATGCACACTAATACAAAACAAGCACTGGATTCTCTCAGTTGATAAACTTAAAAATTAAAATGAGCTCCCTTATTTTCAATAGCATTTTTTATTGACAAACACTTCACATAACATAAAACTCACCATTTAAAATGTACACTTAAATGATTTCCAGCGCACACCTATCTTGCTGGGCAACCATCATCACTAATGACTCCAGAATAGTTCCATCACCCCCAAAAGAGATCCTGTACTTAATAGCAGTACCGATCTCATTGCAACTACTAGTCTATGTTCTGTCTTTATGGATTTGCCTGTTCTGGATATTTCATGTAAATATAATAATGCAATATGTGGCCTTTCGTGTCTGGCTTCTTTCACTTAACATAATGCTTTCAAGGTTCATCCATAGTGTAGCATGTAACAGTTCCTTTTCATGGCTGATGAATAAATCCCTTATTTTTTGCAGCAATTAAGTGAAGCATTTCAAGTACTGTGTTTAGACATGTCACCTGAAACATTTTCAGCCATTCCTGGAGGCCTGTAGGTGGTTGGACAGATGTAATTCGGCGTCGTTGTTGCCCTTGGCCATTGGCTGCTCTCAGGTCTCCAAAAGTTGTTGGTGTTGCTGAACATGGTACAAGTCCAGTGGTACTACAAAAAAAAAAAAAAAAAAAAAAAAAAAGAAAAAGAAAGAAAGAAAGAAAGAAACCCACAAGAGAGGAAACAAAGATAGGCATTTATTAACAATAATGGGCTTTAATTTAATAAGAATATGATCTGGCATATTTCGAACATCAATAAAATCATTACTTTTATTTGCTTATTCCCAGAGAGCAAGAATACACAAAATCTAGTCTGCTATTCTTAGAGTAGGTTTCCTGCCTCCTACGTAGCCACCTGTTATTATCCCAACCAAATGACAGAATCTCTATGGCAAAACTGCAACTTGTTGATACATATAAATACATAAAATACATATAAATAATAATGTATCCTTAGAAGATACAGTTCCCACCTCTCTTATGACCACTCCTTAGTGACTTAATTAAAGGAAAGTTTAAGTTTTCCTAATAAAAAGACCTATAAAGCTTATTAATGTTTTTAAAAATTCATACATAGAAGCAGTATACTCAAATACTTTGGACATTTCACTAGATATGTTCTAAATTATTTATAATATTTATTTCTCTCCAACTTCCCACTGTTGTTCATAAAGCTTAGCCTAGATGACATTTGACAGGAACAAGCCTTGATTAGACATAGATTTACTCAAAACAGTTAAATATTGAAAACTTACTATGTTATATGTAAAAATAAATAAAATGAGATGATCTAAATACTTTAATAATTTAAACTCTGAGACATTAAAGAAAAAAAACCCTGAAATTGAATTCTGCCACTAGTAAAATGAAAGAGTTAAGACTAGATGATCTATCTCTAAATCTGTCCAACTTTCCTAAAAATGACTAATAGCAGAACAAATATAGTTATAACCAAGTTATTAATATCTTAAGCTTTACTTTCTAATTTCAATAATATTTAAATCATTTAATCTTCAGGTAAATACGGAGTATCTCTATTTTAGAAACATTTGGAAAAAAGTGTAGGAAGATTCATAATTACATTTGTAAAATAATCTTCAATATGAGCTATGATAATAAAGTGTTTTAAATCCAAAGAACATACAAATTGTATCCTAATAGCTCAGAATTTGGCCCTGATAAGTTACTAATGAAACAACTCCCCAATTCTTTACTATCCAACATATCTCATTATTTTGTTAAAAAAAATCTATCTTAGTAATCAGATTTTACAGAAAAATCTACAGATCTTTCCACATTTAAATTTTTTAACATTATCCATCTATGATAATCTCTAAAATACAACAATTAAATCTATCTTCCTGTCTATCAAATTTCAAAGGTAAGCTCATTTTCATCTCCAAAATGAAACACAATGTGATCATAACTTAAATTTTCTAATAAAGTAGATGGAAAATCAGTTTCATTCTTATTATTAGAAAATCTGTCAAAAAAAATTTAAAAACACCAAACATACACTGACAAAGTCTCCAAAAAGACATCAAAACCAATATGCTATTTGGTTTGCTTTGATAGGATTATGTTAAAAGTGTTAAAAGGCTGAAAACAGAACTTGCACCTTTTTAGGTGCTTTCTCAATATACAAAATAAGCAACTAAAGGCAAAATTTTATTAAAATGTGTTCTCTAGTAAAAATTCAGTATTTATTTACAAGTGGCCTTAAAAACAACTGAAAATTTTAATACCTTTGTCCCGGTATCAGCCATATTAATAAAAGGCCAAAATGATACGGCTGACTGGAATCTACACATTAAAAATAGCACATTTTTAACATTAAACTCAACTTTCTCATCTAAGAAATACTTATCAAGACTAGAAGAAAAAAGCAAAAATGAAGTGAAGAGTTTCACTTGTCTCTCTTATCACTCCACACCCTCTGGTGGAGGTGCCCAAACACAATGAAACTGTCAAAAGGCAAAGGGCAAGTAAGAGAGAGGGGGACGGGACAAGCCAACATGGGGAAATCACACAGAAAGCATTTCTTGAATAAACAGGAGATAGTTTTATTTTTTTCTTTGTATCATGTCTGCATTTTTTGTATATAAAACTAATTATTATGATTTCTACATTTCACAGAAGAGCATTTGAAAAAAATCTGTCTACAATTGAATGAAATAAAAATATAAACTCTTTGGGGAAAAAAAGAGATGCAATCTCTAACAATGCCCAATCACAGAAACTTAAGTCTGAGGAGTGTTAATTTTTGCATCTTATATAATAATAAGCATAACTTTAAACCAAAATATTTAGGGGAAAAAATGTCACCATCACGAAGTTCTTATTGCTTCTAGCTCTAACTTTTATTAAGTAATTTGAAGTGACAATTATCCAAAGAAAAGCAAAAAAAGCTCTGAAGATACTTTTGTCATTTAAATTTTAAAAAACCACATTCTGAATGACATCCAAAGCCATTTTTAATTGGCTGGGTAATAGATATTGTGCTTAAGTTAGCCTAATTAGCATGAGAGAGGGTAAAGTTTTATATTGATGCAAAATCCAAAAATGATGGAAGGTGCACAAAACAAGACTACAGTTGTATGTAGTTGTTATGGAAACTATTTTACTGTTGTGGAAATGTATGTGTTAAAAACATAAGATCTACCAAGCAAATAAAAGGGGATTTCTAACACAGTAAGATTTATTTAGTAACTGTGAGGTTTATTTCCCTGCTAATAAATGTAACTTCAACTTTGCATATATAAATATCTATCCTAGAATAGCTGTTGCTATAGTAACAAGATATATTTGCTCATATTCACATTTTAGAATTTACTTTTCAGAATTCCTTAAAATTTGTGATTTAAAAATTTTGTTCATAACAGAAATTCCGCTTGTGTCTTATTTCAAAGTATTAGTAAAAAAACACAGGCTATAGTGATAGTCATTCTTCTTACTTAAAATTATGTATTTCTCGATTTTTAGTGATCTCAAAATGTGTTGAGTCAACAGTACTAGTGACATTATAATTCTTTGAGAATAAACTGAAAGAAATGTTTTTGGAATCATCACCTCTTTAAAGAAACAAAAATCATGAGAGAATCAATTATTATACTTAATATTACCTTGTATATTCTGAGACTTTGCATGGTTTCTTTCCCAAAGAAAAAGAGCGGACCTCAGAACCATGGTCTAATTTTCTTTTCATCTATAAGGTAAAGCAAATGAGACAGATTTAAGAAAAAAATCACCTGTCCCAACTATCAAATCTTAACATTTGCACTGGCAATAGTGAAAAAAATTCTTAAATTTTCATATGCCTAAATTTTCATTATTTAGGCATAGTTAATGTATGTAGAAAATAAATACTTCATGGTTTCTTCTACTAGTTCTACTTTGTTTTACTCTTTAAAGATTAGAAAGGTGAATTTCCCCCTCTCCAATATTTTATCCAGAAGAATAGCATATGCTGATTTAAAAATTGATATTCATCATACATATTCCTTGAGAGTGATATGCCTTTCACATTTTCCAGTTTAAGAAACAACATGGGGGAAAATGTCATGTTAATACACATATTACAGAACCATATTTACCATGTCTCTCTTATTGATCATCATTTTCCTTTAAAAACATATTTTCAAGACAAAAGGGACAACAAAATTCAAAATTTCAAAACCTGAATGGAAGTAACAGTAATTGAATTTAAAACACACAGGTTATTACAAAAGTGTAAAGTGAACGATGTAAATAAAACGATCTTGAAAAGTAAGTATATAAGGCAAAAGCAATGAATATGGGTAATGAGGGGAGTAAAAAAGTAAATCTACAACAGGAGAGAAGTGTGGAGTTGGTATAATAAAGGTGGGAAAAAAGCCATCAATTGATATTTACAGAGAATATAACTTCACTGACAGATGCTCACTCAGGACAAAATATTCTAACTTGAAAAGCAACAAGAAGATTTTAAAAGAATGAGTTAAATATCTTCGTAAGGTATATCCAACATCTACAGCTTTTAAGTATTATGCTATGTATGTGTAATACTGTAAATACATTCAGAATTACATTTTGTCAACATCAAAATTGAAATATTTATTTTTTATATTTCACCATCCGTTAACTGAGGTCATCTAACTATAGATCTGTTATAAAACTAGAAAATAAGATCGGTTAAGATTCAACTTTTTCTACTTCAACAACCCCCTCAAGATTTGTGTCCTCTAATTAATTACTGTACCATTGAAAATTATGGGGGGGGGGAGACCCAATGCATGATAGACAGCTATCCTCATTTTTTAATAATAAGGTGAAAACCCTTGCTTTGCAGCAGACTTCTTTTCTTACCTACTGCCTCACCTGGGAACATCATAACACAGCATGCTACATTATAAATACTAAAAATTACCAACGAGACTCAAAAAATTTTTGAACCATACTCTGGATAATAAAGACTATGTTTTTATCATCATGAAAAAGTCTTCCAAAATACAGGGACCATCTTATGGTATCAGGGGCTACAGTAAGGGTACAACAAGCTCATCCACAATTTTTACCTTAGTTCAAGAAATACCTACTGGAAAGAAATGGAATTGGTCTTACTTCAACCCTTCGGAAGTTTCTGTACTCATTACATTGTTTTAAAGTGATTTCTCTCAAAAACAATTATTTTCTTTCTCCAAATGGTTTTAGTAAAAAGGAAAAATAAATATATAAGCTTTATTATATAGATAGCCACGTGCTTCCATGTATATAAATTATAGACACGTACACATACACGCAAATGTATCTATCAGGAAGGTCAGTCAGTACAGATCACCTTAAAAATCTAGTTTTTTCCATAACTTCCACAGATTCTTATTTTCAAAATTAACACGAGAAACTTTGATATTCATTCTAATTAAGTTGTAATACTGGCTTTCAGAACTTCCCTGGGTATCTTGTAAATACACATTGGTGCAAATGGTATTTGCCACCAAAAGCAAACTTTATTTCCATCTTAGAAACCCTTCAATGAATAAAAATGCCCAAAAGACATATTAAGGGAACCATTTAGAAAGGATTTTTTATCTTCAGAATATATTACTAAATAAAGACTTTCTGTAGGACTACAGAAGTCTCTTAAATATTATATTGTTTACTGAAAATCCTGACTTTAGAACCAAAAATTAATTCTGCAATTTTTAAGGGGCATAGAAAGTAAATACGACCTTTTAAAATATAAGTTCTAAATATTCTAGTGATTCTAGACTTTAAAAGAGTCAGCTAAAGAAAAAAGAAAAGAAATATATATGTATATAAGGTATAGAAAAATTAAAGGCAGAAGATTCACTAAAAGCTAACTAAGGGTAGAGTATTTCCAGGTCAGCATTTAACGGAGCCACATTTCCAAAGTCTAAATATATTTTTAGTGAAAAATTTCCAGATAAAATATTCATTTTACTTTAAATTTAAAGCTGTTTACAGCTTACGTTGTCTTTGCATTATTTGCTTACATTCACGTTATAAAACAGAATACCAGCCATCCAGCCACCCACCAAAATTAGAGGATACTGCAGCCATCTCTGATGATACAGATTTTCCTTCTCAGGCAGGCACACACACACACAATCACACAACACAGAAAGAAAACAGATTACTTACTTTGTAAAAAATCATTTTTAGTGTGCCGTAGAAACCCATATTTTCTGTATTTTTCCCCTTCAGTGATTCTGTGCCCCCGTGTGTCCGGCTGCTTGGCAGTCTCTGACAATATAAACCTTTTTCAGGTAGGTATGTCACAGATTCTAATGTGGACATGCTCAGGCACGTCAGAAAGGGAAGATTAGGGAGCAGAACCGGCAACAAAACTCCACAGTAAAGGCAAATGCAGCTCAGTATCAAACAGCTTCTCGGGACACACATACATACATGCAGCTTGACTGAGAAGAACTCGAGGGAATAATGAGAGAGAACCGAGAAGATTATTGGAGGAGACTATGCCCTGTCAAAGCCTTGACTGAACAGATTCCTCCCTCAGCAGCAGAGGGATCAGATTACATCTTCCCTTGAACACAGAATGGTGCAGTCCAGGATTCAGCAATGCAGACTGCACATCAATTATATGGTGATCCGCTCCAGGGAACCCGTAAGCACACAACGCACTGAACAGAGGGAGGATGTGGGCAGCGAATGAGACCGCCCCCACACAACAACCCCCTTCCCCTTGCGAACTTTCAGGAGATTATTTTGTATTTTGGAAAACCTGCATTTCGGCAGAGTTTTAAATGGCAAGCCTTCTTTCTACAAATAAGTGCTTTCAGAAACATTCTGAAAATGGAATATATTTTCCATACAGTCTTCCCAACAGAAGCAAAGCAGGCTATTTCCACTAACTGTTATCCTATTGCAGTCCTGGCACAGACTGATCACATTTTTCAAGTAGCTTAGATGATAGAAAATGAGCAATCCCAAAGGGAAAAATTAAATAGTCTTTGGGGGGATTTACAATAAAGTAGACCAGTTTGGAGCACACAACATTTGCAGAAATTATGTAATAAGTTATATTTCAACTTGCGTATTTCTTATATTAACATTTAATGAAAATATTCCCTATGTTTTTCCATTTCACTCATTTAAAAACATATCAAAATTACCACACACTTCATCAATTCTTAGTAATCATGACAATTTATTTTTAGGACTATCAGGTTGGTATTAAGTGTATAAAGTTTGGCCAAAAGGTTCCATTTCTCCAAAGAAGCAAAAACTGGGCTCATTGGAGAGTCTTAACCTTATTTGTGAATTAAATCTTGAGTAAACAAGCAGCACTGGACTTATACCTCCAAAATTATTTTGAGAGGAAGGTAGATTGCTATCCTTAAAAAGGCATTTTACATAATAATAAAAAAATACCAAAGTTTGCCTGAAGGCAACCTTTTTCTCAGAACAACTACTTCACAAATCTAGATATTTTATCTCGCAACTTGCTACACAACTAGCTTCAGAGGCAATTATAAGATTTCTTGGACTAGAAAGACCCATTATTAAGGGTCTAGTTAATTAACTCCTACCCTCCCCATTAGCATTCTTCATTACAAGTAAACTGTGTGCCTATAGTTATTTAAGTACTTAAAAAGTTTGCTCAGAAAAAAAGAAATACTATTTGGACTTACTACAGATTACTACTCTCTGCTATGGTTAACGAATGACTTTCATTAGGTAAATGATTTTAAATGCTGTATAAAGTAGTTATCATAATTTTAAAAATAAATATGTTTACCTTTATAACTAAGACATTAAGTCAGTGTAATGTCTTTTACTTTAAAACATAAATGAAATAAGATAATCTAAAATTTTATGAAAATTTATACCTTGGATCTTCTGGAAATTACATTCTCTGTATAATCTTTCTAAAAAATCTGACTCTTAAATTCTTACCCTCAGAAACCGTATGTACATGTATCCAGCAAAAAGTTAGTTTTCTAAATAAACAATAAGCTTATTTCAAAGGAAAGTTCTTTTTAGAAAAAAAAAAAAATCCAACTGTTAGGAATGGACCCATAAACCCTTTTGTTAGAAGATTCAGAGAACTCAAAGATTTAAAAAATAATAATAATGCAAAGTTTAAAAAAAAAAGTAATTTCCCATTCACCACCTGCCTCAATTCTGGGCTTTATCAAGAAACTAATTATAAAATGAACACCTGAAATTTTCTCTAAAATTTTGCAGTGGTAACTAGCTTATTAGAGGACAATGTAGATCTTGACTTCAATTGAAATCATGTCCTCTCTCTAAATGAAGTAACTTTTCCAAATTAAGTCCACTCAATTGAGGACAAAGACAAACTTTAATAAACCATGGTCACTCTAAAAATCTAGGGTATTTAAAGAAGAAGATAACTTAATTTTGTATATTCAAAGGAATGTTCTTTTGGTTACAAAGTTCCTTTTATGGGATGAAGTTATGGGAAAACCTGATGCTCACAAATGTATATTTTTATGTAGGTATATATATTCATGTTTTATTTTTGAATAGGCAAAATATTTACATGATTCAAACTGGAAATGATAATCAAAAAGTATATACTGAAAAGACTTTCTACCACCTGACATCCCCATCTTCTGTGAGTCCCATTTGATAATAATCTCTATTAGTTTGTCCTTTAAGTGAGAATGTGTATGTTTATAAGTACTCATGAAGACTTTATTTTCCCAAATATTTCAACATTGTTTACAATGTTAATTTGAACTGTGAAGAATTTGGCAAGCAAAACTAGTCAACCAAACTTCTAACCAGATTTCAAAAAACTGAATAAAAATAATTTTCAATATTCTCTGAAGTACTATTAACCAAAGTTGTGATCTATTAATTTCATCATAATCTATACATGAACAAAGCAAATGAAACCATTCTCCATTCCTATTTCTGAGAGTCTTGGCTAAAATACAGATGTTTAAAACTTTATTCAAAGATTTAAGTTTTTTAGTAGTACTAATGAAAAGGCCTTTCTGTATGTTAGCTATAGCTATCTCTTTTTTGTCCTTGGGGTACTCAGAAGCATTTCAAAATTGATATCAGTCCATAATCTATGTCAATAAGTTTCAGGGAAAAAAGTATTTTACGCTCTATGCTCGAATGTTAACTATAAGTTCAATGAAAAAAAAATCAGATAGTCAACTATTATAGTTAGACAATACCTGTGTTTGTCACTCAAATTTTTAGAATCACTATCTCAATGTATTAAGTATATTTTCAATATAATAAAGTACATTTTCATATAATTTTAGCTAAGCAATAAATTTCCCATCCTATAAGCCTTACGGGAATCTATTAGTAAGGGGAGTGACTGCTAATTCAGACCCAATGCTCACCTCTATCACAACTCCGTTCAACTAGATACATGAGAAGAATGGCGGTTACTTAAGAAACAAAGAAAGATATGAAGATATACTGCCCCAGAGTCTAGGACTCTGGGAAATAAGGCAGTAGAATGATTAACCTGTGAACTAGCATAAAAGAAATGGCCCCTCTGAAAAATTAGTTGGGATGACTAAGTTTTTAGAAGGGCATGTTGTAGTTATGGGCATAAACCAAAACTAATCTACATGTGAATAGTGAGAAAAATATAAATAGTAAAGCAGTCTTCACTGAATCATGTATCTTCAGAGATGTATCTTTATACATGGTGTCAACAGGGGAAGCAGTAATAATTTTCCCACCTTGACTCTGAATTCATTATTTCCATTTTAAATAATTATTTTATTATTATGCTTATCATACCTCATTGTTATTGATTTAATACATCTTTTTCCACTACCATCTACTCCAAGAAGATTCCCATCTTATTCTAAGCCACAGTAGAAAAATGATACATAATAAATAATGTTTTTGAATAACTGGACATATTAGCTAACAGTAGCAACCATATAAGCAAAAGTAGCAACCATGGCATCATTTATCTAAAGCATAAATATGTTATAGTTAGTACTAAAAAGTTTATCTATTGTATTAGAATTGATATTATAATATTATTGGTTCTTTTCATTATCTTGCTAACATTTTCTTTTAAGTAGGCTTCACACCCAGCACAGAGCCCAAGGTGGGGCTTGAACTCACAACCCGGAAATCAAGACCTGAGCTGAGATCAAGAGAAGGATGCTTAACTGACTGAACCACTCAGGTACCCTTATATTGCTAATATTTAAAGACTTACTTTCATTTTATAATAAAAGAATGTGTTTATAGTCTTATGTCAGTGATTTTATTATTATCACAACAACATTCTTTACTCTGATATTACACTAGAAAAACTACCTACCATAATTAGCTGTCTTGCCCCAGCATAGAATATAGATTAGAGACAGCTCAAAACTTCAACATCAAAGAAAGGAATGTCAAGCATGCTAAGGCTGGAAAAACTTTTTAAAATCTCACTAACCCACTGTCATTAACTTTCTGGGATGTGAGTTCTTTTTATTTTATTTTTTTAAGATTTTATTTATTTATTTGAGAGAGAGAGAGAAAGCACAGAGGGAGAGTAAGAGGGAGAAGCAGACTCCCCACTGAGCAGGGAGCAATGCATTGGGACTTGGTCCCAGGACCCTGGGATCATGACCTGAGCTGAAGGCAGAGGCTCAACTGAATGAGCCACCCAGGCGCCCCTGGGATATGAGTTATTAAAAGGTTCACAACTGAAATTGAAAAGTTAATAGCCTATCCTATCACAGGTATTATGAATTAAAATAGCATGTATGCCCAGCATCTACATTTTCCCTAGGCAAGCAGGTGGCAGTATTGATCAATGAGCTATTTCCCACTCTTAACTCATTAATTAAGCATTTATTTAGCATCTAGGATTTGTCAGGCACAAGACAGTATATAATTAAGAAAAACTTTTTTTTTCATCCATTGAATTTATGACACAGAATAGGGTCATCTATACACATCTGACTTTTAGAACTCAAACTGAATTAGTTTCTTGAGAATATGTAAAATAAAACAAGGGGAGCCAGATTTAGTTTGAAATTACCATCCAGGTAAACAAATACAGAGATATTACTGTATTAGAAAAAAAATCACAAACTATATATAACTTTAAAATAAAGTTATATATAACTTTATATAAAGTTATATATAACTTGTTTTGGTAGGGGGGTACTGCTTATAATAATAATATACAAAATCCTAACCTCAGTAAATCAAAATGAAAATCACAACACAGCTCAGACTGGTTTGAAGAATTTTTAAGATAATTATAATTGTAGGAGTAGTACTTTCATAAATTTTTCTTTTTCTTGAAGCTTAAGGTATTTATAACTGTATTTATAAAAATGTAATTCATAAAGATTTGATACAAATAAACTGTAACATTAACTTAAAAACATTAAGAATTTTTTCATCCCTTCTAATTAGACCAATTAGTTGTCAGGTAAACATATGCATATGTACACACACACACACACACACACACACACACGTAGAGTTTGATACAATAATGTAAGTTGATTTTTATTTATCCTAGACACAGAAGAAAACAACGAAGATGGAAGTTTTGCTTGTTTGCTCTTCTGAAATTCATATTGTTATAGAGTTATCAGACTTAATACATGTACCAAAACATTCCTTACAATACTTCTGTAAAGACAAGTAACACCTGCAATAATTTGACAAAGTTAGTAAGTCACTCCAGAATACATCCTGATTTATTTAGAAATCAATTAATCTTTATATCGCATGCTTCAAATCCAAAAAAACTCTCAGTAAGCATCTCAAATTCATATGTGAACATTTCCTCTCAAAATTTTATTATAAATTTTTTATAGCAATTCCCTCAATAAAGTAAGGAAAATACAAAAATAAGGTTGACTTCAAGAAAAATGAAGCAGCAAATATGACCCAGGAAAGAAGTTACACATGAAGAATGAAATCAACTTTCCATCAATATAAGACCCTATTTACGCCAGTACTTTCTTTATCCAGTTCTGTATTTATTGGGGATGATTTCAGAAAATTTTTCTATAGGTGTGGTATATCAATCTTACATTTTGTACTAAAATAACCTTTGAGGCACCTGGGTAGCCTAGGCTTCAGCCTCTGCCTTCAGCTCAGGTCGTGGTCTTGGGGTCCTGGGATAGAGCCCTGCATCCAGCTCTCTACTCAGTGGGGAGCCTGCTTCTCCCCCACTCTTTGCCTGCCTCTCTGCCTACTTGTGATCTCTGTGTCAAATAAATAAATAAAATCTTTTAAAAAAGTAAAGTAAAATAAAACAACCTTCCACTTTAAGGTGTGTTTAAAATTCTGGAATTAATTTATTACATTAGTCATGACTTAATTTAGTCATGACCAAAAAGTTCTGAAAAAAGGACTAAAGGCTAAGAAGTAAAAAAAAAAAGTCATATGTACTGGATCAATAACAAAAAAAAATTAATATCAGGAAGCCATACGTTTAGAACTAAAAGGGAACTTGGAAGTCATCTAATCTAATTCCCCTTCATTTGTGAAATGAAGATAAGCTTTGGAATTGGAGAAACTTGAATTTAAATACCAGATTTGCCATTATTAGAGTGCAACACTGGTAGGGGTTATTTGACCTTTATGAGATCTGGTTTTTGTAATGGTAATTACCATCTACTTAACCAACCTAACCCACAGTCATTGTGAGGACCTAGGAGATGCCCAGAGTATAACAGATATCCTATAAAATAATAGCTGTTATTAACAGGAGAGAAAAGTGAGGTAGAGAATTAAGTGCCTTGCTTAAAGTTATGTAGCTGTATTAGAACCTTAGACCTTGGTCCCAAGTTCACTACTTTTAACTGATTTCTATTAGATATGTGACAGCTCAAGTTAAGCTAAAAAAAAAAAAAAAAAATCAGACATTGCTAAAGAGGGGAAAAAATTACATTTTGCAAACAGCAATTACATATGCAAACTATAACTAAATCTTGGTTATTCAGTTCATGGAATAATTATCTGGGTCCATATGACTATGCTTCTGCTACATGTGAGAAATCTGAAGCAAAGACATGGTAGCGATTGAGGAAAAGGTGACAGAACCTGAAAGATTTAATTTAAAAATAATTACGAAATAACCACCTATATCCCAATATCTGTAAAATCCTACTGAGGACAAATAAAAACATTACAGTAATAACCTTTCTCTCCCCAAGATACTTAAAATCCAGCTTGTAAGACAAGAAACTAATAGAAAACAGTATCTATCAAGTGCCAAATTGGATAGTTTAGGAGGTCAGAAAATAAAAAATAATTCCAACAGTCTGAAAATATCTCATATAAAATGCTTTTGTTTCTAAGCTTAAAAAACAGAAATTTGGTAGATGTTGAGGAGAAAAAAGGAAATCATCCCTTGTGGGCCAAAGATATATGTGGAACTACCACTGTCATTAGCTTGAAGAATTAACATCATCTGTAAGTCTTCTAGTAGTCAGTCTTACAAGGTTCATCAGAGCATAACCTATTTAGTAATATATCTCCATATACAAACATAAAATATTATAATTAAAATATTCTTTAACTTACTAGTAATGGTTTCTTCAAAAGTACTTTCTGCCATGACTCATTCTCCCATTTTAGGTATAATATGTGTCTTTCTGTACAAGAAGAACTTTACTGTGTGGGTGTAAAGACTGTTGACTTTTTATTTAGTTATAAACACTGACTAATAGGGGGTCCTTCTGTTTCAATAGGCACTTATACAAGATCATACACACAAGCAGCTTGTACTCAAGGGGGGACTGGTGCAGAAAGAAGAGATTTCTTAAATAAATACTCATTCAAACCTTATAATCTCTCCCAAACTTGATGAAAAAAATAATAAAAAATGTAATTCAGGGCAGTAGGGTACATAATTCATTGACTTTCACCAAAATGTTGGAAAAGGACATCTGATGTTAAGAAAAAAAAAAATGCATAACTTGCTTGGAAAATTAAACATCTTGTTTTACATCCAGCCCTTTCTCTTCATGACCTGCCCCTCTAGCCCCCAAACTCAAAGCCTCCTTTTAAGGAAAATTCTTCATTGTAAAAAATTTTCAAGTCATAGAAACTGTTCATCATGTCAGAACTAGGAAAAGGGCTACTGTAAAGTAGAAGGTATGTAAGATTCAAACACATGATATAAAGTATGGTACTTTATAGAATAAATATGCAAATATTAAGTATATGTGTATGTATGCCTAGAGAAAAGCCTATGTAAATACATAAATATATTCACAGTGGTCATCTAAGTGCCTTAATAAGAAGACCTTTTTCCTCTTTTTTCTTACCTGCCAATAAACAAATTTACTTGCATAACCTTTGAGCACCTACTCTGCTAATAACTGTTCTAGGCTCTAGGTATAAGATGGCAAACAATGCAGATGAGCTTTCTGCTCTCACATAGTTTACATTCTAGGAGAAGGGGAAGACAAATAATAAGTAGACAATACATGAGTAAGATAATTTCATATAATGCTTAATTTTAAGAGATAAATAAAACAGGGTGCTATGAAAGATGTAGGTACTAAGGGTAGTAGAGAAGTGTGGCTAATTTTGAATGGCAACACCCAGGAAACAACTGTTAAGTCAAAATGAAAGAGTAGCAGCACCTAGGATCAGCAAGAATAAGGCCAGTCTGGCTAGGATGGTGTGCCGGGCACAAGATGATGTCAGACAGATAACCAAGGGCCAGATCATGTAGGAGGATCATGGTCAAGAGTTCGGATTTAACTCTAAGTGCAATGTGACCTCATTAGAGGATTTCTAGAATGAGAGTAAACACAAAAGAACTTCTCTATGTATTTTTGCCTATATTATTTTTTATACTTTCAAAAATGCATATAAAATTAAAGATAGCTCACAAAATAATTCTCACTGGCTGAAATTAGAAATACAGAGACAATATATAGCTGTATTTGAACTCTTTCAACTCTTTCATCCAGCAATTACTCTTCCGTTTCCTCATACTTACTCTCCAACTGAGCGCCTTTCCCTAAAGGTTCCTAAACTTAGGAAAGAGAATTGGAATAGCAAATAAGACTTAGTTTGCACCATGTGCCAAGCACTATACTAAATCTTTATAGCAGGTAACTCAATTCTATAAGAATGGAGGAGTATCTACTATATCATATCTCTATTTCCTTGCTCTTCTACTTTCTATGTTCTGATTTTATCTTTACATTTGATAATTTACTCTTTTTGAGAAAGACAGAGATGTTGGGCTCAGATCTCTGTAGATGGATCTACCAGCCTTCTTTTAGCAAATGTCTACAATGGTGAAAGACATGGTTACCTTTAGTTATTAGAGACAAAAGGATTTTACCCAAGGTATACTTTTTACTTCTCTGTGATCATAAAAAATTCCAGAAAATAATCACAGAATCTCAAAGTTGGAAAAAGCCTTCCAAAATCTTAGTACAGCCTCATGTACAACCCTACTTAGGTACACCCTTATTAGCATGTAGTCATCCAAGATATGCTTAATCTAACATACATGTTTTTCTCAATTCGGTAATCTTTTATTGGTTTGCTTCCCAATTCTGATAATTATGTCCAATTATAAAATTTGACGAGCAGATACATAAAGTCCAGATTCAAACTTATTATGCTTTTTAAAATATAGCCTCTCTTCTCATCTCAGTCATTTTACAAAATCTCCAGAAGAATTTAAAATAAGAGGGGATAACTTTAACCAATCTTTTTAAAAACTCTAGCTATGAATCAAAGTCTGTGGACTAGGACTTATTTCACTTATTCAAAAACACTTAATAATTCCATATTGGTGGTAGGCCACTAAGAAACATAAATCACCCCAGGTTCTTACTCTGGAAAGTATGCATTATGGTGAGCTTTAATCAATTCTTTACTTACTTTAGAGTAGCTTGCCTACTCTTTAAGTATCTGTGTTTGATACAGCTGTCAAGTAAGGATGGAAGAACCCAGTAATCATGCCCCACTACATTTAAAAAGGAGGATTCTAAAGATTCATTTTAGAAACATCAATTTACATTTTAAAATAATTACTGTATATATAATTTAACAAACTGCATTCTTTGCTTTGAAAGAATCAAGAATTATCTGACTGGCATAATGCCTACATGATCCCCTACCTTTTTAGGAACTTCCAACAGACTATAAAGATTCAGTATATAAAAGCAGAGTACAAAAAAAAAGGCTGCTCAAAATAGATGGGTCATAAATGTGGTTTGACATAATTTTGCCTGTCATGGAAATATTTTCAAAATAACTATTCACCTGAAAAGGTATACGATCTATAGTAGTTTTTTATTCACAGTGAACCGTAAGATCAATGGTCAGGAACACTTTGACATTTTGGCAAAACCACTATAATAGAAATATTTTATTTATAAGTTATGTTCTTTATTAAAAAGCTATTTCATATTTAAGAACGCATTTATCTGTAAACACTCAAGACTTCCAAATATTTAAAAATTAACTTTGAAAGTCTGCCACACATGATACATGATTCTAAAAAGTTCTTTCTGCAGGATGGATATCGTGAGCTTTCTTCCAGCTGTGTGAACTCCTGGTATATAATGATGGCACAATGACTACCAAACAAATGTGCACTGCAATTTAAAAACTTCTCTGTGCATACAGCTGGTCCACTGAGAACCGTTAGTGGTGATTTGAGAACACTCCTGAAAAACTGAATCTTCAATTCTTTTTAATTGAGTCAATACATGTTCAAACTCTTAAACATGAAAAAAAAAATCCTATGAGGAATAGCTTAACTATACTAAAGCACATAAAGTCAAAGTTAGCAAAAAGATGTTGAACTACGGAATATTCTTAAAATTGTAATATTCTGTTAGCTCTTGGGATAAAGACACACACACACACACACAACACACACACACACACCCCTCTTCATTTTCAGCCTTTCCTTTAAAGTTATTCTATCAAGAGACAAATATTAAGAACATATTTTTCAAGAGATGTTAAATGAAGACATGGTAATCATCATGATCACAATGTAAAGAGATTAAAATTAAATGGTATTTTAAAGATATTTTTACTCAACTAGCTTTTGCAAAAAAAAACAGATTTATTAGACCAAGATGTAATTTACTCCCCACCAATTCATTTATTTCAAAGACTTTAACTTTGTGAAATGTATTACACTTGTTTTTCCACATAGGTAGTGTAGAAAAAGGAAATTACTGTTAGAAAAACTTATGGTGAGCCTCTAAACCCAAATTCCACTGCAATATTATTAGTTTCATCCAAATGAATCCTGCCCCATATAATGGTTTCCTGTTTTCTAAACAATGAAACAAGGTGGGAGAAAGAAAACTAAACAGTGATTCAAACATTTTATTTTGATAGATCTACATCTGCTACATTCAAGAAATATCTAGCCAGGGTTCTTGAAAGCCAGGCACTAAGCAAAAAGTAGCAAAACTGAGCAAGATGTCATCTCTATCCTGGGAAAACTACTAATTTGGGTGGAAGGACAGTCAAATAGATTTTTTAAAAAGGACAAATCAATGTAATTGTTAAAGGAAATTGCTCAATTTATATGACAATGCATAGAGCTAGAAAGAGGAAGAGATATTCCAAGAAATACAGGTAATATTTTAAACCTAAAGAAAAAAGGGAAAATAAACAATACTACACTTAATTTGAGTGCTCCTTTACTGCCCACCATTAAAAATATAAACTATTCTAGCTTAAATAAGCAACTGTTTTAAAAAATAAAGTTTTCTTAAGAAAATGAAGCATACAGAGAAGAGAACTGACAGGCACTCTTCTAGATGCTTACATAAAATTCACTGAAGCTATCTAATGACTGCATGAAGTAGGTACAGTCTTTCAGATGAGGAAACAGGTGCCAAGAGCTCAAGTAACTTCCCCAAGGGCATACAACCATTATAGGGTGGCTGGGATTTGAAGACAGGCAAATCTTGGTCTCCAGTTTACAGAAAATGATAACAGGGTTTTCTACCTACATAGCAGTAAGTATTGGTAGTTAATAAATCTCTAGGATGTTTCCCATGCAATTTCAGTATGCAGATGTATGATGTGTGCATGAAATCTATGTTAGAGTCATAGCAGACACAGAGAAAGAAGAGACAAACTAGATAGCTAATTGTGTACTCTGATACACTTTACTGCTAGGAATTTATCAAGAGCAGCTTGACAAAGAATTAATACACTACTGCCAGTGCCTCCTTGGTGAAGGCCTGCTCCCATTATCTTTGACATTATATTGAGGGTAGGTAGCCATTGGTAGGCAGAGCGAATGAAAATCTATCTGATGACAGGTACTTACAGAAATACATGCATTTTTGCTTCCTTTTCTAACCGTCCCCCCACAAGAACTGTTTTTACCCTCACTCCCTCATGCATATTTCTTTATATCTCTAAAACATGAAATAATGAAAAAGAGTTGAGAACAGAATACAGCAAAGTATCTCATTGGAGCCTCCTTTTGAAAGAGATAGTAGGTCTTTCTCCCTTACCCAAGTTACAGAAAACTGGCAAAAGTTATGTATCCTAATGCTAAAGAAATGTTTTAAATGTTCTCATTGGTTATTACAACTCCAAAACATTTAACAGGGAATTATGACTCCCACTTGGTTTTGACTTTTTTAGTTTAGTAGACAGCCTAAAAATACGTGACTTGTTAACTAAGTAATAGTGTGGGGGGTATTTTTTGGGGTATATATACAACATATGCTTCAATATGTGGTTATGCTTTGGTCCTGCTTCTTAATTTCATCACACAGATCTTTTTGTAAGGACCAATCAATCTTTAAAAAATGTGAATTTGATCCATGTGTGGTTATCACTTCCTAGGTATAAACATCAGTTCCAATACATGCATATCTCTGGGATTCTATCCTATACTGTTTCAACTAATTATGTGTATTCTACCTGGAATACATAATTACAACAAATGTAGGTTTAAATGGTTATTTTAATTTCCTGCAAACACTCATTCAGTTGTATTTATTTGGATGCCTATCATATACAAGTTAAGGACAGTCTCAGCTTCATGGCTGTGATAGGAGCTTTTATAGTGTGGTAGGAGAGGAAGACAATGAAATAAAACAAAGTAGAGATAAAATTGGCAGGTAAATGCTGCAGTGTTAAGAAAATGCATTATGTTAAGGTTTTTACCTAGTCTGGGGGTTCAGAGAAGACTTCTCTGAAGGAATGACTAAAATGTGTTGTGGTGGGGGAAGGGTACCCCTACTATAGAATAGAGGTTCTATGGCAAGTACAGAATAAGGCTAGAGAAGTAGACAAGGGCTAGATTATGCAAGACCTCATAAAGGTCTTTACCACAGGAGTAAAGAAAAGCTTATGCTGGATGTTGGTCAGGGGAAGGAGGTAATCAGATATGCCACTTGAAAAATCTTTCTAAATGTAATATTAAAACCAGAATGGGAGAGTGGATGTGGCAGAGATTATGTGAGGAAGTTATTCCATGACACCAAGCAAGAGAGAATAGTTGCTTAGACTAGCTGGGTGAAACAAAGATGAATAGAAGTGAACATTTAAGAGATATTTAGGACATAAAATGAATAGCATTGGTGACAGATTGATTAGTTGTGAAGAATAAAGGAGGAGGAGTTATCAAGGATGAGACCCAAGTTTCTTATGCAACAGGATGGGACATGAGAGAGGATACTAGACAAGAGTCAGACACTAGACAAGTTTGCTTGTTTTTGTTTTCTGGGGTAGGGAGGATCACGAAGTCCATGATTGGTCATATTTGGTTTGGTCATATCCAGGTGAGGAAATCATGCTCCAGGTAGCTCTGGGAACTCAGAACAAAGGTCTAGACTGGAGATAAAAACATGGGAATCATCTGTGTATAGGCCTTCTCCAATTTCCTTCTCAGAGCTACCTTCTCCCCGTTCTAAAGCTGTTAATCACAGTACTTGAACCAATGCCTTGTCAGAGTGTAGACACATTATTTGCCCATCTTCCCCATTAAACCCTAAGCTCCATGAAAGCAGTGACCACTTTCATTTTGGTTCTTTTACCTCAGCTGCTTATGTAGTCCTTACACTTATCAGGGTATCAATAAATAATATTTACATGAGATAATGAACAATGTAACACACACCTTAATCAATATTGACAGATTTAAAATAACTGGAAATTATTGATTTGAAATTATGTGATTTGAAAAACTCATAATTTTCATAAGGAAAGGTGATACAGGTGAACACATTTTATAAATTTATTATTTATTTAGTGCTATGTTATATATAATATTATTTGTAGTATCTTATATAGCTATATACACGTATTTCCCCTTCAGGCAAAAATAATAAAATTTTCTAGATATTTACCAATTACCAATGAATTATAAACCAAACTGGAAGAAAATACAGTTTGATATACAACAAAAATGCAATTATCTTTGTTATTAAAAGTCAACCTGGCTTAGGACTTCCTGTAGCTTTAAAAATACCCAACAGAATACAAACTTTTACTATTCAAAGGGCCATACACGCTTTTAACATTAAATATGTACATCATTTCCCACAAATATCAGTTAAAGTATTTTATTTATTCATTGGTATTAACTCAACAGATAGCATTTTTGACTTTTTTTTTTTTAAAGATTTTATTTATTTATTTGACAGAGAGAAATCACAAGTAAGCAGAGAGGCAGGCAGAGAGAGGAGGAAGCAGGCTCCCCGCAGAGCAGAGAGCCCGATGCGGGGCTCGATCCCAGGACCCTGGGATCATGACCTGAGCTGAAGGCAGAGGCTTTAACCCACTGAGCCAACCAGGCACCCCACAACAGATAGCATTTTTGTATCTCCATTTTACTGATAAGAAATCTGAAGCATGAGGGGCGCCTGGGTATCTCAGCGGGTTAAAGCCTCTGCCTTCAACTCAGGTCATGATCTCAGGATCCTGGGACAGAGCCCCACGTTGGGCTCTCTGCTCAGCAGGGGGCCTGCTTCCTCTCTCTCTGCCTGCCTCTCTGCCCACTTGTGATCTCTGTCTGTCAAATAAATAAATAAAATCTTAAAAAAAAAAAGAAATCTGAAGCATGAATGTTTGAGAGTTATCAAAAGCACAATATTTGCTTAAAAAAAAGGAAAAACAATCTTTGGCAGTACGTATTTTACTCTCTATGAACAAAGTAACAGGCTAAGTGCCATTTCCGTTAAAATTAAATTGGATACTACATATTTTACATTTGATTGGCTATTTTTATTTTGCTTTAGCTGCTTTTTATCACAATCTCCCACTGAAACAGGATCTACCAAGAAACATTACAGTTAATGAAAAGGGTCAAAAGGAATAAGATCCCACTGAAATACTTTTTTAAGCTACTGATAATTATTTCATTACTACTTCATTTGGTTTTGTGAATATGAAAAGCATGTAACAATAATAAAGAGATTCATTCTGGGGCATACCATTCACTTCTAACTTTGAATGGAGATAGAACATAATTCATCTTAAACTTCAATGGAGTCAAAAATACAAAAAGAGGCATTTCTAAATTTTCTTTTGTTTTCATCTTCAAAGAAATATTTTAACACTTATATATTAAATCTGAAAACGTATTACATTGCTCAAAGTTTATATACTTTTGTATATAATCACAGTATGGGAATTTTAAGTAAATATATTGAAGATATACAGTGTAAGATGATGACAGACACTAGCAAGCAGTTTCAATGCTCTTTAACATACATTAAAGAGAAAATATCCTAACGTGAAAAAGGAAAAACTGATAAAAAAATATTTTTAGAAGAGGCTGTGGTTGGCCATTTATTACTTTTTTGTATTAGAGTTAATTAATATTCTAAAAAGGTCTACAAAACGCTGAACAACCTCTCAAGCTTTGAATTCATGGCACTGACCTTAAGGATTTTCTCAGAATGATTTTTAATGCATCCTGTTATTAGTAAAACCTGTTCAAATACATGCCCCATCTGCCAACACCCCATCTGCAAAAGAGCGTCTTATTCTTGTAGACAGTACAACTTCTGCTTGCTTCCTTCTCTTCTCTACATACCAGCTGTATGGTAATGAGTATGAGCAGCTGAAAATACTGCACGATAACAAAGCTAATATGAAAACGGCAGAACACCACTTCCCCTCAATGCAGCAGTTGCAGCATGAACACTGCAGATAAGCTACTATACAGAGGTCGGGTGGGTGAGAACTTCATTTGTGTGTATTGGGGGAACTGGGGGGGGCCAGGGAATACACATTTGTGTGTGTGCATGTTCGTCCACATGCGTATGTGTTAAATATGGGGTTTCCACATAATTAAAAAATAAAGAGAACTAAGAGCAGTACAGGGTACCAAAGGAAGATCCAAATTTCTAAGCACTTTTGTTAAGACTCGTGAATCAATTCTTTAAATGTTTTAAGTCTCAATTCTTATGTAGTAATGATATTCCAGGGACCATTTTGACAAGGTAGTTTTCAAATATGTTAACAAGTATGTTCCATTTCCTAATTAACTTATTTTGGGGCCTCTAGGGAAAGAAATGGAGTCAGAGCTTAAGATCATAATGGAAACTATTTGCTAGACATTTTAGCAACCAACATAATATAAATTCTATTTTTAGTTCTTATATAGCAATTTAAATTGTTTTAAAATAATGGGCATTTGAAGCCAACATATTTATTCTAAACATCTGAGAGACTCCAAACAAAATACTAAGATAGCACATGTTACCTTAATTTAGTAAGACATAATGGGGTTAACTTTTATACATATGATAGTCACACTGAATGAATCTACATAATGTAAGTAGAACCAAATCACATTAACTTTTTATGTGCAGTAGCTTTCCATTTAGAGATTAACAGTCACTCAGGAAACTATTTAAGAAAAATGACTGTTCAAAATTGGTACTATACATTTTTGAAGAAACGAAAAATGAAAAAATATTCAAAACACTAACCATTAGTAAAAGAAATATGTATTATCATGTCAGGAGAATTGTTATTTTAATCAACATATCTTAAAAATAAAGTCTTGTGAACTTCACAACAGTTTTTAAGTTCTTCTTGCAGAACCATACTTTCTATAGGTTATTTCATTTTATTCTTACAATAATCCTATGAAGTAGGTACTTCTATCTCCATTTTACAGATGAGGCTTAGTAAGTGGTGAAGCTAAGAATGTAATCCTAAGTCTAAATGATTCTATCATCTATGCTGTTAAGCACTTTGCTATTCTGCTATAAACTTCATAAGGATGAAGATTTAAGTCTGTGCCATTCACCATTGTACTCCAAATGCCTAAAGCCGTCCTGGACTCATAGAAGTTATAGACTGAATAAGTGGAAAAGAAAACTACTCAGTTGTTTCTGAGTGTAAATCAATTTTAATGGGAAAAAAACTATCCATTTTGTAATAACCCTAATCATTCTGATACTGAAAAAAAAATACCACTTAAAGAATCTTAAAATAAGATTGTTTAGTAATCCAAGTTTTGTTCACTTGTCAGATTGAAAAATTAAGTCCTTATTTATAAATTCTCATAGTTAAACATCCATTTTTGAAAAGGTTGGTACCGATAGAATGAGAGCAAAATTGCACTAATTTCAGTGCTCACTTTGGCAGCACATATACCAAAACTGGAATGATACAGAGAAAATTAGCATGGCTCCTGCACAAGGATGACACGCAAATTCGTGAAGCATTGCATACTTCTTTTTTTAAAAAAAAGAGCAAAATTGCACTAATTTTAGCATTTTGTCTATTTTTGCAAATCCACTGGCATGTCCTCATTTTTACTGTCTAACAATAAAAGTACATTTTTCTTATTAACATATTTCTTATTAACATATTCCTTGACTTCGAATATAAATCAGGGCCATGAGTTTCCATAATATAAAAACTTTTGTATAATATATATAAGAACCTAAATTGAAAGAATTGTTCGAACTTAAACAGTCCCATTCATCCTTTTAAATGTAAGACATACAGCTAGCTACATTTTTGGAAAGAACAAACTTTTAACACCACTTACTGATTCAAAAATTCCACAAATTCAGACAAGATTTACAAAAACAGTATTATACTGCCCCTACATGTTCAAACTAGTAGCAACAATGACATTTTAAAATCCAAAGTGATAATGCAGAGATTTCTGTGGATTATTGAAAAGCTGTTTAAGCTTAAATTGCTCCCAAGTGAACTATATGAAATCACTCACACATAAAAATGTAATTAAATATAGGAATAACCCACAAGTTTCAATTTTCATTTTTAATACTAGAAAGGAGAAAAATTTAAGAGAAGTTCATCCAATATTACATTTTTTCTCTCAAAACTGATTTCTCTATTATTACATGTAAATATCACAGAATAACAATAAACAAATAGCTATCCATGTGATTTTAGAGTCAGTATTAATTTGATAATGTTTGAGAAATACTTGCTCCTACTTGCTTTTCCTCTAGACCTACATAAATGTCAATAAAGTTTATAAATATATGAATATTTATATAAAGACTACCAAAGTTACAAGAGAAAACTTGATTAATCTCAGATTTACTATTTAAAAATATCTATATTCTCACAGTTTAGGAATAAAACACTATGCATGCAAATAAAAAGATGTGCTGCATCAAGAGGTAAATGGAATGTAAATTGCAGTAACTGAATTGTAACTCCTAACATTTAGAATGTTGTTGACTTTACCACAAATGCTAGTCCTTTTTGCCATTACTTCTATGGTGAAATTTCTGTCATATTAAAAAAATCTTGGGGTGCCTGGATAGCTCAGTTGGTTAAACCACTGCCTTAGACTCAGGTCATGATCCTGGAGTCCCAGGATCAAGTCCCACATTGGGCTCCCTTCTCAACAGGGAGTCTGCTTCTCCAGCTGACTTCTCTCCTCTCATGCTCTCTTTCTCATTCTCTCTCTGTCTCTGTCTCTCTCAAATAAATAAAATCTTAAAAAAAAAAATCTTAGGGGCACTGGGTGGCTTAGTCAAGTTAAGCATCTGCCTTCAGCTTGGGTCATGATCCCAGGGTCCTGGGATTGATCCCTGCATCTGGGCTTTCTGCTCAGTGGGGAGGCTGCTTCTCCCTCTTCTACTTCCACAACAGGCATTCCCTCTCTTGCTGGCTCTCTGTCAAATTAGTGAATAAAATCTTTAAATTATCCCTATCATTATTTATACCTACCATAAACATATCTACTAAAATATATATAAATATCTGCCATTATTTAACTGATTTTTATGTGAAACACACATTAATTTATGCAGCTTTCCACAAGTCAGAAATAGGGCCAAGAACTCTAATCTGACCCAGGAACAATCCAGAAAGAAATCACTAGGTGAGCCCGGTAGGATATTATTGAAGTTTTCTTCCAAGGATATGAAAAATGAAATAAAATAGAATCATATTTAATCTTTCAGAACCTCAAAATACTATTCTGTGTTAGATACTATCTAACAGTATTTGAAAACCAATAGATTATATATATCAATAAAGTCACCAAGCCAGAGAAAGTGTGCGTCGATGTATGCATGCATATGTATGTAGGTACCCACATATACGTACAGAGAAACTATAAGACAAATTACCACCAGATGATTTAGAAAAGTGTACCACAGAATGAAGCAGTCTGGTGACACAATGTATACTGGAACAGACCAAACATGTTGTCCAATCATAGGCAGAATTCTCAGGGTCATTAAAATGTTAACTTATATAAAAGGTTGGACTTTTTCTGCTTTGTTCACTAATATATCTGAAGTGCCTGGCAATTAATGGATGCTTATCTGTTGAATACATTAATTAATCCATGTTCCTCTGATTTTGATGTGACTACAAAATGGGGACAATTAGATACATCTCTCAGAGACAGAAAAGCATCTGTAGCCTCCTTAAAGGAAGGAAGGTCTCTGCCTTATTCATCTCTGTTATAGTAGCAACACATACAGGGAGTATGCCTAATATATATTAGCAGAATAAAAACTAATTTAGTAGTATTAATTTTCCATGAAGTAAAAAAGTGACAGAGGTTCTCATTCCTCATTTAATGAATATGTCTGCTAACGAGAGTTACATTTCTCACTGAAGAAAAATAATATATAGTCTCTGAACTACCATATTATATGGAGCTTAGTAAAATTTAGGTATTCATTTATATAATGTATGTTTTAAAGGATTTAAATATGCATGCACTCAGAACTTAAGACTTTAACTATTTTGACATTTCAAAGAATATTCCATTTTTTTGTATGTGGGTGACAGCTGTAAAACTCAAAGGTCTGTGGAGTTAGTTCCACAATTTTAGAGAAAGCTGTGTTGCTGACTTCAGAACTTTTTGGTTTAGAAAAGTAATATGGTGCATATATTACTGAACACTTCCAGTATATTATACATTAATATTTTTGCAGGAAGTTCACGAGTATTCAAATAATAAAACTGATTATCTTAAGTTACTTAGAGTTAGGTTTGGCTAACTTTAAAAAAAATTCTTAGCTCTCAGGGCATGCTGGACATCTGGTCTGTGAACATGGGACAGTGGGCAGCAAGTTTATTTTTTAGCATATTTTTCATCTGTCTCCCATGCTACATCTTAATAGCCCTTGCCCTGTGATGTTAAAGTAACTAAACTATTTGAACAGATTGTTATCTATCAACAACAGGGATAAAAATTCAAGGCAGTTATTTCTACAATGTAGTTGTAGACTTACACATCACATTATAATTTGTTTTACATTCATACCTGACAATTGAGGTACACATAATAAGAGGACATCACTTGATGACAAAAACATCTAGAAAGCAATGTTGTCAGTAATAAGATACTAAAGCCATCATGAGCTGTGGGACCAAAGTAAGAATTATGTATTTTAAAACCAAGGATTACACAGCAAAAGTTACCCCTTACAACACATGGAAACTAAGGATCTGTTCACTCAACAACCTTACCAAGGTCAGTTTACCACAGTGTTTGTGATGCTAGAGCCAGATGCCTGACATAGAATCTCCGCTCTATCACTTATTAACTCTAGGGCACATTACTTACCTTCACTATGCCTCAGACTCCTCATTTGTAAAATAGGGATACTATAGTACAACACCCACTTTACAAGGTTATCTTAAGGGTTATATGAGTTCATATGTGGAAAGTATAGTGCTTCCCCTGCATCCCAAGTTAGACTCTATACTATTAACCCTATTTTACTGTCATCAAAACACTAACATTAGTGACTATTTTCTGTTTCCATAAAGTAAGCTCCATGAGGACATGGCCTCTACCTAGTTCACTGTTATAGCCATAGGTTCTAGAAAACTTTCCAGCTCTGTTCTGAGTGCTCAACACATATTTTCTGGCTGATAGTAATACTGATAAATGTCATGCAAGATATAAGCAATAATTTGCAGCAGTATAAGTGTGAAATGTGAAAAGAAGAGATGTAAGCACAAGCAATAATACAAGTTCCTTCTGCCCATCACTTTTCTCATCATCTGCTTACTAGCAAACACCATGTTTTAATTCAAAGTTACTGTGAAGCCTTTCCTGAATCATTTGCTTTGAGTATTTTGTACTCATAGTACTTTGTACACGGGTGCATTCAAGCAAAATTATACTTTTGTACTATAAAGCTTTAAGGTTTTTACCACTAGACTATCTAAGATGCATAAAGGATTGTAATTTTTCACTTTTGTATATCCACAGGTACAAGGGATGAAGAATCATCACTTTTATTTATAGCTAGTACCCTGCACAATACAGAGAACAAGACCACAAGAAAATTTATAATTTATATTCTGTTTACTCAAGTTTATGCATGACACATGAAACATTCTTAAGAAAAAAAGGCCTGAAAATTAGCAAGACAGGAAACAACATGTGCTGGAGAGGATGTGGAGAAAGGGGAACCCTCTTACACTGTTGGTGGGAATGCAAGTTGGTGCAGCCACTTTGGAAAACAGTGTGGAGATTCATTAAGAAATTAAAAATAGAGCTACCTTATGACCCTGCATTGCACTACTGGGTATTTACCCCAAAGATACAGATGTAGTAAAAAGAAGGGCCATCTGTACTCCAATGTTTATAGCAGCAATGGCCACGGTCGCCAAATTGTGGAAAGAACCAAGATGCCCTCCAATGGACGAATGGATAAGGAAGATGTGGTCCATATACACTATGGAGTATTAAGCCTCCATCAGAAAGGATGAATACCCAACTTTTGTAGCAACATGGATGGGACTGGAAGAGATTATGCTGAGTGAAATAAGTAAAGCAGAGAGAGTCAATTATCATATGGTTTCACTTATTTGTGGTGCATAACAAATAGCATGGAGGAAAGGGGAGATGGAGAGGAGAAGGGAGTTGAGGGAAATTGGAAGGGGAGGTGAACCATGAGAGACTATGGACTCTGAAAAACAATCTGAGGGTTTTGAAGGGGCGGGGGGTGGGAGGTTGGGGGAACCAGCTGGTGGGTATTAGAAAGGGCACGGATTGCATGGAGAACTGGGTGCGGTGCAAAAACAATGAATACTGTTACGCTGAAAAGAAATAAAAAATTTAAAAAATCTAGAAATAATTAATTAATTAATTAATTAATTTTTAAAAAGAAGAAGAAAAGGCCTGATAGGATTTAAAATAGAATGGTCTACTATGTGGTAACTAATTCTTTTATTGACTAAAAAAAAATTAGTGACAATAAACCATATCAGATCAATTGAAAATGCTTGAATTTTTCAAGTTCAAAATTTTCAAGTTGAAAAATTTCCCCAGTTCTAGTGCAATATGTGTGTAGGGAAAATAACCAAAGGAAGTCACATTTTAGTTTACTCAAAAAAAAAAAAAAAAAAAAATCAGGTACCCTATTAAAATTTCCCTCCAAACTTGCTCATATCACCACCCTGTTCTTTCTTCTCTCCAAAGTATTGTAAATTTTCCCTTTATTTCAGCATTTTCTGACATTTTTTGGCTACTGTAGAATCTCAAAAGTGCCACAGAAATAACTTTACCCTACGTTTGTTTCTCCTTCGTTTTCAAAATTGGTAAGTAGTAATTACTTTAAAATAAAATGTCAAATTGTATCTGAGTTTATTTAAATTTAGAAAATAAAATATTCAAATCACAGCTGCACAGTCATTTAAAAACATTTAGTAAACAAAAACATGCCATATTCTTAACAGAACAAAAACTCCTTCAGAATCTTCCAAGTTTAACACATACTTCAACAAATTAGTCATAAGAATATTTATACTAACTTTCTCCTGCATATCACTAGAAGCATAAAAAGACATGAAGGATAATTTTTGAACTCTAAGAGTTTATAACCTAACTGGGGAGACAAGATAACTAAATGGAATAACATCACCGGGCAGTACATATTTGCCTAAGGGCCAAAGGTAATGGCAACAATTACAGTATGTTCCACTGATGGATGAGGACAACAGTGGATGTAATCAGTGCCAGGAGAAAGGTTCCAACCAGAGAGGGAAGCTAGACTGTGAGGTCCTGGAAAGAATCTAGAAAGAAAGAGGCACAAAACAGACTGGTCTGGGGGAAAGATGGAGGATGCTGGCTTTTTAAAGGATTCATATTTCTGTATGTTGGGGAAACATCCATCTATTTCTAATTGGCTAAGAATTCCACGAAATGGATATTGAGGGGCGCCTGGGTGGCTCTGTGGGTTATGCCTCTACCTTCGACTCAGGTCATGATCTCAGGGTCCTGGGATTGAGCTCCGCATCGGGCTCTCTGCTCAGCGGGGAGTCTGCTTCCCTCTCTCTCTTTGCCTGCCTCTCTGCCTACTTGTGATCTCTGTCAAATAAATAAATAAAAATCTTTTAAAAAATAAAAATAAAAGGGCGCCTGGGTGGCTCAGTGGATTAAGCCGCTGCCTTCGGCTCAGGTCATGATCTCAGTGTCCTGGGATCAAGCCCCGCATCGGGCTCTCTGCTCAGCAGGGAGCCTGCTTCCCCCTCTGTCTCTGCCTGCCTCTCTGCCTACTTGTGATCTCTCTCTCTGTCAAATAAAATAAATAAAATCTTAAAAAAAAAATAAAAATAAAAATAAAAATAAAAATAAAAATAAATGGATATTGAGTTTCATGAATGACTTTCAGGAATCAAGACATTTTAAAAGAGCAGACTTGCAACAACTACTTTCAGTAAGAATCATGGCTGGACAAGATTTAAAAAAAAAAAGGTAAACCTGGATTGGGGGTAAAGGCAAAACTATGCCAGAAATGTAAAACTAAGTAGTAGTGCTATAAGGAATAGGCAAATATTTCTGACAGCTGCTCTTGTTAGTATGAGAAGTACTCTTGTCGTAATATTATTAATAGCAATATACTTTGGGAGGGGCTGTCATTTACACTATGCAAATATTACCCTAAAATTCAGAAATATAAAAGGATAAACTAAGGCAATGCAAAAACTGAAATAATCCTAAGACTTACAGAAAGATAGTGTAATTAATCATAAAACTATATATGTGGATCATCTGTCCAGATAAAAACACAGATTATAGTTTTAAAACTATAGGAGTAGAAAAAAATTGACTAGATCATTCACTTATATGAAGCTGTAAGTATAAGCCTATCTCATTATATTTTCAAAAGGAAAAAAATTTCCTATGATAAAAAATCTAGACTAGAAATACAATGACATAGTATTAACTAAGCAAAATCCACAAAACTTTATCACATAGGGATAAATTTCCTTAGAATATGATTTCTTACTCTTTAAACAACAATAGAAATCCCTCATGCTGGTTTTTAATTGGTATTGCTTTCTGGAAAACAATTTAACAGTATTTCTCAAGAATCTAAAGAAGTTCATACTCCTTGACCAAATAATTCTACTTCTAGAAATCTGTGGATAGAGATGTTTAGGATTCATGTATAAAAAAGTTTAAAGCAGTTCACTGTCTAAATCAATAATATGAGGAAAATTTTGGAAGAACAGACTATATATTTTTAAGCAACTACAATTATGGGAAACCATCAACAATATATTAACAATGAATTAAAGTACCAATATTCCTAAAAAATTATTTACTTAAAGTTGTTATTATGGTTATTTTTCAGCAGTGGAACTACTGGTAATTTAGTAAATTGTAAAGGAAAATATTTTTTCTAAATTTTACATATTGCGTATGTCTTATTTCTATGAAGAGAACTAAAAGATGTTAACTATTGGAAGAAAATTAAAATTCCCTGTCCATCATTGAATTTGGAGGATTTGGGAGATTATTAAATTCAGAAGGGTACTAATTCACAAGCTGGCTTTAACAAAAGAGTTTATGATGGCCTACTTTGGAGGTACATACAAAATCTTCCCACAAATGGAACTTACTGTAGAGTAAGTAATTAGATACCTTGTTTTTTTAAAACAAAGGTAATACAACTATTTCACAAAACTGGCAGGCCTTTGCTGAAGAGGTACTAATAGACTGGTCAATAGTCTATGAAAGGAGCATAATAGATTAACATTACATACTACTTTAACTGAATATTATATATACAAAAAATAGCTAATTAGATTATGCCTGAATAAGGTTAAAGTTTTGAATATAGGTTTATCTAGTATCATTGATAATTCAACAATGAAGAAAAAACTTAAACTTAAGACAGCACTGAAGCTAAGAGAGGTAAAATGCTGTTTAAATTTTTGTCCTCACTGTCAAAAGTACTGGTTGAGCAAACTGATGAGAATGACACTGCACTGCAGTCGGAGGATGCTTTATCTGTCCAGACAAGCTGCTCTCAGTTGTCTGCCAACCACAGACCCTGAAGTATGACAAAGATTCTCTTCTTGACCAAACTCTAGATAGGCTCTGTTGAGCTCCTTTTCAGCTAGGCCTTGTCCTTGGGCACGTTGTCAAAAGCAAGAATCCTACTCAGTTTAACCAGACTCCTCCCAATCTTGGTATCTGACCACCTTCCGTAACTGCTGGGTTCCTCATCTTCTATCATCTCCCACTTGATGTCTGACCACTTTGGTTACACTGGTTTAGCCAGAAGCCCCCCTCTCCACCGGTGTTTCCTCTTAGTAATTTTCTCCCCACTGATCCCTTCAAACTGTTCCTTGGCTATAAACTCTCACTTTTCTTTGCTGTATTTGGAGTTGAGCCCAATCTTGCTCCCCTACTACAAAGCCCCTTTGTAGTAGTTCCTATATCTATAACACCACAGTACCCGTGAATAAAGTCTATCTTGCCATTTGAACAAGTGTCAGGAATAATTTTTTAACAGGTATCATTACTCACTCAGCTTACAAAGACAACAGACAAACATGCATACTGTTCAAATATCTCTAGTTTTTTATTACTATAATTATTGTGTAATCTGCAGGGTAATTTCATAAGTGAAACATCTTAAAAGAGATTACACCAAAAACCCTGTATTTATAAATGTTTTATCATATCAAAGTTATTTGTAAGTTACTTGTTTTAATCTTTGAATCTATTTTCTCACAGAAACAAGGTCAACAATGATAGCCTCCCAGGCTTACCCTACAAAATACTAAGAGTAGTTGAAAAGTGTTAAGTTCACATAAAAACAAAATGTATAAAGAGAACGGCTACTGCTATTAGCTGCAGCATTCATGCACTCTGCAGCTAAATGCAGCTTTACTACTCACCAAGAAAACTGGGGAAGATTAGCTGGTCTGAGCCTCCGTTTTCTAGTCTACTGAATTGGAGAGAATACCTAATTTAAAGTACTTACCAAACATTTAAGTCATTTAAGCATTCAGTGGGTTAAAATATACAAAACAACTAAAACAGTGCCTATAATACATAGTGGGCTTTCCTAAAAAAGATAGCAATTATTAATAGCCTTATTATACTAATACTGTATATTAAGAAGAGAATAAGCAGTGTCTTAAAATTCTAGCAGTTAGCCACACAAAGATTCTTTTCTACAAAATTACAAAAGAATTAGAAGAGAAGATGATGGTTTTAAAGGAAATGTAAGACTTACGGCTTTAACTAACAATCTCATTCTGAAAATTTATCATGAGCTGAAATATATATAAGCAAAAAGATATATGCACAAGATTTACTGTAGTATCATTATAATCACACAAACCTAGACTTCACTCTTTTTTGAGTAAAGATTTATTAAAACACAGTCATGTCCATTCACCCATTCATTTAAGTATTATCTATAGCTGCTTTTGTGCTCCAGTGGCACAGAAGAGTAGTTCTGATAGCGAATATAGAGTCCACAAAGTCTAAAATATTTACTGGCCCTCTGAAGAAAGTTTGACTTAAGCTAACCTGGAATGATAAAAATACACAGGAGTGATATTCACATTTTCTCAAATGACACGAATATTCTACTTTAATTTCTACTTTTACTTTGAAGAAAAATTATTTTAAATGAGGTCTTTTGAATAGAATTTGATATGGAACATAATTCCTACAAAACTGTTTCCAACTATCAGAAATCCCAGTCATGTATTTCATTATTGCTTGAGCTCTTTTGTCTCAGGAGAACAAGCCCTTGTCCCATATTGACCCCACCTCACCACCCTAATACCCCACCAGCAGTTCTCCACACTCTTCGCTTTGCTGCCAATGCTTATGCGGCACAATTGGTACACAGTTCAAGCCCAGGAATATACAGGAAAATCTCAAAACAATATTTTGTCTGTAAGTCAGCAAAGTCCAATAGCTTTAAAAGCCCTATATAAACCACTGCCATTTGCATGTCATCTGGAAATTTCTATCAGAATAATAATAATGAAGAGTAACTTTATGAGAATATTGTGAAAGTTTAAAAAGCTTCCAAACAAAATGAGTTACAAAATGAAATTTAAGCACTGAAGTACATTTTCTTAGTATTATTAGTTGTAAGATGTTCTTTCTCTTATCACTAAAAAGAAAAAAAATGCTGCCAGATAAGCTACAAAATTCCATCAAAATGTATCTAAGGTACATTTTTTTTCGTATTTTATGTTTTTTTTTGCTTTTTTTTTTAAGATTTTATTTATTTATTTGACAGAGAGAGATCACAGTACGAGAGAGGAAGGGAAGAGATCACAGAGAGAGAGGAAGGGAAGCAGGCCCCCTGCTGAGCAGAGAGCCCGATGTGGGACTCGATCCCAGGACCCTGAGATCATGACCTGAGCTGAAGGCAGCGGCTTAACCCACTGAGCCCACTGAGTCACCCAGGCGCCCCTTTTTTTCGTATTTTAAATACTTCTTAGGTATGTTCAAAATGCGGAAAAATAATGTACCTTAGGATTTCAGAAACAGCGTGTTACCATAATTAGGCATTCCAATTTCAAAATAAATTAAAAATTTCCAGTGATTTTATAGATTAAATAAGCTTTTCCTAGAAAATTCCTCTTCTACTAAAAGACAATTCTTTTAGAATACTCAACTAGTACTCTCAAAAGCTCCTGATCCAATTACCTATAGGGCTTTTAAAAATATAGATAGATCCCTAAACCTTAATCCAGATCTCTTACATAAGACTATCCAAAAGAGTTGGTAACCCAGGATTCTATGTTTTTTAAGATTGATTGATTTGGAGTGTGAGAAACCAGGGGGGAGGAGCAGAAGGAGAGGGAGAAAGAGAATCCCAGAGTGTGGAGCCTGATAGGGACTCAATCCCACAACCCTGAGATCAGGATCTGAGCCCAAATCAAGAGTTGGACGCTTAACCGACTAAGCTACCCAGGTTCCCCATGAGTCTACACTTTTAACAAGTTCCAAGTATAACTTAGTATCAAGAATGCCTAAGCAATTGTAAATAAATAATGAGGACCTTAATATTAAAAATATTTTCATTTACAGTAACTGAGTAACAGCTAGACTGCTATTTCTTTACTGTTGTTATTATTAAATCCAAAGTACCTCTGAGGAGAGACCAGAATAATTTATATAATATTAAATTTGACTACCAATACCAATATTACACTTAATAGTAGGTCAATAAATTTTCTGAAAATATTTCAAGAGATATAAATTGAGGTTGTGGTTATAGCAACTAAAAGATTGTTTCACAATTTTTTGAAGTTATTTTATTGTGCAAACACTAAATGGATTAACATCTATGAGGGATGGAGTGACAATAAAATATCATGTTTTTCAAATTTTAATAGGTCAAGACTGTTACAAGTGTTACTAAGAGGTCAATCTAGTGCACATTAGCTCACTGCCTAGAAGAAAAAAATGGCCTACAAAATACAGAAATCTACCTGCTTTATGTACTTTGGGTCAATGTAGAACAATCTGCTTGAAAACAAAATATGCCCAGTGTAAGAGATATACTAGATGTTACACACGAAATGACTAATTATATATCATACCAAAAGTCTTCCTTAAATCCTTGATAAAGAAAAATAATATTTTTAAAATGTTTATTATCAATTTACCAAAGTTAATAAATTAAATAACAAAGAATATGCAAGCCAATTAAAAACTATCTAAATTAATCAGTCATGAAAGGGGGGGATATAATTACATGATCCCTCTAGTATTTCTAGTACTCAGAGTCAATGAGTTATGCAATAGTAAGTTACTGGCAGGTAGGCAGTCCGAAACTGAATGTGTTTTTCAGTTATCTTCCCAAAAAACTTTCTCGTATGAATTTTATTTTTCAAATCTAGTTCTCTTCTGCTGTTACAAATGCAAGGCTATAAATTAAAATAACATAGTAACCCAGAAAAGTCAAGCTGCATAGTGACCCTAGGAAGCCCTCAGGGAAAGCCTTGAAGTTCTCTATTAATTTTATAGAATCTGCTCCCGAACCTTTTAAGTTTCATGTACATGTTAGAAAATAATGGTAGAAAACATACATTGTGATATAATGAAATAATTTGCCATATATTGTATCTAAGAATTTATTAGAAATACTCAACAAAGAACAAGATTATCCTGATTGTTAATATCTTAATCCTTTCATTTAAAAAACCCACACTTCTTTTCCTCCATTTAAAAATTTACTTGGATTGGTATTTTCTTTTATAGAAGTGTTAAAATAATAAATTAGTTTATTAATGACTTTAAAGCTATTAGAGGTCTCTGTGTAAATGCTTAAATCAGAACAGTGACCTCATTCAGAAGTTATAAAAGTGACAAAGCAAAAGAAGACAAAATAAACAGTTTTCTGACAACATAGTAAAGAAGAAAATAAGAGGGTGATGGAGATATTTGTATTCCATGTTCAATGTTGAAACTGTATTATTTAAACTTCTCTCAAAATATTTTCAACATGGCTAACACTTGTTTCAAGTAGAAGTGGAAACTACTCCAAAGGAGCTAAGATAATTAGAAAACACATTTTTACGAAGGATAAGTCCCAGCAAATAAAAAAGATTGTTTTTACTAAGGAGAAAAAAAAAACTTGTCAGGTGTTGTGTGTTGATCTTATTTAGTAGAATATTTCCCCTTCATTTTTTTTTTCTTCTTAAAAAAGGGAACTAAAACATTAATAGCACTGTTACATGTAAATACCCATTTAATCTCAGATTTTTGTGGGGATTTTTGGTTTACTGTGTTCAGGATCAAAAACACATTTTAGATCTAAAAATATATCACTCTAGTTAATTATTCAAACCAGCAATACCAAGTTAACTCAAAAAATACAATAAAACTGCTAATATTAACAGGGTCAGAACTTGTTGAGGGAAAGGAGAACGTTATCCTGAAAAACATCCAATAAATCATAACTTGATTATACGTTAGCACAAGTTCTACAAAATGTTTGTTAGTTCAGGATTGTCTATATATAAACTCTATCGTAACTGCCACACAATAGCATGCTATTTTTATTTTCTATAACAGCAAAAAGTAAAGTCCCTATTACATTAAGTTTGAATTAAAGAAACAGCAATTTAAAATAATACATCTCTAAGGGCCAGATAAATCTAGGGAACTTGGAGTACTCTTTATAAAGAGTTCATGTAATTCCCATGTATAAGAAGAATGCCACCAGCTTCTTGCCTTTCCCATAGAATAAAAACTACCAATTTGGGGTTGTAGTATTTGCCAACATATTTTAAAACACAGTTTTTACATTTACCATTTTTAAATAAATTTAAAGGATTCTAATATCATGAAAAATAAATGAGACAGGGAACAAAAGATGGACTGGATAACCTTGCCCTCCAGACTTCTCATCATACTATTATAACTACCACTTATTTAAGTTTTATCTGGCTACATAATGCACTGATAATTTTATTTATAAATATCAATTGAAAGCCCAAGCATTTCTTCACTAAAGGAAAAAGAAGTACTTCATTTAAATAAATATTCCTATTTTTCAAATGCAAGACTTACCCGTCTTCGACAAAAGGGGAGGCCTTGGGCAATGATGCTAATGCTAAATATCTTCATCACAGTTTGATGTGGCAGAGGCTCTTTTGCACTTTTAAGATCAACAGGAACCAAGCCATGGTTTAAAGTAGCTTTTCCTGGTTTTGACATTTTAAAACTCCTCTTGGTTGATGAATACTTTCTACATGTAATACAGGCACATTACTAAAAATTCTAACTACCAAATTAAAATATAATTTGCTAATTAAAAAACAAACCAAAAAAAAAAAAAAGGCTGAGAACCCAAGGCCTGCTGCTTTTGTCTTTCAACCTTCTCCTACCAAATGTCCTGACCTGTCTGAGGCTTGGTGAAGTGCAAACTATCCTAGAATAGCCAGGAATTATAAACTAGTGAAGTGAAAGCTCCTGCTCCTGCCAGTCAAACAGCTGGTGAACCTCCCATACAAAGTCAGTAATGTGAATACAGCCAAAGCAGGGCAATGCTGTAGGGTCTCTTTTAAACTTCTCCAACTACTAACCCAGGTATTCCCTAGAAAGTGAAAGTAAAGTTTTCTTTACAAAAATCATGTATTTTCTCCTAAATAAGGTCTTCCTTACCCAAATATCAGCATTAATATTTTAGAAATGTTTTGAAATGCGCTTCAAATTTAAGGACAGCATTTATGCATGCTCAAAAAATACAAATACATGTGTGTTCTTAGATCTATTCAGAATGAACACTGTATTTTCAACTGTTTGTCTTAAGCATGCTCTCTTTTCCTTTTTCATTCAACCATTCTTTATTTCATGCTAAGACGTTAAATCGACTCTATCTCTCTAAGGCTATTAATAGGCACTTCACATTAATCTTATAAGTAGACATTTTAGTTGTTTGCAAATGTCAGTTCAAATTCTCAAAAATGCAGTGTTTCTACTTAAAAGTATGTCATGTGATTAAAGATTTCTTTTTGAAAAACCCAAGTATTTATAAATGTAGCTTATGATGGGAAACATTTATAGTAAAATAATTACTAACCAGTTCATCACAAATCCTTACTGCCTAATTTCTCCAACATACCATTGTCAGAAATAACTTCCTAAAATGCATAGAGAGAATGTGGTGTACAATCCACTCCTCAAAAACTTTCCCTATATGTTCCCCAATGCCTAAGATACAACATGAAGATGAAGACTCTCCTCAGAGAGGCTCCAAACTAATCTTTCCAGCATTAACTCAAATATTTTCCAAAATTAAGCACTTATGCCAATGTTAATTAATACTACACTTCATATTCAAACCCATGAACTAGACTGTCATGAAGATGGTAAGAAAAAAAGTTCAGTGTAAGAATTAACAGAGAATAGTTTTGATAGATGGTAAGTAATGGATGTGAACCATCTATTCACGATGTTTGGTTAACTAGCTGTTCTCTCCTTCCATTCTATTGTCCTCTTTCAAAAGCCAGTCATCTTACTTATCTCTCCCTCCAATAGCTTCTATTGATCTCTATAAGGAGAACTTAGAATTTGATATGAAGGGAATGAAAAACGAGAATCAGAGATGAGTGACTTCTTTCTTAACTTTGTAAAGATATGTCTTACTAAATATAAAGTAGGCTACTGGGGAAGCCAATCCATACACTAGAAATACTCCCAGTACCACCAAGATGCTACATTCCTTTTATGCCATAATTTAAAATGTAGTTAGGGACACCTGGGTGGCTCAGTCAGTTAAGCTGCTGCTTTCGACTCGGGTCATGATCCCAGGGTCCTGGGATAGAGTCCCACAGCAGGGAGCCTGCTTCTCTCTCTGCCTCTGCCTGCCACTCTGCCTACTTGTGCGTGCGCGCATTCTCTCTCTCTCTCTCTCTCTCTCTGACAAATAAATAAATAAATAAAATCTTTTCTAAAATAAAATAAAATGTAGTTAGAAATTCAAAATCAAGGGCATCTGGGTAGCTCAGTGGGTTAAGCCTCTGCCTTCAGCTCAGGTCATGATCTCAGGGTCCTGGGATCAAGTCCCGTGTGGGGTTCTCTGCTTGGCAGGAAGCCTGCCCTCTCCTCCTCTCTCTGCCTACCTTTCTGCCTACTTGTGATCTCTCTCTCTGTCAAATAAATAAATAAAGTCTTAAAAAAAAAATTCAAAATCATTGGGGTGCCTAGGTGGCTCGATCAGTTAAGCATCCAACTCTTGATCTCAGCTTGTCTTAATCTCAGGGTCGTGAGTTTAAGCCCTGTGAGTTCAAGCCACTTAGAAAAAAAAAAAGCAAAATCATTTTCAGAGGTGACATTTTTAATTACACCAAAGTAAACAACCAAATTTCCCCAAGGAAAATAAACAAATGACCAATAAGCATATATATGTCAAGATGCTCAATATCACTAATTAGGGAAGTATAAATCAAAACCAGAATGAACTAACAATGCAGACCCATTAGGATAGCTATTATTTAAAAATAAAACAAAAAAAGTAAAAATAAAACACACACACACAAATACAAACAAGAACAAGTATTAGCAATGATGTGGAAAAAATGGAATACTTGCGCATCGCTGGCAAGAACGTAAAATGTAGGTAGCTACTGTGGAAAATAGTATGGAGGATCCTCAAAAAATTACCACATGATCCAGCAATTGCACTTTGGGGTATACACTTCCCAAAAAAGAACTGAAAGCGGGGATTCAAACAGATATTCATACATCCATGTTCACAGCAACATATTCACAACAGCCAAGAGATGGAAGCAACCCAAGTAACCACTGACAGATGAGTGGGCAAACAAAATGTGGTATATACATACAAGAGAACACTATGTAGATTTAAAAAGGAAGGAAATTCTGACATGTTACAGCATGGATGAATTCTGAAGACATAATGGTTAAGTGAAATAAGTCAGTCAAAAAAGGACAAATGTCGTATGATCCCACCCCTACATGACATCCTTAGCATAGTTAAATTCATGGAGACAGAAATTAGAATGGTGATTGCCAGCAGCAACCGGGAGAAAGGACTCGAAAGAGTGTTTTATGGAATGAGTCTCAGCTGGAAAAGATGAAAACGTTCTGGAGATGGATAGTGGTGATGGCTGCACAACACTGTGAATGTATTTAAAGCTAATGAATTGTACACTTAAAATACAGTTAAAATGATAAATTTTGGGTGCCTGGGTGGCTCAGTGGGTTAAAGCCTCTGCCTTCAGCTCAGGTCATGATCTCAGGGTCCCGGCATTGAGGACATTGAGGATTGAGCCCCGCATCGGGCTCTCTGCTCAGCAAGAAGCCTGCTTCCCCTCCTTCTCTCTCTGCCTGTCTCTCTGCCTACTTGTGATCTCTCTCTCTCTGTGTCAAATAAATAAATAAAATCTTTTAAAAAAATGATAAATTTTATGCTATGGATATTTTAGCCACAAAATTATTTCAATAAAAAAGTAAATAATTACAAACCATAAACACCAAAAAACCAAACCAAAACAAAAACACACAACAGAGATCTAGGGATAAAAGAGAGAATACTGGAAATTTTTAATTTGATATGGTTAGAAAAAAAAAAAAAAGATGAGGCTGTTATCTAAGATCACCAAGTGTACAGCCCCAGTAAGGGGGTGGGTGGGTGTCTCCAGCTTGTTCCAGTCTCAGCTCCTCTTCTGATGCTCACTTTATTTCTTAACACTTTTTCTCAAATCACACTGTCTTTACTCCTTATTAGAAAAATCCTTTTGTTGCAGTAGCTCTGGAATGTCCCTTCTCCAAGCAACGATTAGTATCTACTTTGTTAATATTACATATAGTTTTATGTAGACCGACATTCTTTATTCTCAAAAAAATTCTCAGTGGTATCTTTGAAATCAGTTAATTAAATTTTCAAAATTCCTTTCTCTGAACAAAGAAGATATAAACTATGTGGTACTTCAATGCAGAAATATCAGAGGATTATACTATATTTCACAAGTTTAACATACTCATTCTGCACTGAAAAATAAATGCAACAGATCAACTCCAAACTTAACTTTCACTTAATCCAATAATAAGGATAACATACTGAAAATTATAATTTTATATCTTAAAGTCCTCAAAGAACTTTATAGTTACATGTATTTACATGAAGATAGTTTAAAGATGAGGAAGATATGAAGCTCACTAATCAATTTGGAGTCTGATCTTAAGGAGGGGGAAAAAAAGATTTGGGACTAAAAAAAAATAATTTGAACTGAGAAAATTAAAACTAAAATGAACCATGTTCTTTCTCCTGCTTATAAGAGGGCATAAAATATTATGAAGTAGAATTAATTTTTCATTTTCAAGAAATTATCATTGGAGTAAAACTAGGGCTATTTATTTGGAGATAACCAAGTTCTGGTAAACACATTGTGACATTCTAATTCAAGTCATTTTTTTAAATCAGTAAATAACTGCCCTCAACTGGATAATACAGAGCATTGCAACTCTAGCAAACCTAACGCTAAATCTGATTATGTGTCTGCAACACTATATTTCTATAAAGGACATTACTAGTGATTGAACAAGTACTGATTTCCAAAAGTGTGTACTACCAAGTTTCATCATTTTGAAGGATTTAAGTTAACAGTACTTCTAAAGCAATGTTCTCAATCAGCATGAAAACATTCAGAATACCAGAATTTCAAATACTAAAGAAAATCCCAGTCAATGAGGGAAATGAAATCATAGACAAAGCACAGAACCCTAATTGTTAACTTTAAAATGCACCTAGTTCCATGGGCTCAAGAAAGAATTAAGTCTCAGTATCAATCATATTTTTAAAAACATTTAAGATACTCTTATTAACCCCCTCTCCCAAGCTGCAACTCTGCAAAACAGACGAACGAACTCCTTTTAAGATGACACTGACAAATATTAATGAAGTGTAATATAAGTCGGTACGAGCATCAACGCTAGTACCAAACTGCCTTCATGCAAAGCATGGTTCTACTACTTATTTGTAGTATGACCTTAAATTAATGCCTTTACACCTCAATTTCATCTATAAAAAACCTTCTCATAGGCTTTTATGAGTATTAAATTAGTTAATGCAAGTGAAACACACAGATTAATGCTTCCCATCTAGTAAGTGTCCAGTAGTATTAGCTGCCCTTACTAATACTGCTGCTGCTGCTGCTGCTGTTGCAGCTGCTACATTAAGATAAAAAAATCACATACAGCTTTGTAATAAGTATCAGTTTTACAAGTCACTAGAAAAGCAAAGCAGAGATTCTAAAATCCATCTGAAATAACTTTAAAATATTTTAAAACATAATCATCTATAAGTTTTACAAAGGCTTCCATAATTCTGTCACAATTTTACCTAAAAATTAATTTGTAATATCTTAACTGCAGTGTCTTTTAAGATTCCAGATGTCATTGACTATCTATCCAACAACTGAACATTAGGGAATTTGTGGTAAAGAGAAGATCTCTATAAGGCATTTTGTCCACCAACCACTTACTGATTTTCTTTCTTCTAAAAGTTTGTACTAGTCAAAGATGACTACAGATAAATGCTAATGCACCAAATACCCACAATTTAGTATTTCTAAACGTATTATAGTCCCACACTTTCCAATTCTCTAATGACAACAAAAAGATTTACAGCTTTATATTCTGGAAATCTACCTTTTCGTTCATTCATTATTACACAGAAGGCTAGTATTTAACTGTTCTTGGCCAAAGGCCACAGCATACAAGCAGCATAAAGATTTTCCATTTTCATAAACTACTCCTGATTCAGCTGAAACAACTCACTTGAAGATAAATTTACCTACAAGCATGAATGATTTTATACCAAGAGTTTTCAAAGTCTCATACCAATACTCCTGACAGGGAGAATATCAGCCTATGTCATTTTTTTTTTTTAAGATTTTATTTATTTATTTGACAGAGAGAGATCATAAGTAGACAGAGAGTTAGGCAGAGAGAGAAGGGGAAGCAGGTTCCCCGCTGAGCAGAGAGCCCGATGTGGGGCTCGATCCCAGGACACCGGGATCATGACCTGAGCCAAAGGCAGCGGCTTAATCCACTGAGCCACCCAGGCGCCCCATTTTAAACACAGTACTATTCACTACTTCTACGAATTTAAGCAAACAAGTGACTTAACTTATTCTTAGGTAGAAACAAAAAAAAATTCCAGATGTTTAAAATTAGACTACTACTAAAGCAAAATAAGTCAGATTCAATATTCTTTTGAGACAGGAATTCATTATTACAAAGTATACTCATTTATTCAGGAATACAGAGTGAGAAAAATTATTCTGTTTCTCAGTCATTTTTTTTCATCTTTCCTAACACCTTAGATACCAGAATATTAAAGATCTTCTCAGCCTAAGCAATCCATGTACAAAGATAGAGCTATTTAAACAGAGGAAAACAATGGTAAATCAAGATATTAAGTTTCTTGGCTTAATGATAAATGGTGAAGCCTGTATTAGTTAAAACTGCAAAAAAATATAATAAATCCAAACAAGATTGTTGGTCAACTGTAGAAACAAAAATATAATCAGATTTTTAAGAAAGAAAAATATAAATATATGGCATTGCTTTTAAAATGTTATTATCTGGGGCGCCTGGGTGGCTCAGTGGGTTAATCCTCTGCCTTCAGCTCAGGTCATGATCTCGGGGTCCTGGGATCGAGCCCTGCATCAGGCTCTCTGCACAGCAGGGAACCTGCCTCCCTCTCTCTCTCTCTCTGCCTGCCTCTCTGCCTACTTGGATCTCTCTCTCTGTTACATGAAGAAATAAAAAATTAAAAAAAAAATAAAAATAAAATGTTATTATCCAAAAAAGGCATAGAGCAAACAAAAGAAACATTTTATTAAAATTAAAAACATTCAAGATGATTAAAAAATGATTCCTTAAAAAGTTCTATAAGGGATTTTTTGGTGTGTTTTTTTTTTTTTGGTTGTTTTTTTTTAAGGGAGGGAAAGGGTAGTGGTACAGGGAAAGGGAGAGAGAGAATATTAAGCAAGCTCCATGCTGGGCTGACCTCACAACATGAGGTCAGCACCTGAGCCAAAATCAAGTCGGAAACTTAACCAAGTCACCCAGATGCCCCTCTAAAAGACATTTAAATACTCAAAAGTGTGCACTAAGAAAGATTATAACTTCCAACTATAATGAACATGAGATATTATATTCATATATACAGTTAACAGGTCATAACATATTATTGTACAGAAAGTAGTCCCTTCCTTATCCACCATTTCAGTTAACCATGTTCAACTGAGAAGGCAGATGATCTGGACATACTGCTGGAAGGTCAAGAGTACTTAATGCTCCAACACAGTGCCTATGACATTCAACTCACTTCACCTCATCATGTAGGTGTTTTATCTTCTTACAACATCACAAGAAGGGTGGGTTCAGAACAATAAGATATTTAGAGAGAGAGACCATTTTCACATAACTCTGGTTATAGTATCTTGTTATAATTGTTCATATTTTATTACTATCGCTGGTAATTTCTTACTGTGCCTAATTTATAAATCAAACTGTATCATATGGATGCTTGTATAGGAAAAAACGTAGTATTTATAAGACTCAGTACTATCCAGGATTTCAGGCTTCCACCGGGGGGTCTTGGAAAAGAATGTAACTCCTCCACGGATAAAGGGAGACTGATAATTTTCTTTAGCTGGGCACCAAGGGGCAGCCCCTTAGTACTTAAGAGAAACTAGCCTGGGTTCTGAAATAGCACATACAGTTTATACAAGTGTTATAAAAATGTGACCTGGTAATTGGCATTTGTAAAATAAAAGCATTATGTATAAATATCAATGTATGTATTTTTGACACTGTCAAAGTAAAAATGCTACAATAGTGGGTTACATAAAGTACTGTAACTGCTTTGATTTATAGAGCCACTGTCTAACTGCTGGACATCTAGGTTCTTTCTGAATTCTGCTGGAATTTTCCAGTTATTTCTAAAAAAAAAAAAAAAAAAAGCTAAAAATAATGTTATAAAAACTAAGAGAAAATCCAACCAAACAAGTCCTTCAAAATGATGACAAAACTACCCCATGGTACACCAGAAATTTTATGATCCAAAAATCCCAACTACTTATTAGCTTATTTACGACTAAATTTGTTTACAACTGCATTATTCTTGACTAAACTATTATCTCAATCAACTCTCAGCAAATTAACTGGAGTTCATGCTCCAGGTAAATTTATCATCATACGAAAAATCCTGGGTGAATTTTAAGTACTAGGTTCAGCTCTACCACTAACCAGTGTCCCTAAATAAGTCTCTTGTCTCAGATTTCAGATTTCCAGAATGAGGAGACCAAACTAGATGACTGAGAATGAAGTCCCTTGCAGCTTTAAGAGTATATGTCAGCTCCAGTAGTACCAAGTATAGAGCCTTCTTGCAATAGTCTTGGACTATCAATTTGGTGAGCCTTCCTTTATTACAGTTTGGTGAATAGTATAGCTACAGTTTTACAAAACATGTAAAAAGAAATTCACTACTTCATTTGTGTACACCTTTTAAAAACAGACATTTATCCCTTTGCTATAAATAAATAAATATATATATACTACTGTTCTATAACAATAAGAAAATATTTTTCACTGGAAAAAAGTTTCAGGCAGAAATTATTTTTTTATATGATTCAAGAAAAATATCTCAGGATTTTTCTGATTCCATACTATACCATAATAATTTGTTTATATTTTTTTCTTTCCTACTTACCATAGTGGCCAAAGAGTGACATCAGAATATACTGTATAATATAAATTTTATAAACTTTGGATTTTACTCCCATATTTGTGTCTTAGAGCTTTGTTATACTAAAATGATACTTCTCCCCATTCTTTCATTCAACATTTAAAGAATTATCTGAGATTTAAAAAAAAATTCAACTACTGGATTGAATTTTTTAAGTATTTCAGAAATGCCCAGTATGAAGTCCTTAATGACTTTAACATGCCTTGCCTCATGATTAAGTTTAACTCTTACAGTCTGTGTTGAGTTAACCCCAGCTGTTAAACTGGTCTTACACAGCTGCTCACCAAGAATTTAGCTGACGATTATTATAGTTATACCTTGAAGTCAACTATGACAAAAATTACCCAGTAATTACAGGTATTTCAGTCATGCAAAAACCTCATCATATGACAAAATAAGGATTTAAAGCAACTTCATTTTTCACAATCCTCAAAATAAAATTAGGTTTAAGAAAGGAGACAAAAACTTTCCTTATATTAGTTTTTTAAGGTCCATCATTTAAGTTACTTTTCTAAACAAGCTTAAGCATTAACGGGTCATCAACCTTTCAGTTAAAGTCAGTATTACTTATTAATTTATGTCTCCTACAAAAATTCTAAGTGTGAGCTAGGGAGTCATAAATAAGGACATAATACTAAGAAATCTTTTAACAATAATAATGATAATACTGTCATGCAGGTGGTTTTTCGATACAGTTTAAAACAAATTGAACTGAGCTACAATGCAGGAAGTTCACCAAATTAATGGTTTAAAACATTATAAGAACTTATCCTATGAAAAATAAAAGGCTGAACCTATGGAAATATACAGTATTTGACAATGCTGACAATTTAAAAAATAAAATGGGGGGAGATAATTATCTTTACTACGCTGTTGAGTTTTAACAGAATTATAAATAAAAAACAATTATTTTGAGTGAAATGAACATAGTTCCACAACTTCACTTATATAATTCTCAGTAACATGCTATGAGAACATGTGAGATTTATCAATATTCATTGAATACTCATAAATTACAATTTTCTGCAAATATTGATAAAGATTTCATTGGTATTCATTTATCAATATTTATTTCAGCATCAAATTTAAGCAAGGAATTATTAAGCACAGCAAATACTTTTAGAATTAAGCTATCAAAAGACACATACAGATTTCATTCTTGCATGGGCTGACAGTTGATACCCCTGGCCTTTTACACTGTCAAAATTATACATTAAACAAAATACACCAGTAAACATCAACATTAATTTTACAGCAGAAGTTAAACAAGAAGCTAACTGGTTATTAAGAAAATAAGACTCAATACCTGAATTCTTGATTATGCCTGAAACAGAAAGATCTCAGGATGGAAGCAGGAAGTCCAGGGATGCTAAGAGACTATCAGAGACCAATAGGAGATGTAAAGCAAGTTTGCAGCTCTAGGGCTTAGAAAAAAACGATGTATTACTTCAGATTGGTGCAGTGATATGGGGGAAGGATTAAACACTGACAGAGTTCCTAGTAAATCATGCTTTATTTTACTTAAATATCATGAAAAGACTGGGAGGTATCAATATCCTACATTTTACAGACAAGGAAATTGAGGTTCAGAAGGGTTTTAAAAATTGCTCAAGGAAACAGAGCTGTGAGGCAGTGAAGTTAAGATTTTTACCCCAGGATGTCTGATTTCTAAATTCATGCTTTGTATTAGAACATCTATTCCATTCTATAAATTCTATTCTATAAGTTAAGCTTAACTTAGTGGTGTTACTTTGTTATCTCCTTTGGAGATTTACTTTTTATTATATGTGTTTCAGGTATGTAAGTTTGCCAGATAACTGAGTTCTAGATAACAGAAATACAGTATTCTGTAAGACACATATATTATATATGGAACCAATTTTAATGAGCCTGAATTTTATGAAGTCCAAGTAAAAAGAAAAAAAAGAGTTATTAGAGCAAAGATATTATGAGGTCATAATATCTGTGTTTTTCAAAAATAGTCATAACAGTATCCCTCATCTTTTTTTTTTTTTAAGATTTTATTTATTTATTTGATAGAGATTACAAATAGTCAGAGAGGCAGGCAGGGAGAGAGGAGGAAACAGGCTCCCCGCTGAGCAGTCAGCCTGATGTGGGCCTCGATCCCAGGACCCCGAGACCATGACCTGAGCCAAGGGTAGAGACACCCAGGCGCCCCAGTATCCCTCATCTTATATGCTCTTTTTACAATGTACTCTGATACTCCTTCCACTGACAAGTGGAATATGTTTCAAACAAAAAAGAACATTTAAGTTACTTCCTAGGATAGGCATAAAAAGGAGATTCAGCTTTCACCTTACCTACTGAAATATTCAAATGATAGCCCCATTTTAAGTAGTCCAATTGCCCTGAGACCACCATGCTGTGAAGAAACTCAAACTAGCCCAAGTAGAAAGACCACATATGTAGAAATCCCGAGATTATATGAAGCAAAAAAGATTCTTGGCCAGCCCCCATCTGTTCTAAAGCCCTGTTTTTCACCTCTATAGCCATCATCTGACTGAAACCCTGAATTAGCAATGCCCTAATGAGTCCCTCCTAAATTCATAACCTACAATAACAATGAGAAATAATAAAATACTTATTTGTTATAATCTATGAACCTTTGGAGTGACTGTTTAGGTGGCAATAGATAACTGAAATATCTTACAAGACAAGGAGCTCTAAGAACGCTGGTTTACTTCTGTGATATGACAAATGGTCATCCTAAGTAGAGTGTAAACGTCAAAACTTAGTAGGAATGGAAAGGATAACAGGAGATCCAGGATGAAAATCTGGGTATTTGGGGTTGGCAAAGTTTTGGAGACAAATTCTCACCTTGATAATATCCATTTGAAGTGAGGTATTAAACAAATCTCTGGCTGTTTAAATAATAAACTTAATAAACTGTTACATGTTATGCTGATGTGACTTTATATCCAAACTGTGACAAATGAAAACTTATTTTTGGATTTCCTACAATCATACTTGTCTTTCTAAGCAAAGTCAAATGACTAGAGATGCAGGCAGGGATAATGAAGATAAACAGGGCAGGTTAAAGTCCTGGAAAGCCCATTTAAAAGGCACAAATGATCATTGTTTAGTAAGTACAGAAGACAAGTAAAGCCAGATACAACACACTTCCAGAAGAAAAAAGTCAGTGTTTTATGGGAACTCTTCTCCAGATTTTCAAATATTGGCAACAAATTTAAATGTGTTTAAAAAAAATACTATATAAGACACCAGTTTGCAATCTTCTGTTATGGAGTGAAAAAGCATAAAAATTAAATATAAGATTACTGATATCTAAGTGATACACAATAATGAGTCTCTCTTAAAACTTTAATCTTCATTTCTATACCAGTTAACAGAGTGAAAGAGTAGTAAGAAATACACCTGAAAACTGAAACTGTGAGTGATAAACATTACAGACATACCTCGGCATATTTAAAGTTTTCACTCATTAGACCATAAGACAGATGGTAGCATATTGGTAAAGTAAAAACAATCCATTCTTGAAAACCAAATTTATAAGGTTGATATTTAAAACCAACATCTGTAGCTAAACAAATGAATAACTCTTGGCACTTACTTCCCAAATTCCCAAGTACTTTCTTTATACTTCATTCCCCATTTCAATAACCACAAATTTTCACTTAAGACCAACCAAAAACAGAAAATTAAAGCATTTTCACTTTGGAAGTAAAGCAGCCTCTACAAGCAACAGTAAGTGGAGAAGCCACTTTTAATAAGAACATCAGCGAAGACCAAATGAACAGAATGACATGGTACATTTGAACCAAGCAAATCCTTTTATGAAAAAAAAAAAAAAACTTATACATTATTTTTAGCCCTGGTGATCTATGAAAACAATTAGCATTTTTCTATTTACATTTTACTTAATTAGAAATTAAAGTTTACATGCAAGATGCTACCCTGACGGTTCTTACTACTAGGAGGAATCAAGTTAGCATTCTATATCAGTTACAGCTAGTAGCGATACCAACATTTTACAAAATGTGTTCTCTAAAATGCATCCTAAGTAGAGATAATAAAAAGTCAACCTGACTTTACTTCCATTCATAATGACTACTTTCATTTATTTATACTCATCTCTTAACTGTGAGAAATTTAGGTATTCTTGTAGCATTAAAGCAGTAATTCTAGGATTGCTATAGAAGCACTAAAGAGAATCTTCCCTTGTATTTACTCTAGTTCTGGCTATTCAGTTCAAGGGCACGTATCATTATAGAACTAGCATTTCCATCTTTTCTGTATATTTTCACATGAGGTCTCAAAGCCCAACACTACCAAAATTTGCTTTAGGTTCTCTTTCAAATTCCTTCTAGGCTTAGCACTAACAACAATTAGAAGGAAAAAAAAAAAAAACTGTCAGAATTACTAAAGGGTTCCATGGTTGGCAGTGATGAAATTCACACCACCAAACAGCTGGACTCTATGTTAAAGGTTACAGTGTTGTAGACAAAAATCAGTGTAATAGTTTTAACTAAGACAGTAGGTATCTTTGGAACTAAAGATATTTTGCATAGCATATTATATAGACCAGAATAGTTAGGTAAGCTAGTTTTAGTATAATCTTACAACATTATGATGATAAATCTTACAAGAAATAACAACTAATACTTATTAAGGACTGTGACTTTTCTAACTACTTTACAGATATTATCTCATTGAACCCTCTCAATAACACTATTGATGATACTAATACCATCCTTATGATCGAGAGAGATTAACAGTTTGCCTGAGGTTAAGTTGCCATGAAGTAACAGCTAATATTTGAAAACTTCACAGTCTGATTACAGATATCACAATCTCTACTTACTTCATAATTATTTGCATTTGTTATAGTTACTGAGGGCACAGACTACTCAACCATTCATGAAGCCCATTCATGTGAGAAATTCCCTTTATTTAATATTAGGAAAAGGGTGTGTGTGTGTGTGTCTGACGGGTGTGTGTGTGTGTGTGTGTGTGTGTGTCTGTCTGTTTGACGTTTTCTCTTCCCGAGAGAGGATTCAGCATATCCTTTTAATTTTATCACAAGGAAAGAGAGAGACAAAGTAATAGATCAATGTTCTGCAAACTTTAATCTATATTAGAAACACGTGGAAGTTTATTACAAATGCACATCCCAACCCTGGTGATTCAGTTAAGTAGTTTTGAAATGTAACCCAGCAATTTGCATTGTTAATAAGCACTCCAGATGTTTCCAACACATCTAGTCTAGGGTTACCCTTTATATACAGGTATAGACCCCTATGAGTGGTCGACCTTATCCTATTAACAGCTTATGCCATCTCATCATAATTCAGTCCTTATCTTTTCTCCTGGCTTTGTCTTCATAGTCTACTCCAATATTTTCCCTGGTACCAATTTTCGTGTGCATTTGATCATTTTATTCTGTTTCTCCTACATATAGACCAACTCAAATTCCTTGTGGAAGATAGGACACACATTTCTTTAAAAGGAAGCCAATTCATTTGGCAGTTTAACACCCAAAACCAGTATAGGTCACCAATTAAGGGCATTAATGTGCTATGTAAATGTTACACTTCTACTCCAAACAACTCCATGCCCTTCATGGATCTGCACTGGATGCAAACTATTTGCATATACAATGAGTGATGATCAGTACACTCTTCTTCCTTGTATCATGTCTCATGAGAATGGTGGTTCACAGGTCAAACCAGCCTACAGAAATACTTCTGAAAAACTTGGACACCAACATACAAAATATTGAAAAATTCCAGAATTCCAGTGACTTTTCAGGAATTGGAAAATATGGCAGTATCAGGATTGCAATTTCTGCAATAACCCCCTTTAGAGATGCTCTGGATCTTATGTTTAGTCAATTACATTCATTTAAATTACTTTTCTGACTCTTATTATCTCTCAAATTTGTGTCTCCTATAAACTGTGATATGGGGAAGTGAGCTTAAGAAAGTTTTCTGGTTGAAAATCATTTCAGTATGGTCAAGGAGTCACTGATGGAAACTAGTTTTAATACAGGTGAATGATAGTCTAGAAGTGTTTTTAGTATTCATACTAACCTGATTTTCCCAAACCCTCTGACTTTTGAGAAAATCAAAGTGATCTCTTACCTTTGTAAAATACCACATATGCTCAATTCTGTACTTGCCCCCTTCTGCATTCACCTTTTAGAAATGAAATACCCTTATGGTGGATGTAGGTATCTAGCATAGCAATGTTACATGCAACACCTTCCTCCCTTCCACTCCCATAAAGGTCAGTATTAAATTGTGGTATCTTAGAAGGAAAATGGCAATTCTTTCGATGCAATCATAATTGCTAAACTTGTAAGACAAGGTTTTCTCCAGATACATGTTAAAAAGACAATACTTTAATGTCTTCATCAATAGCATCTAATATTTCTCTTTCTCAAGGAAGAAGCAGTTCAGATGTCTCTCACCATAACCAGATACTATTTCTTTTTTTACTTGTTTTACACTCTTGACCATATAACATTTGCCAAGTAGATTATGCCATGAATAGCTAATTTCATTACCTGAACAAAAAGATCGGAATTCAATTTCAGTGTTTAATATGTAAGCTCATGTCAATCTGTCAAAATTCAGGAATAAACCTTTTCAGAAAACTAGACAGACACAAAAACAACAAACACAAAGAAAATATAATTTTATCACAGTTAAAGAATACCATTTACATAGCAATGATTTTTAAACTTAAAAGAAACTCATCACTATTAACAGGACTACATTCTCAGTAAAAGAGCTAAAGACCACAGTTCTATCACTTCATTATAGTACTAATTTGAGGCAATGCTTTAAGATATTAAAATTAGCAAATCTAAGGAAGACTCAGAAGATAAGGTTCTTTTAAGTCTTTAAATGTAGTACTGCCCTGTCTGTCATATGATCTTCTTACAGGTTCTTTTCTAAGTATAACAGCATGTTTCCCCTGAGTTCAACCTAATCACAAAAAGAACAGTAAAAATAGTAAAGAGAAAACATCCTTATTTTCTGCCCTGAAATATAACATAAAAATTATTAACAAATTCTCTCTAAAGTGTATCAAGGGGAGACATAAAAATTTAACCAAGGTTCTACTTAAGACATTGAACTTCTTTATAAGGCACCTAAGATCAGTATGTTAATTATAATTGAATAAAAAAAAGAAGACAAAAAGATCAGTAGTAGTCTATAAGTTAAATGTAGCTCAAAGCCAGTGTTTTTGAAGCCTGAACAATGTTTTTCCTTTTAACTGAATATTAACACTTTTTTAAGAAGATGTACATACGTACATGCACACAAACATATCCCATAGTTCATAAGAGCCTAAACAATCTTATTGGCTCTTATTACGACTTTCTTCACACTCATTCATCCTATCTATCTGGACCCTGTAGATTATATTTTTCATTTCCTCACTCAAGCAACCAGAAGAAATTGAGGAATAACAATCATCTTCTAGCTCAGGATGCTGAGGTAGTTACACCATGCAAAATAACCTTCAATGCTCACACAATAGGAAATTTGAATAAGACAGCTTGGAAGAATCATGCTTTTCTCAGGTATATGCTGAGGAAGCCACAAGCAGTTAACAATGACAAGGCTTTTGGTTTTTATTGCATTTATATGCAGATACTTGAGCAATTTCCTAAAAGCATTCTTGTATACTCAAAGCACAGTAAGTTTGTGCACATATATACATTTATCCCAACACTCACTCACTCTTCACTTTTCATTGTCATTGTTTTTTTACAACAGCAAAATGAAGAAAAGTGTTTAAGTATACTTACTAGTTGCTGGTTTAAAAACAAAGGTATCTCACATATCAATGCAGAGATAACCACACTAAATATTAGTTTCAAATTCTGAGCAAGAAACAGTAAACCAGAACACAAGTAGAAGAGAGAACAGCAATTACTAAATATATTTAAATATGTTAAAAGCACCTCTATCAATAACAATAAGGTACTATATGGCCCTCTAGTGTTCAATGAAGAAAGAGATGAATTCTTAATTAATTCTTATATAATGTCATAGTAAAAAATACTTTCTCTAATTTACTAAATATGCTAAACATACTCATGTACGATTTCTGCAAAAACTTAAATAAGTTCTATCTCTGGTGGCTTTACTTCTCTGTGCCTTCTTTTGAACTACTACCCATTTTCAGAGTATTTACTGAAAGAATTCTGAGATGCTTTTGAACGTTTTCCATTTAAAAAAAAATTCCAACACTAAGAAGAAAAAATAAAAACCCTAGCATTTCTCAATTAAAACTTAAGAGTATTGAATTTATGGCAATTTTCAATGAAGAAACAAAAAAAATAGTGTCATGACTACAAATTTGGTATTTAAAGCACACCAATTTTATATTCTCTAACCATATTTCTTTTCCCTATGTTCTACTTCTATAATTCAACCTACCTGGCTTTTCTCTTTATTATAATTTATAGATAAGAGATTCATTATAGCAACCAAAGCAAAGAAATGGAGTGAAAACTGTGTTGCGCAGAGAGAGATCAAAGATGAGACTGAAATTTTAGGATAAGAGTCAAAGTAAAGAGTAGACTTATAAGCAGGAAAGAATCTTGTTAATAAGATTCTTAAGACTGTAATCACTGAGGTACCTGGGTGGCTCAGTCATTAAGCGTCTGCCTTCGGCTCAGGTCATGATTCCAGGGTCCTGGGATCAAGCCTGGCTCCCTGCTCTGCTGGAAGCCTGCTTTCCCCTCTCCTCCTCCCCCTGCTTGTGTTCCCTCTCTCCCAGTCTCTCTCTGTCAAATAAATAAATAAAATCTAAAAAAAAAAAAAGGGATTGAAATCACTGATGAAAGGTTTTAAAATCATATTACTGTCTAAATTAAAGTTGGTGAAACTCTAATTTCAAAATGGGCCCACGTTTATTACAGATTCTTAAAACATTTTTAAGATTTATATTGTCCTATATACTGGAGTTTGTGGGAGGAAATAACAGGGGGTGACAAATGGTATATGAGCAAAATGACAAATGGTATATGAGCAAAAATGGTTTATGAGCAAAATTTAAACTCCTTGCTCTGTCATTCACTTCATGTAACATTAAGGAAATAATATTTCCAAGTTAAAACTTCACAAACTATAGGAAGATATTGTGAAGTTTCTATACTTGGCATCAAGATCAATCCTCTAACTGGCAAGAAAAGATTAAGTTGCCTATGGTGCAGAAACTCTGGAAATAACCCTCTAACGTTCCAATCAGCTACTGGTAAACCATTAAGAAAAAATATAAACAAAGAAAATGTGAATGAATTTGCTCAATATAAACCCACAAAAATACCTGCAATATATTCAAATAGTCACCTAGCAAGGCTCTCTATACTTATTTCTAAAAATTCTGCCACTATTAATGAGCACTAGGTATTACATGTAACTGATGAGTCACTAAATTCTACCCCTGAAACTATTACTATACTATCTATAAACTAACTTGAATTTAAATAAAATTTTGAAAGAAAAAGAATTCTGCCACTATTCAAAGTTATGACTCCCTATTTTCATTTCTTTACAGCTTCCCACAAAACTATCTAATGCCTACCTATCCCTTCAATCTCAACCTAACCTTCATTTCCTCACTGAAGATATCACTGATTTAATTATTTGGATGTAGATACAAACACACTGAGAACTACAAACCTGGAGGGACAAAGAAAATGCTAGAAGAGATAATCTTAATACAAAATAATCTTGGTAAGGAGGAACCTTGTAAAGAAGGAGACAAATGAAAACTGGTGAGAACGGAGGCCCAATGGAAAACAGTAAACTAGAAAATCTAAAAGCGACAAATATAAAGTTTTATACTTAGGTTCAAAAACCTGTAAATATTCACAGTAAGTGAAACATGATTAAACCAAGGTTTGCAAAAATACATAAAGGTTTTGTTTTCTTTAAGTTCAGTTCAATTTTTTAAGCTTTTCTATATGCAAAGTACACAGTCCTGTAAGACAGAAGAGAAACTTAGGAATCATATCTATCAACAATCTAAATATATACAAATTTTAGAAAAAAAGCGGACTACAATTACCACAATATAAGAACAAGGAGTTAATGGAGATACAGATTTTGCTCAGAGTTCTGTGAAATATTCCTTTTTTTTTTTTAAGATTTTATTTATTTATTTTACAGAGATCACAAGTAGGCAGAGAGGTAGGCGGGGGGTGGGCGGAGGGGAGCAAGCCCCCTGCTGAGTAGACAGCTGGATCCCAGGACCCTAAGATCATAACCTGCAAAGGCAGAGGCTTAAACCACTGAGCCACCCAGGCGCCCCATCTGTGAAATATTCTTAAAGCAGGTGAACTTTGAAATGGATCCTAAAGAGGACACACATTTGCAAGAGGCTATAGAGTGAAAAAGATATTTAAAAGATGAGGAAAATAAGGACTCTTAATGATAGGAAAAAACTGAGGGTTGCTGGAGGGGAGAGGGTTGGGGGATGGGGTAACTGGGTGATGGACATTAAGCAAGGTGCATGATGTAATGAGTATGGGTATTATATAAGACAGACGAATACTAAACTCTACCTCTGAAACTAATAATACACTATACATTCATCAACTGAATTTAAGTAAAAATAAATAAATAAAAATAAAAAATGAAGAAAAAGCTTAAGCAAAGGTATCAAAGTAACCTAAATTCCTCTATGTCCAGAAATACAAAACAAACCTCTCTTGCCGAGGTACAGTAGGGTTGAAACAAGGAAGGAAATGAGAAAGTTTTTGAATTTTGTATATATATCATACATATAATAATTGTCTTTAAAAGAATAAAAGAAGGGCTTTTACCAAACTAGAAATTGAGGGAAAATTCCCCAACTGGAAAAACATCTACAAAAACCCAACAGCTAATACTACACTTAATGGTAAGAAACTTCCCTACTAAGATCAGGAATAAGGCAAGGTTGTTCTTTCTCACTACTACTTTTCAACATCATACGGAAGTCCTAATTACTGCAGTGAAACAACAGAAGGAAATAAAGTGTATGCAGATTATGAAGGAAGAAATAAAACTGCCATTTTTCATATATGACATAGCCATCTATGTTGAAAATCAAAAAGAATCAAGAAAGAAGCTCTTGGAACTAATAAGCAATTACAGTAAGAATGTAGGATACAGAGTTAATATACAAAAGTCAATCACTTTCCTATACAACAGCAATGAACCAGCAAATTTGAAATTAAAAATACTTTACCTTTTACATTAGAACCCCCCAAAATGAAATACTTTTAAACAAAATACGTTCAAAAGCTGTATGAGGGAAACTACAAAATTCTAATAAAAGATATCAAAGAGGAGCCAATTACATAAAGAGATAGTCCATGTTCTTGGATAGGAAGACTTAGTATTGTCCAGATGTCAGTTCTTCCCAATCTGTAGATCAGGTTGATCTGATCTACAGATTGAATATAATCCCAAACAAAATCCCAGCAAGTTATTTTGTGGATATTGACAAGATGATTCTAAAATTTATGCGGAGAGGACAATGACCCAGAAGGGCCAACTCAATATTAAAGGAAAAGAACAAAGTAAGAAGACTGACACCACCCAATTTCGAGATCACTAAAAGCTACAGTAAGCAAGACAGGGTGGTACTGGCAGGAGAACAGACAGATCAAAGGAACAAAATATCCTCATTTTCCTTTCCAAACTTGCTTTCTTAAGCATTTCTCCATGATAAGTAGATCTTGAAATCTGCAATAATGAACTTATCCACACGTAGGTTCACCTCTTATCATTTTGGAAGGAATCCCTCACTGATCACAAGGACAAAAATGCATGTCTTGACTGGAAAAAAAGAAACCCTATCAATAAATGAATAAGAAAAAATATATAAAGAACAACATTGGATAAATCTCTGCCTCGATTATCGTCATGTCACCTAACATGGAGATAAAGACATTAGAAATGATCACATATGTTTGCATAGCTTTTTAAGATCTGCAAAGCATATCACTTTTATCACCTCATTTAAACTTCCATACAACACTTTGCAGTAAGAACAGCCACTCTATTCCTGTTTAATGGTGAAGAAACTGAGGATCAAGGAGGTTAGTGGATGAGCCCAAGAACTATGCCTAGTGAGAGAGAAAGAGCAGATAGACAACTTTTCTTACCCCCTGTTCTTTTCAGCACATACTCTGCTTCATATCACCTACCCACACTATACACTAGGGTTGTGATTCAACAGAGAAGAGCTACCCAAAGAGGACTTCCGCAAGTTACCCCGGAAAAAATGTTACGGACACGAGAAACAAACAAACAAAGAAGGAACACAATAGCCCCAAAACTGACCTACATAAATAAACCCAACTAATCTTTGACACAAAAACAAAGGCAATACAATGGGGCAAGATCGTCTGTTCAACAAATGGTGCCATTACAACTGGACATACACATGTAAAACTTCATTGAAAATGGATCACAGACCTAAAAGTAAAACACAAACTAGAAAACTCCTAGAATATAATACAGAAGAAAATGCAGATGAGGCTTTGGCAGGTACAGTGAGAACTTTTTAGATACAACACCAAATAAATGCACAATCTATTAAAGAAATTACTGATAACCTGGACTTCATTCAAGTTAAAAACTTCCGTTCTGTGAAACATAATGTCAAGAGATGAGAACATTGACTGGGAGAAAATATTTGCAAGAAACAATATGATAGAGGCCTGCTAACCAAAATATATGAAGAACTCTTAAAATTCAACAATAAATAAATGATCAACCCAATTAAAAGATGGGCAAAAAAAAAGATCTAAACAGACACCTCAACAAAGATGGCAAAAGCATATGAAAAGATATTGATCATATGTCATTACAAAATTTCAAATTAAAACTACAATGAGACATCACTACACACCTATTAGAATGGCCACATCCAAAACACTGACAACAAAAGCTGGCAACAGGAGCTTTCACTTATTGGTGGTAATAACGCAAAATGGTATAGCCACTCTGAAAGACAGTTCGGCAGTTTTTAACAAAATTATACATACTCTTACCATATGATCCAGCAATCATGCTTGCTGATATTTACCAAAGGAGCTGAAAACTTGCAGCTACACAAAAACCTGAACATAAATGCTGCAAGAACCAGGAATACAAAACAGTGTATACACTGACCATTGTTATGCAAAATATATATCCATGTGGTCAAGATAGGTAATATGTAAAAATTTATTCACTAATTATTTACTGACAAATTATTAGGTATTGGGGCATCTTATACATGATAAATATTATTAGGCAAGATAAGTAAGAAATCAAAGAGCTTGCATAGGAGGGAGGCAGCAAGTAATTTTAATACAGTGTGGTATGACTCATAATAAATAAGCCATGGGAGCAGAAGTTAACTTTTGGTAGCATGAAAACAGATATTAGAGTGGTGGCTTTATGAGTTATTTGATAGCCTACTTCCTCCCAAAATTACTGTTTCACTGACCTTTCAAATTTTACAAAACTGTAACCTGGATCCAGAATGAGATCTGGGTTCAAATTCTAGTTCCACTACTACTAATCAGCTGATTGACCATTGATGAATTACTTTATCTCTCTATTCACTTGTTTCTCATCTCTGATACAGGGATAAAAATTAGAACTTACACATCAGGACTGTTAAGATTAAATGAGCTTATGTATGGAAAGAATTTAGCACAGTGTCCTAGCACATAGTAAATAGTGTTTAATAAATGGTTTACTATTATTATTATTATCATTATCAATGCTATTTTCCACTGTATTGATGAGGTTCAGAATAAGAATAGCTGACAGTCTGGCTCTACAGCATGCCAGTAGTACCACACTAACTATGGGACAGGGCAGTTCAAGAGTTAACTTGTACAGAGAAGAGCAACAAGGATGGTGACCCTAGAAAACTCATTGAAGGGATTCAATCTGGAGAAAAGATGATGGATAAATATGATGGCAGTCTTCTTTTATAAGAAGGGCTGTCAACTGCTCTAGATAGAACAAGGACCAAAGAAAAGTAATAGATGTCAACATAAAGAACTGTCTAAAAACATTAATTCACACTGTATTTTTTTTTTTACATGATGACTTCATTTTTAAACCCAAGACTATTGGTAAAGCCACTGGCACAGGTTTGGACTTGGTGATCTCAAATGTTCCCTACAATTCAGATTCTATTTCAGGAGACTTAAAATTAGGATGGGAAACCTAAGCAGTTTATATACATTACTTAGTTTGAAGAAATAAGGGTTGGGAACAGAGGATGGAAGGGAAAACATTGGTGACTTCCTGGTAAAGCACTCTGGAAATATGTTTTAAAAGACTGAAAGTGTTCACACAAAGATTTTGAAATAGATGATTTTCATCTTTAATGGACAGCCAAAAGTGCTTTCAAGGCTACTCTAAGTGACTCTATAAAGAAGCTACATAGTAAATAAATGTCTTAAAAACAAGAAAAGATGCCATCATACTAATTGTTACTCTTATAACAGTGTGGGAAGTTGACCTTAGAAAACTGCCAGGGTGGCACCTGAGTTTTGGAGATATGAAGAACTGGTTACCCAAAGAACTCTTCTTAAAGAGTTCATTGTCTTTTCCACTATATTCAGTTGCATTTTCATAAAGAGATCACTATATAATGCCCTTCCTTTTGAGGGGCCCTTTCTAATCATCATTGACCCTTTCCAATCATCCATTGGAGCATCATCATTATGGAAGTTTTCCAAAAAGACTAAATAAAGTAAGAATTGGTTTCCAGGTGATACAGTTTTTTTCTTAAGAAATCACAGTAATATATGCTTGCTGTAGCAGGTTTAGGAAATTCTGAAAAGTATATAATATGTAATAGAAATAACTCAACCATATTCAGAGAGAATTCTTAACATTTGGTTTCTTTCTGGTCTTCTTCCATGTATATACAGGTTAATGTGTATTTCTTATAATCAGGATCATATTGTATACACAGTTTTGAGTCCTACATTTTTAGTAAACATTTTATTTTTAAGTATTTTCCTGCCGTGAAATTTTCCTCAAAAAGATGACTGTTAATGGTAATAGACTAATTTCTGCATCATTAGCAACATGGTTCTTAAATTGGGATTTTAACTTCTCAGGAGAGTCTTACTCTAGAATGGCTCCTTGTATTATTAACATTCCTCTTTATATTGAATATTTGAATTTTAATCTAAACTTAATGGTATTCCTATTTATAACTTACAGTCTAGCCTGGGTCCATCTTACGAGGTGAAATGAGAGTTGTTCACATTAAAATTTGTGAATTGTAACTCTCAATCCAAGTCAGCACTGGAGACAAATACATCAAATTTCTACTGTTCAAAAAAAATAAAAGAAATAAATGTCAATTCAAGACAAAATCTACCCAGAAAGTCACAAGGCAATACCAATTGAACTGTACATTAAGCCAACAACTGATTTAATGACTTTTCTAATTTTAAGAAGCTATAAAAATAGAAATGCAATCTGACCTGGGTTTTGAAGGCTCTGGCTAGCTGGAGAGAAGTAGGGATCATTAAAAAACAAGTGGAGGCATGGAAATGAAATCAAGTAGAAAAACACCTAAGAGTATGAAAGACTTCAAATGTCCATGTACGGATTTGACTTCATTAGTGGGACATTGGCTACAAGATATTTACTTATTTCTATGGAGCTAAAAAATTTGTTTTTAAAAAATTCATCCAGTCATTCATACTACTTTATTCATTGTCAAGCACATGGTATTACAGCCTGGTACAAACAGAAACCTAAGCAAAGATCCTGTTAACTTTTTTTTTTTTTTTTTAAGATTTTATTTATTTATTTGACAGACAGAGATCACAAGTAGGCAGAGAGGCAGGCAGAGAGAGAGGGAGAAGCAGGCTCCCTGCTAAGCAGAGAGCCAGATCCCAGGGTTCTGGGATCATGACCTGAGCCAAAGGCAGAGGCTTTATCCCACTGAGCCACCCAGGCACCCCTGCTGTTAACATTTTTAAACATTTACTCTCCAATTTGGATCTTATAAGCAAGCACCTAGGGGTAAATAGAAGGAAGATCAAGTATTCTACTCTGTTAAACTCTTCCACAGACCAATAGGCTTAGATGATAAGAAAAAGTTGTCAAACCCTTTTCCCACCAAATGACTACACGATCAGGATATTAGCAGAGACTAGAAAATCCAGGGAGGAATATAAAAAAATGGTATGAAGAAAGAAATAGTAATTTTAACTTTCAGTGGATCACTGAGCCCAAGAGACAGCTGGAATGGAGAGATGAGGCTTGGGGAAAGGATGAGAGCTTAAGACATAATTTTGGAATTATCTGCCAAAGTGAAAACAAAATCCAGTATACTCTTTTATCCTCTTCATACCATCTTCCCCATCAGCAACAAACACAATATTAACATAGATCAGGTCATTGTAATTATACACATATGAAACAATTTACATCAGGAACATTTTGAGGATAACTATTTATGGAGGCTTCAGAGAAATTTATCATCTGCATAAGGCAAAAACCAATGGAACGCTATTAAAATTTTTTTTAATTCTCCATTCTACAGGAAGACTGGTTTGTTTGTTTGTTTTGTTTTATTTTGTTTTTTGGTGTAGAATGAAAATCCATAATTAAAATAATCTTTAGTTACTTGGCCGTACAGATACAGATTTAAACATGATTAACATTTAGACCTATTATGGTTTAAAATAATGTCAACAAATATTTTTAAAACTATACTAACAGGAATTAATTAGAAATTGATAAACTAAAATTCACTTTAGCACCCAATTATAAGATTCACAAAGCATTTAAATATACTGATGTTTTTAAAGAACAAAGTTCTGAGAAACTTAGCAAATTCTATTTAAAGGAAATGGTACATACCTATCAACTGGGAAGATCTGTGAAAGCATCCCCTTGGAAATTTACGGCATATTTTTAGTGTTAGTTTTAGTTTGATTAGAGATGGGCTCGACTTATTCAATACATCCCCAATCCACAAGTGTATTCTTTAAAGTATTTCTCTATTTCTATTTATTTCCACTAGAGGGTGATATGATGACTGAACTCTAAAGATCATTAAAAAATACACAGATTGTATCTGCTGTGAGGAATGAAGTGCATTCTGTGAGATTAGGAGTGGGAATGTTTAAAAATGTTAATAGCATCTTTGCTTAGGTTTCTGTTTGTACCAGGTTATAATGTCATGTGCTTGACAATGAGTATAGCTGTATGAATGATTGGATGAATTTTTTAAAAATGGATTTTTTTTAGCTCCACAGAAATAACTACCTTACATAGCACTTGTTCTCTGGATGTGTTTACACCTAACAGAATTTGAATTTAACGTCTTGGTCTTAACAAGAACAAGACAAGGTGAAGGACTGCTGAAGCAGCCGCCACTCACTAAAATTCTACCTACAACAGGGTAGAATTTAGAGCCTGTTAAATTTCAGATGTTAGCCACATTGTCCTACAAAGTTTCCCATGAGCTCTGGTTCAAAGGAGTGGTTGGAGGGTAGAGGACTAGAAACACAACTATTACTCTGATCCCTTGATCAGCGAGTGACCCTTGTGCCTAATTTCGCTATTATTTAGAACCCAGAAACAAGAAAAAGCCTCACACTTTTGTCTATTTTAATAGACATTTTTAATTTGACTCAAAAATGATTTAAAAAAAAAAAAGCTGTTTAGTTGCCAGGGGAAATCAAACAATCGGGATGGGGAAAAAAAAAATGACTGATTTGAGGTAAGGAATGAAGCTACGTGAGAAAGATGGAAGGAAACAAGAGAGGCATAGAAAAAGCAGAAATTGGTGCTCAAACATAGTTCTCTTCATGAAAATTTCAGAAGGCTACAAGACTTGGCCTAACAGTAATTTTATCTGCTTTTCATTTTAGCAGAAAATGAGTAGCCTCTCTGCATTAAACATAAAAGGATTTTTTTTTAAGACACTTGACTTTTTTTTTTTAAGATTTTATTTATTTATTTGACAGAGATCACAAGTAGGCAGAGAGGCAGGCAGAGACAGGGGTGGGGGGGTGGGGGAGTAGACTCCCTGCTGAGCAGAGAGCCTGATGAGGGGCTTGATCCTAGGACCCGGAGATCATGACCTCCACAGAAGGCAGAGGCTTTAACCTATTGAGCCACCCAGGCGCCCCACATAAAAGGATTCTTAAGTATGTGCTAGGCATCTCTTTAGAAAACAAGATCTTTTTTAATATAAGGCTGTAGAGAGGGAATTAAGAATGAAAAGATGGGCATTCCTATCTGAGGAACCAAGTGGACTTTATAATTTGTAGGCAGACTAGTCAAATTTACAGAAATAGCCAGCACACAACTCCTGGTTAAAAAGCAAGTTTGATGTACTCTTGAAAAGGTGCTATCTATTCTCCGATCTCAAATTTCACTGTCATTTCTTCTTATTACAATTTTCGCCTTGAGCCTTCATATCTTCAACAATCTTTGTTAGACACCACATGGAAAAGCACTTAACTGAGCCCTCCATATCCTTTCCAAAGGATAGGCTCTGATGATTTAAAATGTGACATAATATTAGAAAGCCATTATACTCCAGGGGCTAAAACCCAAATAGACATACAGTTCTCCTGAAAATCTTACATAGTAATGTTTACTAACTTCCTTCCCTATGGTAGAATTTGGAAAGAAAGCGCTGGGATTTTTTTGTTTTGTTTTGCTTTGTTTTGTTTGAAATTAGGCAGATCTGGATTAAAATCTCTGGTCACTTACAGTGTGATTTTTGGGTGAATCATTTGGCCTCTCTGTACCTTCTATTTACTTATCTATCATAGGGACTTGCAAACAGTATGGACTTAATAAATAAGCTTGACTTGACTTGACTGCCAGTACCCTTGACTTTTAACATTAAGATGGTCTGAAATTGCTAATGCATATTATTGCACAGCCTCCCATATAAACAAATCTTTGGTGACTAGAGGGGGATAAAAAGATTGTCCTAAGAATTTTGATAATTTCAATTGCTTTCAAAGAAAAGATCAATGCAAGAGAGAACCAAAAATGCTTTTTCTCATTAATATCATATTTGAGAAACAGCATGTTCAGGAATGACCAATAAATAAGTCTAACTGTCCAAAGGGAACGTTTAAGAAACTGCAAACAAAACAAATCAAAACAAAACTTGAAAGCTATTTTCGGTAAACTATGGCTAATCCCATATTAACATGAAAAAAAGGGGGAATATTTTTATTTATTTTTAAAGATTTTATTTATTTATTTGACAAACAGAGATCATGAGTAGGCTGAGAGGCAGGCAGAGAGAGAGGATGAAACAGGCTCCCTGCTGAGCAGAGAGCCTGATGTGGGGCTTGATCCCAGGACCCTGGGATCAGACCCGAGCCAAAGACAGAGGCTTTAACCCACTGAGCCACCCAGTCAACCTAAAAGGAGTATTTTTAAATGATTCTTATACCTCTACTACTCTCAAAAGTTACAGTTTAAGAAGACTTAAACTGTGGCCTAGGGTAATGTCTGTAGAAGTGTTTTATGTTTATAATGATAAAGAATTTAAAGCTGCTCCAAAATAAAGTCTTTGAAATAATGAGAGCTCTTCCTTATTTTCTATATTTAGAAGATTTATATAGATGGGTGACTGACATTTTCTTTATAAGCAATGAAGTAAGAAAAGACATCTTTAAAGTGTTGGTGAAAAAATAAAGTACTCTGGGAATAATCCTAAAGAAGAGCCCCAGGAAGAGAGAAAAGGGAAAATGGGCCAATTTTGACCTGAAATACTACTTTGTAGAAGGGCATTGTATTTGTGCAGGAAAATGACTTCAAGATAAACAATATATCAAGTTTCTGCACAAGAATACATACATACATACGTACATAAACACTTACGCACATACATACATCTCTTCCTCCTGTCACTAGTACTCAGTCTATGTCTTTGGCCTTGTATGTACAACACAAAAATTTGTACTCATGACTCAAGAGACACTAGAAAAAACTGATTTAAAATTGTTACTCTGTTTTTAAGGAGGTAACCAGATAGATATGTCTTAGATAAAAGACATATCTAAAAGTTCTGTTTACAGATTCATCTTGAAAAGGGAGGAAAAAATGATAAAGCATCTGTCAAAACTGTATATTCATAGTTTTCCTACAGAACAATCTGATGACTTCTCCTTTTGGAAAAAGATATGTTTTATCTAGCTGGCTTTCTTGTTTTTAATTATATAGAAGAACTCACTGATAGCTTTGCTTTGCTCAACAAGGCTTAGTTTTGATAAAACTTCTTTCTTAAAGAAGATAATGCAATAAAATGCTAAACCCCATTCCCGAACCTGAACCCTCAGAAAAAAGAGACACACAAATCCCATTTTTTGATGTAGTAACCTTGACGGAGAGAAATCAAGAGATCTGGGGGATAAAATTTGAGTGGACTGCATTATAAAAGGTCTTAGCCTTACAAAAAAAAAATTGGGCTGTAACTATTAGTGGTAGAGCCATCTGGCTGAGATTCAAAGCACTACTTCAACACCTTGAGACAGAGATGGCAGAATGAATATGAACCACTACAGAAGCTAACTTCTACTTAGATCAAACCAACTAAGTAAAATCTAAACTTGCAAAAAAGGCTAGGGAAACTAGGGATAAACATGTTTTAGAAAGAGTTTTAAGTTTCACAACCTTAAGCAAAAATGATACAGCAATTTAAATATTAAACCTAGCATCTGAGATTTTTTTATTCCAGGTCAGGTTACATAAAAGGAGATGATATTATATCTGTTTGTACATTATTATTGGGCTAAATCGATAATTTGCTGTAAATTTAAAAATAAGCAAATAAGAGTAAGAGGACAAACTACTATGGACATTATTTTAATATCTATAAAATAAGATATAATTTGAATTAAAATGTTCCATTCCAAAGAACTGTTTAACTTGTAAGTCTACTCTACATGAATAGTCATGATTTTTATCTAATTTTAAAATGATAAAGAACCAAAAAGCATGCAACATAAAGATCTATAAGCGTAGAAGCCTGAGGGGGGTGGGAAAAGGATAAAAGTTGAACTACATACCTCATTCATTCTGAGTATAATTCTTTTTACTTTTTCTCCTCTTTAAATAGACCAGTAGATAATAGCAACACTGCCTAAAATATTGATTAAAATAAATTCTAACTCCAGCAAAAGTACATGATGTTTTATTGAATTTCCTGTAATTTCAATGGCACCAAAATACAAAGAAAATAAAATTTAATGTAGAGAAGTCAGCACTTTCTTGACTTAATTAGGATCTAGTCAACGAGACCAAGGTATATAAAGAAAACTCCTATTTCCAACCTTATCATTTTCTGGGGACCGTACGTGTAGATTCATATTCTTTACAATTTAAAATGTTTCAATTATGGAACATTTTAAACATACTTTAAAAACCACACAGAAAAATACCCATAAACCACCCCATCTCTGCAACACAGCTTCAATAACCAGCAGCTTATAGCCAATCTATACCCTCTTTCCTTTTCTCCCCTTCAGGATTATTTTGAAGTAAAGTCCAGGTACTACATCATTTCATTTTAACTATAATTTGATGGGGAAGGAGCGGCAGGAAGAATACAATAGAAAGACTGGTAAGTGAGAGAAACAATGGTGCTTCTTTTTCTCCACAATCCCTGTCTTTTATCATAACCATAATTTTAAGGGATTAACATTCAAGAATATTTTGAAGAAAGAAGTTCCCATGCCATCCCAAAGAAAAAGCACTGGCAATTCAAATTTACTGCAGTTGCCCAATCACTTCCTCCTCCCATCTCAACATTCAACTTCATTCAACTTCAACATTTCAGGACCTCCCGGACTATCTAGTAGCAAAGATAATACTGGGAAGCAGTCAGAGTATATTCCAGACCTTGTTCTCTGGTATAGCCTCAAAGGACTACATCCAACAGAATTTTTTCTCAGCACTAGATCAATCACCAGTTGATATCTCTGGTTTAGATAGATTAATTACCCCCCTTTTAAAACGGGCCTATGGCTAAGGGCCACCTAGGTGGCTCATTCAGTTAAGCACCCAACTCAGTCAGTTAAGCATCCAGCTCAGTCATCTAAGCATCAACTCTTGACTGAGCTCAGTTCATGATCTCAGGGTCGTGAGATTGAGCCCCGGTGTTGGGCTCTATGCTGGGCAAAGAACTTGCTTAAGATTCTCTTTCTTCCTTTCCTTCTACCCCTCCCCCCAACACCCAGCTGTGCATGCATGCACTCTCTCTCTCTAAAAACAAAAACAAAATACATATCTATGGCTAACTCCATGGGCTACCACTAGCTGAATGAGATAAAGAGGCACATACAACAGAAAGGCCTTCTAAGATGGGAAGGAAAATGAAAACTGCAAATAAGGGAAGTAGTGGCAGAAATTTGACAGTAACTTTTGCCTTGGAGTAATACCTGTGAATACAAAGTCCACCCCAACCTCCTGCATTTTGTAAATAAGAAAAGATTCTTCGCTACTTGATTACACAAATCATATTTCACTCCAAACCTCTCTACTACACAGAAACTACTAACCCATCACAGGGACAAAATTTATAATAAAATTCGGTATTAATGATTTTTCATAGTAATAAAATCAATTACCTCCCCTCTATCTGTAATAAGATTGTCCCATTATCAATATTTCTATTTCTAATACCTTCCATAAAATAAAACTTATTTCATTTTATTATTACACATCTTAATTTTGTGGTAATAACAAAGACTGTGAGGAAAGTTTCATTACAATTAACATGGATAGGTAAATGTTTTACAACGGCAGACTAAATATACTCACTTTTGTTGTCTTTGTATAGAACGGGGAGGAGAGTTGGTGAATAGGCAGGTCCACGATACTAGTGGAGTTTGTGACACTGTTACTATGTGTATGTTCATCTTCTCTGCTACTGTCATCAGATTGATCAAAATCATCACTCTCCTGGTCCATTTCCTCTTCTTCTTCCTCCTCCTCATCTTGTTCACCAGCATGTTCTTCATCTTCTTCTTGCTCTTCTTGGTTCCCTGAGGAGTCCTCATCTACCGAAATGAACCGATTATTGTTTTCTTCCAATTGTCCTTGCTGGGAATCATTTTGGTCTCCAGGTCTAGGTTCTACTCCAACAACTTCACCATTCCTTGCAGTGTGCTCCTCCTCTTGTTGTCTTAGCTGTTGCTGCTGCTGTTCCTCCTCAACCACACGATTCATCTGTTCCTCATCTCCCTGGCTTGAGGAAGGGTTACCTCTCAGAGAACCTCCAGTTCGTCGTCTTTTGCTGCCCACAGAGAGCAGTTCCTGATTCATTTCCAAAAGCCAGCTTGCTACTTCTTGGACCTTGGCTAGACTATCAGAAGATGCAAAGGATTTCACATTCTGTAGGGAAAAATGGGGGGGGGGGGGGAGAAGAAAGGTTTGTACAGTCTACGTTATGTCTCACTTTAATGTTCTATGCCTATATTCCAAATTTCATTAAAGACTGTAAAAAGTATTTGATGCTATTGAGATATTAAGATGTTCTTTAGGAATCAGTAGAAAGTTTAAAATGTTAAAATTGAGACTTATAAAGACATATACAAAAATCACACAGTACACAGCTTTATTTTAATCTTTAAAAAATAATTTTAGAATTAAACTTTATAATTTAGTTGCTTTTACCAATAAAACATAATCTAACCATTAAAATGATTTTTAATTTTAGAACAGTTCATAAACTGTAACTTTCATAAAACTTCCAGAAAATTTTATGAAGTGTATCATTAAAAACTATTCAATTATCAATTAAGCTTTGGAAATACTGAGAGAAACCAAGATAAAGAGGCTTATTTACTGTAGGAATTTCCCAAACTTCTCTGATCATAGAACCCTGTCTTAAGACATGTTTTTCTGACAGGTACCAAGAATAATCATTATGATTTTCATTTTGCACAATGAATATAAATCAACTGGAGAACAAATAAACAAAAAAAAAATTTATTTTCGTTTTTTTTAAAGGAAAAAAGTTCATAAGTTCATACCCTCTGACCCAGTAACTCCACTTCTGGCAATCTATCCTAAGGAAGTAATCCTAAAACAGAAAAAAAAAAAAAAATATGCAAAGGATGCTCACTGCAGCTTTATCCAAAAAAGCAAAAAATAAAAATAAATGTAAGTAAAAATAATCAAAACCCAAATGTTCAAGACAAAGGAATCCATGAGATGGGCTATATATAGTGTAATTCCTAAACATGATGTACATTTTAAAAAATTGTGAGAACATGGATGTTTGTATTATGTTAAGGGCAAAATACAGGTAATTATAGGATCATAGCATTATTAAACTGCATAAAGACTAGAAGACCAGATTTCAAAATATAAACTACATTTAGTTTAGTATTTAGGTAGTAGTATTTTAAGTGCCTTAAACTTATTTTTTAACGATATTTCTCAAATGTTATGTATTAAACACATTTGCTCTTATGTTTTATAGACTCTAAAACTTGATTTGATATAGAATCTTTTCATAATGCTCATTCTTGAATTTCATCCTTTGCGGTCATCTATATGGACATGTTTGAGGCTACATAAAATAATGCCAACACACTGGCCAAGCTCCTATAGAATTCTTTTTAAAAAGATCTTTAAGGTTGGGGCGCCTGGGTGGCTCAGTGGGTTAAAGCTTCTGCTTTAAGCTCAGGTTATCATCCCAGCATCCTGGGATAGAGCCCCGCATTGGGAGGGAGCCTGCTTCCCCGTCTCTATCTGCCTGCCTCTCTGTCAAATAAATAAATATAAAATCTTTTAAAAATATATCTTTAAGGTTTATGAGATATAAGAAATATAATACCCATCTTCTATCATGCTCTAAGAATAACTACATTGTATTATATATCACAATGATCTTCAGGTAAAACAGCCTTATTTACTTTTCAAGCCCTTGCAACTAGAGGTGAATCCCCAGAAGGGCCATTCCAAGTTTTGAAATGGGGTCTGAAAGTTTGAAAGATAGTTTTAAAATAGCATTATTTCATTTTATTTTCTATCATCTACACTTTATAAGAAAAAAAGCTGTACTGTGGGGGGAAATTCTTTAATTCTAATTACAAGTTGAAGTACAGTACAGAAAGAAGAGTTCCAATGACTGAACTGTGAGACACTTCAACATTCTGAGTGAAAGAGTAACCAACAAAGATGACTAACAAGGAGAACTGGGAATGACTGACATCCTTGAGGCCCTGAAAGAAAGCATACCCAGGAAGAGAAAGTATAAAATGACAATGGTTGTTGATAGTTCAAGCAGGATGAAGAGAAAGAACTGACCACTGGATTCAGTAACATGGAAGTCACTAGTAACAGGAGTTTTATTAGCTGAAATCTGATTAAAGTAGATTTAAGAACTAGGAAGAGAGAACAGAGATGATATGTACAAACAAGTTAGTAGTTTGCTGCAAAAAAAGAACAAAAGGGAGTGATAATTGGTAAGGAAAACAGAGGCAAGAGAAAATGTTTTATTCTTTAAGACTAGAGAACTAGCAGTGTATCAGTATACGGAGAAGAATGATCCAATACAAAACAAAAGTTGATAATGTAATCAAGAAAAAGGGGAAATGGTGAAGTGATGTTTATAAGTAATTAAATGGGGATGATGAGAATGAGTTCAAAAATTGGAAGGACTAGTTTCAGTTAAAAAAAATGGACACTTCATTTATGATAAAAGATGGGAAAGAAGAGTGGCATTATAAGTACTTTACATTTATTTTCTTTTTACCATATTTCTCAATGTGTAAACAGTTGGAAACAGGTAAATTTTTATAAGTGGCAGGAGTCTTGGGAAATTCCCTACTCATTCCTTCAATTATTTTCCTTTTCTTTTTAAAGTAGGAAGCAATGTTGCCATTATCATCAGAGTGATCTTGGGAGAAGAGGTTGCTAGAAATCTGAAGAATGGGGTTTGAAATAGTTCTCTAGAGAGAGAGGAAGGAAATTTTCCGAGGTGCATGTTGATGATCAAATATAATCAATAAATCATGATGTAACATATATCAAATGTGGCTTTTAAAAGTCAAGTAGTTCCAATAACCAAACTATGGAAAGAACCTAGATGTCCATCAACAGATGAATGAATAAAGAAGATATGGTATGCGCGCACACACACACACACACACACACAATGGCATACTATACAGCCATCAAAAGAAATGAAATCTTGCCATTTGCAATGACGTGGATGGAACTAGAGGGTATTACGCTGAGCAAAGTAAGTCAATCAGAGAAAGATAATTATCATATGATCTCCCTGATATGAGGAATTTGAGAGGCAAAGTGGGGGGTTTGGTGGGTAGGAAAGGAAAAAATGAAACAAGACGGGATCAGGAGGGAGAAAAACTATAAGACTCTTAATCTCACAAAACAAACAGGGTTGCTGGGGGGAGGTGGGTATGGAGAGGGTGGTTGGGCTATGGACATTGGGGAGGGTGCGTGATATGGTGAGTGCTGTGACGTGTGTAAGCCTGACGATTCACAGACCTGTACCCCTGGGGCAAATAATACATGTTAATTTTTTTAATTAATTAAAAATTTTTAAAAATAAAAAAATCAAGTAGTTCTTCTTTACAATTCAGAGAAGCACAATAGCAAAATTTCTGTATGAGGTAGAAAGTGGTTTTTTTTTTTAAAAGCACATTAAATACATCTGTTGTTTTCTATAAAAAATAAAATAATAAACTGTAGAAAATAAAGGTCATCAAAATCTTACTGGCTCATATATGTAAAAGACAAACTACATATACATCACAGAAAAGCAGGCTAAAAATAACATACTGAAAAACACTTATCTATGCAAATGAATATATATAGTATCCCAGTGTATATCAAGGTAAATCTACTATTCATAGGCTTCCTTCAAAGAATTAAAATCTTGCTTTAGTAACTGCATCTAAAGTCTAACTCTCCTAACACTAACAGGAACATTTTCCATTTGGATGATTATGCATAGAAAAGCATGAAATCAGGGTCATTCATTGCCTGGAATAATCCAAACCCCAAGCAAATTGCCCTATGTGTGCCAACCAAAGAAGCATATTTTTAAGAGACTGAAACGGGTTAAATGACATATTAAGAGCAACTTACAAGATGAAAAAGATGAAAGAACAAAGGTCATAAAACTAATCATAAAGAGTATGTGCAAAGTAGGGAGGAGACTGTTGGTAAATAGTCTATCAACAAATAGAAAGTTTATGACTGGCCATTTCTAAGATAGTACTTGCACTGATCATCAGTGAACACTTCCATTACTAATTAGGAATAACAAAAAGTCAAATCACTATCATTGTGTAACTTTAGTGTTATATTGGGAGGAACAAAGAAGAAAGTGTCTTTAATTTAAGCCAATAAAGTCAACTAACTCATATTTACAACCATAGCATATTTACAACCATAGCATATAAACAGCTTTCAAAATAACACAGATTCTTACAGATAGACCTGATCAGAAATGGTAAACCCAAGTAGAAGAATCAGATTTAAAGCACAGCCAATATAAAATATATAATGACAAAGCTAAAAGTCAGGTTCTAGGAATCCCAGAATATTTGAAGAGGCTGAAAATATCTGATAGACTTACATAAAAATTTGTCCAAGCAGAAAATATATTGGATTGGATCTCTCTGACTCATTTTGGGAATGGAAAATGGAAAAGAAAATTTCATATTCTGTTGGCATTCATAAACCCAAATTTAAACAAACAAAAAAAACCCCAGCATTTTTAGGAAATTAGTTTTTTTCTAACAATGATCTATTAAGTAAGCTAATGACCTAATTAAAATAATAAACATTTATTCAATAAGTAATAGGAAATCAGAATCAACTAAACACTCTTATAAGGGAGGGAACCTTTTATTTTTTCATTAATCTATAATGTATTATTTGTTTCAGGGGTACAGGTCTGTGATCCATCAGTCTTACACAATTCACAGCACTCACCATAGCAATACCCTCCTCAATGTCCATCACCCAGCGACCCCATCCCTCCTACCCTGCTCCACTCCAGCAACCCTCAGTTTGTTTCCTGAGATTAAGAGTCTGTTATGGTTTGTCTCCCTCTCTGGTTTTGTCTTGTAAGGGGTGGGGGAACCTTTTTAAAAAGAGTTTAAAAAGCCCCACATTTTTAAGAAAATTGATCTAAAACTTGAAACTGTTATACAGGAGAAGTTAATAAAATATTAACCCCCAAAATGCACACTTTTTTTAAAGATTTTATTAATTTATTTGAGAGAGAGAAAGCATGTGCAAATGTGTGTAAGAAGGGTGAGGTGCAGATTATGACTTCTTTTCCAAAACCAGAATCTGTACAATGCTCAAAGATAATTACTATAAAACAAATACTGACTGAATGCTCAATATAATCAGGCACATTTTAATTTTCTGGAGGATAACGTTTAGAAATGTTTCTTTACAAGTTAATCAATGACTTTTAACCCGACCAGAACCCATGGTAAAATCAGATTTTACATTATAAATAACTCTGGATGTATGTATTTAAACAAACCTAAAACAATGATTTAGAGAGAGGGAATTATAAAATATTTCAGATACCTGAAGTCTCTATAAATCACCACCCTTAACTAAATATGGTCCATTCTCATTATTTGTAGTAATTATATTCTATAAAGTTATCACAAATACTGAACCACTGCCCCTAGGGGAAACACAGGGTTAACTTCCTGAAAGCCTTGGTCACAACATTTTGGCCATCTCATCGATATACAGTCTTTTCATGTGTATGCTTCTATTTAAAGACATAAACTTAATACATATTGTGGATTCATTAACACTGAACTCAGCCTACGGCACTGAACAAAGCTTATCTAACAACTCTATGCCCTCCATAAGGCATATTATGACACTAGATAGCACCTTGCCACTATGCTTGGGAGCCATTTTCAAAAGCCAAATATTTCACTAAATAGACCATGAAAGGACACTTGTTTTAGTATGAGAGCTGGACCAGGAAGGTAGGGTGTCACTTTGTTTGACCTCAGATGAGAATGTGCATGCCAAGTGATTTTTTGCCACTCTGTGCATGCTCGTGTCTACAAATGACTGTGAAAGCATCACAAATATTGACTTTTGGTGTCACAAACTGTAGTGAGTAGGCAAATTCGTAAACACAAAATCTACAAACAATGAGGGTGGATGGTACCTACTTTATCTAAATCTTCTAGAAAGAACACTATTTGCAATGCAAGATTCACACAGTATTTTGAGATATTAGCAAAGAAGCCACAGCATTACCTATTGGCTGCTCTTGGAAATATAACCAAGGATAAAAGGATCAAAGAAATTGAAAGTTCTAATAGACATTCACCACTAAATTTTTCAAATAAATCATAAGTTCAGATAGCCCATATAGAAAAGGGGAGAGAAAGGCATCACTTTTCCCTTTGTAAGTGGCCAGAACAGGGTTCTTCTGGCAGCATCATTCATTATTGTGACAGTTCTGAATCTACGGATGCCTAGAAAAGATGCCTACAGTCACCACCATCCTAGGATGAAGAAGTATTATAATAATTTTGCTCTTCAAAAAAATTCAGAAATAAGGTTACTGTGATAGAAAAGAATTACTCCAGGGTTTCACCAAGTCCTAGAAAATATTGGGTAACATTTAGTCATTATACCTTGTTGATTTAGTGACACCTCAGACCTAATTTCTGTGCTTTTTAAAAACTAGTTTCTCAGAAACTTTTTAACTAATTTCTCAGGAAACTTGCTTTTCAGAATATCTTGGATTAATCAACACCATCTGAACTTATTTTAGGATGTTTAAAGAAATCCGTATGAGCAAGTACATGTTTAAAAAAATGAGCTCTGAAAGCCTATCTCAGAGTGAACTAGAGCTATTTCCATGGCAAACACTAACCTTGAAATGACCTTGAAATCTAAGTAACTGGGGAACACTACTAGTTACACTAATAAAACAAGGGGAAACTTAAGCAACCATCTAAAGCCTCCAAAGGACTGTGCATTTTTTAGACAGTTTTAGAATTATATGGCAGGATACAATCCATCAGACATGAGCAACAAAGTCATTTACGCTTTAAGATGTAGATGGCAGGAACATAAACCAAACTGCACTGATCACTGGGAAAGAAAACTCAAAGCTTAGAATCACCTTCTGCAAGCAGTTTAGAATCTTCCCTGAATGATAAAGAAAGCTCCCTAATCACCAGGAGCCCCCTTGTGGCCCCACCACTTACTAACACTCCAAGTTCATATTACTAACTTTATATATTCCAAGTTCTTTATTAATTATTATAGTCAAACTGATTAATAGTATCTGGAATAAACAATAAAGTAAGTCACATCATGACAAAGTGATAACTCAGTGACTCAAAATCCCCCAAGGGTTTTCCATTTCACTCATAATGAAAGTCAATTTTCATGGCTGCCTTTTGGTCTCTGTATAATAATCTACTCATACTCCCACCACTCTGAGTTTATATTCTATTCTCACTTTTTCACTTTGTTTCTCTCTAATGCTGTTCTTTCTTGATGAAGAAAATATGCTGCTATCTCAGAGCCTTTGCACTGGCCATTCCCTCCGCCTGATGCTTTCCTCATACTAAGAACTATTCACATAGTTCTTCCCATTACTTTCTTCAGGACTCAGTTCAAATGTCCCCCAGGCAGTGGCACTTTCCCTAATCATCTTATTTAAAATAATAACTCCCTTGCATCATAGTCCCTTTCCCCCTTGCCCTGTTTTACTCTTCTTCAAGCAATGTATAAAAGCACTAGACTAGTGTCTGCAATACAGTCAATGCCTATCTATGCACTCATCTATTCATTTGTTATCTGTATTACCTTCTCTCTAGAATGTAAGCGCCCTAAGGAAAAAGACTTCCCTTTTTCACCACCACTATCTTCAGCACCTACTCAAAGCCAAAAATGCTCAGCTTATTCTTCAAAACACTATTTAGTGAGTAAATATTTATTAAATCTTTTTAAAGCCAACTAGGTACTTTCTTTACCAAAGAACTTCAAGCCACGTCACAAACAGAGTGTCAATAACTTTATCCCTATTTTTAAAAGTTGTACTGAACACATTCTGTGTAGTATTTTTAAAACTGGGTATAAACATAGCCTTAATACTTATCACTTTTCTCCTTTTATCAAAGTTCTTGTTACTTTAACACAAGCTATGAAAAAACAAGTATGTGATTAAAAAGATTGATACTTCAAAAGCACATAGCTTGTTGAATAATTCTACTTCCAAATTGCTTATACTGTGGTTAACTGGGAAACCATAAATGTAACTTAAGGTGAAAATCTTCCAAGGACTACAAAATTGGCTGAATAGGTCCTTAATAATGGAGATTAGCAAAAGCAACACAAAATGAGTATGGGGAGCATGATGCAAGTATTCATGTAAGCAGCAAATGTTCATTATAGTTTTGAACATTTTAAATCCACACGGAACCTCAATCATATATATCTTTATTATAAATGATACAGAACACTATTTCTCAGTTCACATCACAATACCTATTTTTTTTAAGTTTCTTTAACTGATTATTTTTGTTTGAGCTAAATTTAATTCTTCATTCCTATTTAACTCTACTGCCTCTGCAATCTGTGTTTACTCCATTAAAACTAAATTTTAAACAGGCTGCTAGGGGAATCCGGGAGGCTCAGTTGGTTAAGCGTCTGCCTTCAGCTCAAGTCTTTTCCCAGGGCTCTAGAGTGGAGTCCCGCATCAGGCTTCCCTGCTCAGCCAGGAGTCTGCTTCTCCCTCTTCCTCTGCCTCTGCCCTCCCGTGCCATGCTCCACCCCCCACCACCTCCTGCTCCTGCTGGCTCTCACTCTCTCCTAAATAAATAAATAACCTTGCGGGGGAGGGGGACAACTGGTTGCTAAATCCCACTGGATCTTTTACCATTTCTGTAGCTTTCTACATTATTGAGCATGCACTCCATCTTCTTTACAACTCTCTTGTCCCTCAGTTTCCCTTGGTATCATCCTTTTCTTGGTATCACTCCTTAGGTGGCACTGTTGTTCTCTGTTGCTAGCTCCTTCCTGCTCTGCAGCTTCTCTCAAACCTAGGGTTTTAACTATCACATAGAAACTACTGACAACCAATCCTATTATCTCCAGCCAAACTCCTCTATTAAGCCTACTAGTTTTACTATATTGTCTCACAATCACTCCAAATCCATTATCTTAAAATCTAAACTCCTGTTTTTGTTTTCTTTCTCTCTCTCTCTCTCTCTCTCTCTCTCACACACACACACACTCTCACACACACACACACACACACACACACACACGGCCCAAATTAGTTCTTAGATGTTCCTACTATTTTCTCTATCTCAGTGAATGGAGCCATATTCTAGCCAACTGCCTACTTAAGAAAACTGGTGGCTCTTCCTCTTCCTTCTACTATCCCTTCCCTCAACAATTTAGTCCTAAAGCCATTTGGTGGAGCCAAGCAAGTAAGGTTTATGTGTAGGATGAAGGACAGCAGTACAACAGAGGGGATCAATTTAAGCAGAGTGAGGAGGGTCCCCTTGTATGTGGGGGATGGTAGGAGAAAAGAAAGTGCACCAACACAGTGTAAAAGCCTGAATAAGAAGGGTGAGGAGTGATCTAATAGTGGAAAAGCCCAGCCAGTCAAAGGCAGAGCAAAATGAGAACATCCGTTTGGGTGAGAGTAGCAAACATGAGCAGGGTTAAGAAAGGTATCCACATGGAAGGATGGTGTCAAAGCCCAGATGGGTTAAGGAGAGTACAGTGGCCACAATGATGCCCTGCTCAGATATCCCTTCAACAGAACTTGCTCCATTATCTTGGAATTCACTGCAACGTTTACACCTGGCCATAATGTGTCTATGCTTCTCCCAGCAAATGACTGTGCATGGTGGGAATGCTCCAACAGCCAATTCTGCTACCTGCCCATCATACTTTGTCTTGATATCCATTTCTCTGCAGACCTGCATTAAACCAGAAGGTATCTATGTACTAGTGTCAAAAACTCTTAAGACAAAATAAGTAAGTGTGGAAGATACTACAAAACGGCTAACTTCATTAAACAAAGATTATTTCACTCCAGAATGCTGAAGAACATTTTCTACTACATAAAGAAATCCAGTGGCTCAGCAGAGGAAAAATTCTCAACAGGGTATCTTAGCTAAAAGAGGTCCTTTTAAGACAACAGAAGGCTAGATTTCATTGAATACTTTGAAGATGAAGAATAGATGCAGAAACTAGCCAATGTAGCACTAACTCCTCATTCTCGTAAGACATGAAGATAAGCTTTGACTTCAAGGAACAAGATTCTTGGATTTAAAAGGAAAATGCACTTTTGGAAAACACCACATTACAAAAAGGAGATTGTGAAATGTTTCCACTGCTGCTTGGGCTTAACTAAAAAAGGATATCATCAAGTCTCAAGTCTCACTGGAAACCACCTGGAGAAGCTACAGAACAAAAGTGAGCTGATTTTCTTCCCTTTCAACACAAATGATCGCTGGGCAGAACTCTTTTTCTGAATCTTCTGATTATGAGAATTTGCCATGAGAAAAAGGAAGAGCTGCAGTCTTAAACAAGATGAGTTTTACTGATCTGCCCCAGACATGTTCTGGGTTTCTGTGGAGAAAAGAATATCCTGCTATTCATAAGAAACCAATGAACATTATACTTCAGTTTTCATTATGCATTCAAACAACCTTTTTCTTACTCAATGAACATCAAGAGTAAGCTAAGAAACAGTCTCATTTCAGCTGAAAAAGAAATCTGTAGGTGTTGGTTTATTTCCCATTTGACCCTGAATTGGTATTTGTGGAGCATAAAACAAGCACAAGAAGAAAATATAATTATTACATTAAAGAGGTAAATCCACACTAAAGAAGTCAAAATAACTTTTTAGATTCAAAAATCACACTTTTATGCATAGATGAGCCTTGTGAAGGAAATACTTTTCTAGGGCCTACATTTGAGCATGATCATATCACCGAGTAAGGAAATGTTTTCTCTAAGTCTTGTATAAAAGAGTGTCTAGGCAATATTTTTATTCATATTGCTTTGGTTTATGGTTTTAGTAGCTTTACTATTCAATAGTCAAAAAGAATTTCATGTTGTAAATAATATTAAAATCAGTTTATGTTTATTTAAATTAAATCTGCTGAGCCTACATTAAGAAAATTAAGTCCCATTTTGGTTTAAGCTGGTTATGTGAAATTTACTACATTTCCTTAATGAGTTTGCAAGATTTATGCGAAGATAAACGACGTTTATCCCAAGGAAAGTAAGCTAAGCTTAATTATCAGGGGGTTGTATTTTCCCCCCAAGAAAAGCTGGCCAAAATGTCATTTTTTGCTGTAAATATGAAGGAATAACTATTTCTACATATACTCTACACCATATCTAATTTGGATCTCATATAGAAATTTATGATAAGGCTTACTTGAATAAAGTAAAACAGATAAAGTAGTAATGTAAAAGAAAAAAAATTAGAATCTCCTCTAACACTAACTGTGTTAGCACATGTCTACTTTTCTCATGTTTGACCCTGAATTGATATTTGTGGAGCATAAAACAAGCACACGAAGTAAATATAAATTTTGCATTGAAGAGGTAAATTCACAGTAAAGAAGTAAAAATAATTTTGAGAATACTTTGTGGGAAGAAGGAACCACACAAAAAGAGGGGACTAATGAACTTGCCAGTATAAACAGATCCACAGAAAAAAAAAGAACATTGTTTACTCAAAAGAGCACTGAAAAGTACCAATAAATAATTATATCTACAACTTACTGATCAAGCTGTTATACTGTGAGCTGGAGCTATAGTCATCTTTATGTGATTTCTAAGTTAAGATTATTTTAAGTGTATACTCAATGTAAAAAGATTAAGAAAGGCTGACATGAACATCAGTAATGGGACAAACTGATAATATGTTTACCTAATAAGAAGTAATGAGAGTAACAGAGCCTCACTTTTTTGAAATTCTTGCAAACGATGCATAACCTGAATCCATTAATTAGGAAACACTAGACAAACCCAAATTAAGGGTCCTTGTTCAAAATGACTGTCCTACAATCTTTAAAAGTGTTAAAGGAATGAAAGTAAAGATCAAAGCATTGTTCCAGATACAGGATAACTAAATGTAGTCCATGATTTTGAACAGAATCTTTCTATTATATGAGATAGTTATCTGAAAAACCAATGAAACTCAAATGGAGTCTGAGGAATAGAAAATCTAAAATATTGATGCCAATATCCTGATTTTAATGGTTATATTGTGATTATGTTGAAGAATGTCCTTGTTTATAAGAAAAGCATACTCAAGAGTTTAGGGGTGATAGTGAATCCTGTTGGCAACTTTATCAAATGGTTCTGGGGCTAAGTAAGCTCTTAATACTATAGTTGAGACTATTATGAAAGTTAAAAGGGGGGAGGGATCTCAACATCAATCTGGTTCCCATTATCTGCTACAAACTACCTTTGCCTTGTCCTAACACTTTTGTCACCCACTCACATCATCACTAAGTCCTAAGTATACCTCTGCAGTAGATCTACAATGGATTCCACTTCTCTAGGGCTGTTTAATAAGCAGATACTATATGCCTCTTGCCCAAACTATATGAATAGCATCTTTAATAATCTTCCCATCTTTTGTGCATCATGCCTCTAACCTACCCTCTATACTGCGGCCAGAACGTGAAATGTCATCACCTCAGTGGCAGTTTCCAAACTTTTTACGTGCTGAAGCCTTTGTTCACATGAAGGCAAGATATTAAACAGGTAAAGAAAGAACTTGTGAGGAACAACTGGAGAAGGAGAGAGAATGGTGTTCACAGAAAGAATGAGTAACCCCTGAGTGAATCCGAAAATTTCTGAAACTATTATTCTATAAAATAAAATCTGAACTCCTAAGTATGGTATACAAGATGTTCCTAGTCTGATCCTGTCTCCAAACATCTTCAATACAAACTGGTTTGTCTTAAACTGTGCATCACCCAACAATATAGATCTACTTGTATTCTCCTTATACACTATATGTTCTCCTACGTCTGTATCTTTGTAATGACGTCTTCCTTCTCTCTGACGCATTTCTTTGCCCACATTTTACTAACCCTTCTTCTTCCATTCTTCTCTGCCATAGAACCTGCTGAAATTGGCAAGCATAGGCCTTGAATACAAGGACCTCCTCCTTCTACTTGTAAAAAGAAAATAGTGGTAGAATATTCCAGAAAAAGTTGGGAACACAGACTTGTAATAAAAGAAATGTCATAACTAACAGGTTGATAAAGGGATAAAGCTTAATCAAAGAGGACTGATATATTTTGAGTTGTCTTTTTTAATATTTTATAAAAAGTAGAAGGCTAGAGAAGTGAACATGTTTGCTATTTCAAGTATCTCACTTTCCAATTCCATGAAGAAAACAGGAACTACTTTTGCTTTTTCTTTTCTAGTGATATTAACTGACACCAAATATCAAGTATATATTGCAGTGCTAATCTTTAAAATGCAGTGATACACCAATGATCATGCACAGACTATATAGACTTTTCCTCACATTTAGGAAGAGATAATCAACTGCACATATAACTTTATTACAATCCATATAATTTATTACTTCCTGTAATTTCTAAAACTGTTAACCAACAATGAACAAATATAAACAAAATCCATAGGATAATTTTTCCATTTCCCAGAGTATATTCAAAAGCTTCTCATATGTTGTAAAATAAAAAGCATGGGGAATACAGATTTTAAAATATGAAAATATAAGTGTCCATCTTACACTGTTACCCGATACTTCTATTTGTGGTAGTTCAAGACTGAAATCTACTTCTGAAAAACACACCCATCACTAAACAAACAGATGCATCCTACAGGGTTTTTAGGTAGAGAGGTGTTAGCATCAGGACTGGGAGCACAAGGGGTGTCAGGTTTACATATAAATGCTTAAATCTGTGTGATAAAAGTCAACAATCACAGAAGTCATTCATGTACTAACTAGTCTTGTATCTTCAAATATTAAATGAAAAAATGGGTGAGACACAAATAGTTGACTAAAAATATATATAAAAGGATTGATAAACATATGAAAAGGTACTCTGTAAAACTAGCCATCAAGTAAATGCAAATTAAAACCACATGCAATACAACTTCCCATCTGTAAGAACTGCTAAACTAAAAGAGACCAACCACCACCAAATGTTAAAATTGGAAACTAAAACTCTCAAACATCACTAGTGGTATTGTAAAATGTTACTACCACTGTAGAAAACCATTTGGCAGTTACTAATAAAAACACACACCCTCTGGAGCTAGCACACATTCGCCTACGTACTCCTACCCAACAGAAATGTCCACAAATAGGCTGGTACAAGAATGCTTGTAACAGCTTTATTCAGAATAGCCAAAACTGAACTCAACTCAAATATTCATCAACAGAAGAATGTATTAATAAATTGAAATATATTCATACAATGGGATGGGTACACAAAAATGAGAATGCGCTTCTGATACATGAACTAAAATGGACATCAAAAACAGTGCATTGAGTGAAGAAGCTAGGGAAAAAAACAAAGGCAACATTAAAGATTCCATTTATATGTTTAAGAATACAAAAAACTATCTACAGTAATAGTAATCAGAATAGCTGTTGCCTAAGTTTGGATTGAATGGAATGAAGCATGAGGAAATTTGGGGAGTGACAAAAATTATTCTACATCTTGACTGAGGTGTTGTTACATAGGTATACATATTGTCAAAACTCATATATGGATTGCACTTAATATAAAAAGCACTTCGATTAAAAATGTATATATTAATTGAGGAAAAGGCAAAAATTTTTCTGCCTTCTTTGACTCTCCCATTGTGAGCCTGTTAAATGCTGAAAAAGGCTTTGGACTTCTTTGCTCTGAGCCCATTAGTTGGGTCTTCTCTACACTAATACCAGATACGATTACATCAGAGAGCGAGGATAAAAGCCCAGAATACTGATTTTTCCACTTCAACAGGCAAGGTGGCAGTTCTGCCAGTGCCCACAACTCCTGGCATTGAAGAGTCAGTACATCATTCACTGTGAAGCCCTCTATAGTAGGTAGAGGGAACTTTGAAGAATGTGCAAGAGCTAAAACAGCAATTGTACTAGAAGGAAAACCAATCTTGAAGTCATAACCCTAAGGACCCAATGACCACAGGACAAAGAGAAGAAAAATCTGCTCAATTTCAGAAATAACTCAGCACTCCTACAATGAGCAAACACTGATTCAACAACTCCTTTTAGGTGTGGCCTCTATTCTGCCTCACTATAATTTTACAATAAGGGTTTGAACTTCAGAAAAAGCTCACCACTGTAACATAGAAAATTTATTGTCCACAGAAAACTAATGAGTCTGTTTTTTTAATAGAGTTACCATCTTAGCATAGTTTTAGCAAGGCAATTAATGTGGACCACAAAGGAAAAGAATGTCTTCTTGTTATCTGCTTTTTATTTAGGAATTCTATTTTGATTTGCTACTGCTTGATGCCCCTTTGCCTGGGTTTTTGAGGGGTTTTAGTAGGTATGTCAGAACCCAGGTAACTGCTGCCTGGATTCCTTTTCTTGCTCACTGAGGAAAAACAATTACCTCATTTAAGTGATTATGTCAGAGAATCATTATTCACAGACAGATTCTAAGAAACATTGTTCCATCCTCATCTTTAAATTCTTGTCAGGAAGGTTGAGTAGGTATATCGGGGGCAAACACTGCCTGACCATTCTGCACACAAAATGCATATTTGAACTAGAAAACAAAAATATTTAAACTCTGAAATGAGCGAAGTACTGGCGATAAAATGCTGACCAAAAAAGACATAAACTCTGAATCCAAAAAAAAAAGTGTAAAGGCTATAAAATTAGTTTTTAAAAAATTATGAAAAAAAATTTACCCAAGGTAGACCTTTGTAAGACATATGAACAAGAAAGATTTCTAAAAGTTGTGTAATTACAGTGAAACCAAATAAAATAAACTTTGTTCTAACCTGACTCCATCACTGCCCACCAACGTCCTTATCTGTCAATAACTGAAAAAGCAAAAAAAAAAAAAAAAAGTAAAAGCCATCACCACCACCAAGAAAATAAAAAAATCTAAAACATCTAAAAAATTAACTCAAATAACAAGAAACATTTATAATCCATTTAAAACTATTCTTTTTTCCTTCCTTTTTAGTAAAGACTGAGAGCTACTATTTTCTAAATGGTAAGAACTATTATTTTCTTACAAAGATCTTCTCTATTTATGTAGAAATAAAGCAATACTGCCATAATGATTAAATTAGTAAACTAGATCCCTTACATAACAATCTATAATTTTCAAACAAGAAATTTTTAAAATTTTTCAGGTTATAGAATAGAATTTCTGGACAAACCTAACAAGGCAGTGGTTGTAAAACACTCTCAAACTTCCAAACACCTTCAATCTCAGTACAATGCTATGTTGTACACTCAATCTAAAACTAAGAGAAAGCATTGTGGGTTGGTCACAACTCAAATTCCTTATTACAATAAGGACTGCCTAAGGATTTTACCACTAAACTCAGCCATTCAAAGAACTAGGAAGACTCTCTCTCTAGGTCACTGCTCTCCAAAGCTAGTGATTTTCAGATTTGTTAGGAAGAATATTTCTTAGAACTTCCAGATTCTTATAGGATTCCTCCACTCTGAAGTTATTCTTTCCACCTAGACAAAATCAGATCACTTAACTCAAAAGAATAATAATAATTGAAAGCCATAAAAACATGGCTCTACAGTTTTGTCTACTGCAGCAATTCACCTACTCCAGATAGAGAAACAAAAATATTAGGAAGAAATCCTGTAAGTTAAGAAGTCTGTTTTATATTCAGGTTAGTAAAGATGTTTCCACTGCATTCCTGTAATCAGCAAACATTTACAGAGAGCCCACTACGAACTAACACTATGTTAGGTACAGCTTATTCACCTAATCGAGAACCCTGAGATCATTATTCCCATTTTACAAAATAGGAAACAAGCTAAGATTAAGGTCCCTTGCCCAAGATTTACAGTTAGTAAGATTTAGCAAACATGTTTAAAACTGTGAACGAATGCCTGAACCAAGGCTTATATTCATTCCACTAGGCAAACCTGTCTTCCAACAAGGCATAATTAAGGATCTTACAGCAGTAAGAGAAACAAAAGGCACACATGAAGTAGCAGGACACCATTACAACGATCTCTTTGATATAAAAGCAACTTCTTAAGACAGAAGCTACCCTTCTTCCTCAGATGCCTAAACATCACCTTCCTTCCAGTCAGGGCCATGGACCATGGGTCCAGGCCCTTTCAAAAAAAAAAAAAAAAAAGGAAAAAAGTCTTTTAGACTGCACCCAGCAAAATAAAATAAATCATATGAGATTTTTTTCCTAGGCCCCTTTCAGGAAAAAGAAGGTACCCCATATCACCCCCACACCCAAAACTCATGCACACAATCTAATTGCCTTTGCCCATTAGTTACAAAGTGCTCTTTAAAGCTATATTTGAATCTGTAAGTGTAGCTCTATAGTTACCTATGAATACGAGTATTTTGACAGTTTAAATTGATAAGGTTTTAAGCAAAACAATGAAATCAAATTCTAGACTATAACCCGAAGTCACTATCCAACTTTGTAATCTCATTTCCTTATCAATTCTCAACACAACTGTAAAATAAATATTATCTATTACTGAATCTTACCTTGTGCCAGTCCTTGCTAAATGTTTTACATATGAAACCTGATTTCATTGGGAAAAAAAAAATTATGATGTAGAGTCTATTTTTTAAAAGATTTTATTTATAGATTTTATTTATTTATTTATTTGTCAGAGAGAGAGAGAGAGAGAGAGAGAGAGAGAGCATACACACAAGCATGTAGAGAGGCAGGCAGAGGCAGAGAGAGAAGTAGGCTCCTTGCTGAGCAAGGAGCCCAAGGCGGGACTCAAACCCAGGACCACAGGATCATGACCTGAGCCGAAGGCTGCAGCTTAACCAACTGAGACACCCAGGCATCCCTAGATTCTATTTTAAAGATGAAGAAATGAGGTTCAGAAACCATGCTACACTATCTCTCAAGCACTACCCATCTGATATATAATTTCTCTGAACACTCAGAATCATATTCCTAAGGCACTGGAAATCACATAGTCCTGTGATCAAAACAACACAGTTTTTCATTTGCAGTAAATGTAAGGAATAATGTTAGAATCAACAAAGAACATTAAGAAATAGATTATTTCAGCACAAAGTCAAAGCCAACTTGATAACAAAACAGCTGCATAAATTTGAGTAAAATCCAGTCAGTTAACATAACAGCCTAGGTTTAATAGTTAGACTATACAAATTCTAAATCTACTACTACCTAGCTATGTAATCTTGAGCAAATTTACTTAAAGTCTTTAAATCTCACTTACCTCATCTGCAAAAGGGGATTTTAAATGGTACCCCAATTTTACAGGATTATGTAAGGATTACAGAGATAATGCATATTAAATGTTTAAAGATATGTCTGACATCTCTAAGTGAGTACTTAATGTATGATTCTTATTAGCTATTAAACAACTTTGTTATCAATTTTAAGAAGGTTTAAATAGGCTAACTTCATCATGAGTTAAGTATAACAAAAGAGAGGAGATCAGCAATCATTTAAAGATACTCAAATTCAAATCTTTACTCAATTTAAGTTAGAGTGCTCACAGGTTAAACTATCTTTCAAACCAAAACATACCAAAGGCTGGTTACATGAAGAAGGATGCATTTCCACCTCTTTTTTGGTGCCAAGAAAACCATTCTCTAACTTCTCAAAGGACAGGAACAGGGTCAGTAGTATTTAAAGTGTGGCAGGCGGACCCCTGAGAGTTGCTGAGACTTTCAGATCTTTAAGGTCAAATCTACTTTCATTAATACCAAGAGGATACTGGTTTTTTAACTCATTCACTTCCAAATGTATTTAACTTTTTGACTATGTAACTTGTGATGATGCCATTATTTCAATGGCTGATACAACTATGTTTATGCTTTTAAAATTTCTCAGTTTTAATTTCTTTTTTTAAAAATACTAGATTTTTTTTAAAGCTTTTATTTGAGAGAGAGAGAGAGAGAGAGCGCACAAGCAGGGAGAAGGAGCGAGGAAGGGAGAAGCAGACACCCCTTTAAGCAGGGAGCCCAATACAAAGCTCCGTCCCAGAACTCTGTGATCATGACATGAGCAGAAGACAGACACTTAATCAAATGAGCCACTCAGGTGCCCCTCAGTTTTAATTTCTAATGCCATAAATATAAATAAATAGAATCTATATAACAAAAACTATTTGAGGTCTTTGATAATTTTCAACAGTGTAAAGGGGTGCTAAGACCAAAATCTGAAAACTGCTGTTCTAAGTGGTCAGAAAAGTTATGAGCCATGAAAAAACAAACAGATTCAACCAGAAAGCTTCAGAGGCATTCTTTTCTAATCCCCTTATTTTGGAGCTTCAGGAACTGATTCTAGAAATTTAGGTACCCTGCCCAACATCTAAGGAAGGGAAGAGCTGAATTAGAAGGGAGATCTTAAGACTCCCAGATTCTCTTTAATAAGTCATAAGCATGGCATATGAAAAACGTGCCTCAAAGGGTACTGTAAATATTCATTAACACTGGTCAAGTGCTTATATTAGCACCTGATACCCAGTAGATACTCAATAAATACTAGTAGTACTGATGACAGAGGATCAAACCTCTGCTTAAATTACCTTTAGAGATTGGCAGCCTACACCACCTAGACAACATGCTGCACTTCTTGATCAATTTTATATTTGCTTCTTCCCTTACTGAAGTTGAAATTCTCCCTCCTTGAAGTTCTACCCAGTATGGCCTCTCTGGCTGCTACACAAATGAAATTTAATCCTAATGCTATGTAGCTTATTTCTCAAGCATAGACACCCTGATATCATTAAAACATTCCTGATAATGGCATGACTTGAACTCCCTCACCATCCTAAGAGCTCCAGCTGACAACTACTCCCAAAGTGTAACACTCAAGACTGAATAGTCTTCCACATGTGGTCTCAGCATACTTTGGATCTCTGGTTTTCCTTCCTCTGGATACTGTTGGTCTATAAAGTAAACGGTCTTTCTAATTTTACAGAGCTCCCTGTTCTACTGTATACAGTGCTTAAAAAGAAAAAATGCAGCTTGCATTCTGAGATGTCTTCACTCTATTCTCCCCAACTTTCATTCAGCACCTCTCTTTCCTTTGTCCCTAATTCCATGCAATTTTGATACCATTCCCACAGTTTCTCCTTTGGTGTAAAGAGACCCTCCTTTGAAAAAGCCCTGGTAGGTCAGTTTTGAGAGTTCACAGGGATTAAACTACCCTTGCCTTTATAGTCCTTACTGAGGGCCCTGCACTCATTTATTGTTGGGAGTAAGCAAAAGACCTATTAGTTTCACCGGTTACCTGGCCAGCTGACTTTTCCAGTTAACTATTTGAGGGATCGCCTGTTACCAAGTTTGACCCCCCATTGTTTCACTTTTGCTGTTTCCTACTAAATAACATTGATTGATATATTCAGGTCTTGGGTTTATTGGTGTTTTGCCCTTACCCAGTTGTATTTTAGGGCTCAGGGAATACAATGTCATGGGTAAATGCTGCCCACAGGTTCTTTGTTCTGGTACTTTATCCACTTATACATAAATTCAGAAAGACACAAACACTGGATTGCTGTCTTCTTCCCAGATTTTTCTGTTTTAAGTTAACTTAAAGTTTCAAGCTAACATTTTAAGCAGCTATCTCATAAAACAGTAAGTAATATTAAAAAGTTTTAAATAATAAAATAATGTTACTATTACATAGACATGATGTTTGATAAAGGAAACTACAATTCTTTGTGAATACGAAGATAATTTTTAAACTTTTTGAATGTCAAATGCTGAAAATCTAAGTCTACTGTTAACAGCAAATTAAACAATAAAAATGGAAGCGCTTTCCAAAGAGAAAATTTCTGTTAATTATGCAGGTATTATTATTCTTTGGCCCTGGTAACCCACCATGAAGGTGAGATTCTTCCCTCTGGTATGAAAGGGAGTAATTACTTAAAGGGCCTGCTGGTTGTCCATACTGTTACATTAAAAGCAAATACAGATCATCCTGGGAATATATTACTATCACAATTTTTCCCCCCTAAAAAGGTTTCTGCTTTTCCCTCTTTCTTGAAAGATTGCTTCACTGGGTATGGATATATGACTGACAGTTTTCTTTCAGCAAACTGAAGATATTACTCCACTGCCTCCTGGCTTCCACTATTGCTATCAAAATTCAACCAAATGCCAAACTGCTGTTCCTTTTTAATGAAACTGTCTTTCCTCTGTAGTTGTTTTTAAAATATTTTCTTTACCCTGACTGTTCTATGTATTCTACACTATGATGCATCTACATGTGAGTTCATTTTTATTTCTCCTGTTTAAGATCCATTAAGTTTCCTGAATGAGCTTCAATGGTTCTAGAAAATTCATAGCTATTATCTCTTGAAATATTTATTCTCCATTCTTTCTATCATCTCTTTTTGAAATTCCAATTAAATGTGCTAGACTTTTACATTCTTTTTTCCACATCTCAACCTTTCTTTTTTTAATTCATCTACTTGCCTCTCAAGCTGCATTCTTCCCTGGAACTTTATCTATAGAATTCTCTGAGCCTCAGGTTAAATTTACATTGCTCCAGAGAAAACTCAGGTTTTTTAGCTAGTTGCTCAGAAACATTACCACCTCTGATTACCAATTCAAGTTCATTGCTTGAGGATTTCAGAGCTACACAGAGCTCTCTATGTGATAAGCTACTTACGTTTACAAATTCAGGAGATGGGGGAGGATCCTGCCTCTCCTTTATCCAAAACTAAAATGGAGACTGAAAGGTCCTTCACTGTACATTTTTGTGTGGTATTTTCTGTTCATCCTTATAGAACCTTTGAGGCTCCCACTTTATATGGAGGTCTAATATTAGATGCCCATCTTATGGGGCCTTCGTTCTAATCTGCCTCCTTGCCCAGCACTTAAGGCAGCCCTTAAATTAGAAGTCCAAGGTCTCCGCCTTCCGAAAAACTCCCAGGGCAAAAACTGGCTTTAGCCTACTCTTAGCTCCCAGGGTCTCTTGTTTTAGCCATTGTGGATTTATTTCTTGTCATGTTAGAACTATGTTGAATCAGTAAATTTATCTACCGATCTATATCTCTACTTTATCTGGCATTTTGGTTGCTTCATTTGAGACAGTTTTCACAATACCTATTTGGTGGTATTCCACATACTGCCAGGAATAGAAGTCATAATCAATCCCTTGCAGGGAGACCTTATATGATTTTACAAAGAATATAATATTTAAAGTGAGTACTAAAGTACTATTAGATGGAACTCGGGTGGAGAAGGAAAAACATATTACAAAAGTAGCTAAATAAACAAATAAAGATGTGTGAGATGTTTGGTTTTGCTGGGCTTAAAACCGAACTGCAGGGTACAGAATTACTAGAAATGAAAGTGATGGACTAGAGAGACTCAAGACACATGGGATCCAACTCCTGAGACTCTGTACACCATGATAAGGAAGATAAACTTGAGACTGGCAGTCACCGAAGGGCTATAAGCAGAGAGCTAACACTGTCATATCTATGCAACAGAAAGATTATTCTGACAGAAATGAAAGAGAGCAAGACAAAGTAGAGCCTTGCTATTCAAAATCTGGTCTTCCACCAGCAGAGTACTGTCATCACCTGTGAGCTTGTTAGAAATGTAAAATCTCATGCCCCACTCCAGATCTACCTAATTAGAATCTACATTTTTAACAAGAATCCTAGCAATACATCTGTAAAGTCAACTGATGTCAAAACAATGATCTACAAAGCAAGTGAACATTAGCTTTATTTTAAATCTCAAGAAAAAAATCTTCATTATTCTGAAGTGATGTGACATTCATTTGATGTTCAATGTTGCTTTATTTGCCTAATAACAAGCTATTAATATCAAAGATCCTTAACAGGTTTATTGTTGGGTTTATATTTGAGGTTTTGACACTACTGACTTATGATATATAGTGATCAGTTATTTAGTTGTGACATAAATTTGAAACCATTAATATGTGGCTGTCTAAGAAGAAAACATTTAGTGAACAGCAGCAGGCTATTCAGAATCATATAAAATAATAAAAAGTCTAGCTTTTTATTTTCCCACTCATTGTTACACATGCAGTAACTCTCTATAGGAGGACTATTATTAAAAAAAAGTAGAGGGGGTGGGGAGAACCCTTCTGTTTAGTGATCGAAATAAAAAGGTCCAAGAATCTGATGCTTTTAATTAAAAAATTATCATAAGAAATGGAGAGAGTGCTAAGCTATAAAGTTATTCTGCATTTTAGATATTTCATTTAACGTCTCTAGCTATATTCCTATTTAATGTAAAGTGCATAATATATTTGAACCACTTTATTAAATTTAATAAATATTATACTAGTTCAAAGTTTAGAAGAATGCTTTTTTTAAAAAAGTCTTACTCTCAAAGTAAGCTGCATCAAAATCATGAGTGCAGGGCGGGGGGTGTGGGGTGGGGGGAGGGACTTAAATGCAGAAACTTGAGACCTCATCTAGATCCACTGAATCCCAGTCTGCATTTTTAATAAGCAGCTTCCCAGGAATTCTGTGGGCATACAAGTTGTTTTTTCCCAAATCCAAGAACCATAATTATTCATTTACTGACCCTTTTATTTGAATGTATGACTTATACTAAGAACTGCCAGTACCGATCAAAAAATAGAACCTTCTGATAAACCCCCTCTAGTGACTCTAGAAGCTAGCCCTCTATTTTAGAAATTAGAATATACAATGGAGAAAGGACACTCTCTTCACTTAAATGGTGCTGGGAAAACTGAATAGCCAAATGGGAAAGAATCAAACTAGAACCCTGTCTTACACAATACACAAAAATCATTCAAATGGATTAAAGACTTAAATGTAAATCTGAAACCATAAAATTCCTAGAAGAAAACACACAGAATAAGCTCTCTGACATAGATCTTGACAATTTTTTTGGACTTGACAACAAAAGCAAAGGCAACAAAATAAAAAATAAACAAGTGGGGCAGCATCAGACTGAAAAGCTTCTGCACAGCAAAGGAAATCATCAACAAAGGAAAAGGCAACATATGAAATGAGAGAAAATATTTGCAAATTACATATATCTGATAAGGACTTATAATATATAAAATATATAAAGAAGTCATATAACACAATAGCAAAAAAATTTGATCAGAATATGGGAAGGGTAACAGAACTTCAAAAGAAGACAAATGGCCAACAGGTACATGAAAAGGTGCTCTACATCATAGCCATCAGGGCAATGCAAATCACAACCACAATGAGATATCGCCTCACACCTGTTAGAATGGCTATCATCAAAGACAAGTGACATCGACTGTTTAGGAGGATGGGAAAAAAGGAACCATCATGCACTATTGGTAGAAATGCAAACTGGCACGGCCACTATGGAAAACAGTATGGAGGTTCCTCAAAATACTAAAAATGGAATTACTATATGACTTCACAATACCACCTGTGGGTATATAACCAAAGGAAATGAAAACAAGGTATCAAAAAGATATGTGCACTCCCATATTCACAGCAGCATTATTCATAATAGTCAAAATATAAAAACAAATTAGTGTCCATCAATGGATGAACACACACTTGTATGTGCAGGCACACATACGTGCGAGGACACACACATGTTCTCTCTCTCAGACATACAAAGGAAGAGAAGTATGTAGGGTTATGGATGTGTTAATTATCTTTCACAATGTATACATATGTAAAATCACCTTTCACAATGTATGCATATATATATATAAAATCACAATGTATACTTTAAATATCCTACAATTTCATATGTTGATTATAGTTAAATAAAGCTGAAATAAAAGAACATTCTGATACCCCAGAAGCCCCTCTAGTGACTACTTTCAGAAACTAGCTCTTGACCCACAATAGTAACACCATAACTTTTAACATCATGGACCAATTTTGCCTACTTCTGAACTCTATACAAAAGAAATAATGAGTTTATACTCTATTTGGAGGTCTGTCTGCTCAGCATTGTGTCTTTAATTTGTTTACATTATTTACCTCTAATTGACTCATTTTCACTCTCCCTCCTGTAATAGTTTTTAAAATACCAAAAGTAAAAAATACCATTTATATGCTCTACTTCTGGTGGGCATTTGTATACCATCACAACTGTATGTAAACCATAATGCTATTATACATTAGTTAGAAAAATCAGGGCACCTGGGTGGCTCAGTTGGTTAAACGTCTGCTTTTGGCTCAGGTCATGATCCTGGGGTCCTAGGATCAAGGCCCATGTCATAGGGCTCCCTGCACAGTGGGGAGTTTGCTTCTCCCTCTCCCTCTGACTTCCTCCCCACTAGGCTTCAATCTCTCTCAAATAAATAAATAAAATCTTAAAAAAAAAAAAAAAAAAAAAAAGAAGGTGAAGGAAGGCAGGCCAGCCAGCAAGAAGGAAGGTCTGTACCTCTGTACCCTTGATATATTTGACAAGTTTTTGTTTTTCCAATCTAAAATTTCAAAAATTACCATTGCTTAATTACCACTGACAATTTATAGGGTTTCACCTTTCAAATACAGTTCAAATAGTTCAATTAGAGTATGCTGGAGTATCAGAGCACTACTCCTTTTCCTAAATGAACTACAGCACTAAGAAATCAAATGACAAGGGGAAGCATTTCTTTATAAAATCATTTGTTAGTAAATGAAAAAGAAATGAGAGAATCAGAACTACATCATTTTGCAACTGTTAGTAAGTGAATGGATGAAAGCACCTAATATCAAAAGCTGCTAACATTGCAAAAGGAGGGAAGCTAGATGCTCGGTGACTTCTAATGAAAATAACATACTACCCACTAAACTGAGGGGTCAAACCAAGTCTAATAAAGCCTCTAGATCCTGCTGCCTGCTTGAGGAAATAAAAAGGACAGATGAATGCGTTGATCAACTGCACTATATGTATATAATCAGTCAAATCTAGACTACGAAAAACAAGTCAAACAAATTTAAAGAGAAAGAAAGTATGGAAAATAAATCTGTAGATTAAAAAGAGCTTAAAAGAAACAGCAACTGTTTTTAAAATGGTCAAGACTAAACAACAGTATCCAGGGAGACATAATTGGGTGAGAGAATTACAAACACAAGGAAATGATTACTGTTAAGAGTAGTTTAGAGGAAAGGAGTTCCTTTAAGAAGAAATATTATTGCTTTAGGGTACACACGGAAGCATCTGGCATAGTTGGCAAATTTCTACGCATTGAAAGCTGTGTGGTAGTTACAAGAATGTATTATCTTAATACACCAAGGTTTATGTTTATTTTATAGAGTTTTCTATACCTGTATTTGACAATCTTAAAAAGCTGAGATTATAGATAAAATCTGCTAATCCAGTAAGAACTCCCCTATAGTATCATCAGGAATGGGCTGGTGTCACCTGGATTATTTCCAGCAATCATTTTCATTCCAAATTGTCACAGTCAGTAGGATCTCAAAATAAAGCAGAAGGAGAATTTGAAGAAGTATCTTAAACGACTGTCTTGATGATTCTAATAGAAACTATTCAGAAGAATATTCAGACTCACTGGTCCTGCTGCCACATAATAGCTTCCAAATTTCACAAACTCAACAAATTTGGGACTGCAACACATAGTTTGAACCCAATTAATTTACCTTAAGAAACCTCTTCACTCCACTATTCCACAAGCAGCATGCTAAACAGTAATTCACTTGTGCAGTTGAGAAACAAGCCACAACTCACTTGGTTTTTCTGGATTTCTTCTAATGTCAAAGAGGCCATAAAAACTCAAACTATAAGGTGCCAATATATCACTTTTTTTTTTTAATTTATTTGACAGAGAGAGATCACATGTAGGCAGAGAGAGGGGGGAAGCAGGCTCCCCACTGAGCAGAGAGCCCGATGTGGGGCTCGATCCCAGGACCCTGAGACCAGACCCGGGCAGAAGGCAGAGGCCTAACCCACTGAGCCACCCAGGTACCCCCAGTATATCACTTTTACTATATAAATATAAGACTTTAATTTCTCTTTAAAAATTAAGTATGTGTTGTGAAAAAATACAAAGCCATAATCACCTTATTTCTTTAAAAGTCACCTCAATTTCAATGAGAAATCTGAAGAAATTTTTGGTGTCTCATTTTACAGTTACAAAGTCCAATCACATTTTTCCAAAATTTGAAACTCCTGATTACATTAAAACATAGTTAAATAGACACTCTTTTGAGTATATGCTCTACTTCTTTCTCCTATCATTCTAAACAAAATTTAATCAAGAAATTACAAGGAACTACCAGCCATATGCTAGGCAATGAAGCAGATGCACCACATGTATAAAAGCAATAATCACACCCTTAAGAAAGCTTGAAATTCAGTTGATACAAGTTAGTACTTTGTATTATCAAAAATTTACTTGATTTTGTGTTATGCTCTGGATACATGACAGAAGTTCCACGAAGGAAGTCTTATGTAACCAGAAACAAAATACAGCTCTGCACATGAAAGACGTTCAATAAATACTAAGGGAAGGAACAAACAAATGAACAAAGACAACTGGTGCAGAATTTAAGTAGGGTCCTCAACAACTAGCAACACAAAATTTGCTCCCTACCAAAAGAAGAGTCCTAAATCTGAACCCTCACCTACAATATTTCATATATTCTAACAGGCACACATTTTCTTCATATTTTAGCTTCTCAGAAATTGATGGCATGTCATCACTTAAATAGCAGTTTTTTCTTTTCTAGTAGTTAAAATAATTATGTACCCCAAGTTTCTCAGATTTGATCAAACGTATCTACTAAACAGAAATATGTCTTAGTATATAAAGTGATTCCAAAAGTAATCACTTAATACATGCAAATTTAGATACCTAATCTCAAGTTTTATAAGTAACTGTTCAAAAACTTAATGAAAGCCAGTCACCTTGCAATGTCAAATCTTGAGTTCTGATTCTTAAAATTTCAAAACATAAAAGAACACAATTACAACCCAATACAAACTCATACAACACATCTTCCATAAAATCCCATGCACAGTCTCCAACATTACTATAAAACTTAGTGTGAGGTAAAAAACAGAAGGTAATATAAATAAATCTCAGATACAGAAATATTGAAGATAGTCCTCCTTTCTTACACAAAGAGATAGGAAGCTAGCAAAAAGAAAGTAATCTGTTGCTGTATTTCTATCTGTAAATAGGAGGATAATATAATAACCACTGAAAAATTAAAAGTTTTACTGAAAAACAGATAGAAAGGGATTAATTTTGTATTAACCAAGTTAATTTCATATTTCTTTATAAACTACGCCAAAGAAAAACTAATATGGTCAACATACTGCAGTAGTACAGAACAGGTAACCTGGTATATTTTATTTTGACTGGAGGAGATGCCATTTTTTTAATAAAATAAACAGTGAATTTGCCAATGCCTACATACTACCACTTAGCTGGGGAAATGTTTTATCATCTGCTAGAAAAGTGCAAATTGGCACAAATTAAACTGCTGACACAACCTTAAGCAAAGCACCCTTCGCTCAAAAGCAGCATGACTCTAATTAAGAGCAAAAACTTACAACAATGAGTAAAGAGCTTCCCTACCAGTGTTTTATCATCACTATATCAATATCTAAATAGAAAAGATTATGAACAGGTGAAACATATTAATCAATTAAGGGAAGAATAAATCTTAAATAAACCTTTAAAGGAGAATCTGCATATGTGTGTGCGCCCATGAGTATCTTCACAGCTCTATTTCTGAACCTATAAATGGGTTTTGTTTTACTTTTGCTTTTCTCCATATAAAACTAAGGTTGGAATTATGGTATTCAGTGAATCTGACTTTTGCTACATACAGAGATAACCTTGGGCAAGTCACTTAATCTTGCAGTCTCAAGTCTCATTACTAATAAAGGAAATAATATTTGCTAAGTATCAACTATGTGCCAATCACTGCACTAGATGTTTTACATACATCTCTTAATCTTCAAAAGAATCCTACCAGATAATTAGTATTAGTCTCACATAACCAAAACTCAGTCCCCTAAATTTGATTCAATCACAAGTCTGCTTCACTCCAAAGTTCCCTTCCTTTACTACACGGTAATAATAATGCCTAAGTTAATACCTAAGCTATTCGGAATGGAGCATAATTTTAACAAAAAGATGACATCATCTACATGGCCTATTTTAAAACAAAAAGCTATACAAATGTAAGGGACAAATAGTACTCTAATGATAAAGCTATTCTATCACATCTCTCCCCTCCCCATAGCACAAGGAAAAAATACAAATGTATTTAAGTATAAATTCAATACAGGAAGTATTAATGACAAATCAATGGGGCAAGAGACTACAGTCTACTTTTCTACAAAACACATTTCTGTAGCAGAAATTCGTTCATTGGTTCATCATTAAGGGATGAGGTCAGTATAATGTGAAAGTCACATTTGTCCACAAAGAATTTTCTCTAACACAATAATGTTTTAAAGTCATTAGGGATGAGCCTTCTCACAGAGAGAGCTTTAGCAATATATGATGACCTTAAGAAAAAAACAAAAACAAAACTAAACAAACAAAACAAAAAACTAAACTCCTGTAGAAGAGGGCCAGTAGAGGCTGGTTAATGGCTTCAAGAACTGCAAGGCTTTCCACAATGCTCAACTATCTGATGGAGCTAGGAGTACAGATAACAGAAGCCATGAAAGTATTTCCCCATTTTTTTTTCCCTCGGAGGGGGGAAGAAGACAGTAAAGAGAACTAAATAAGAATGTCTGACATCCTGGGTCAGAATTTTTAATTTTGACCATTTAATCTTAAGTGGAACTGGACCTATATCTCATGGACCTATATCTCAAAGGAGAAGGCATAAATTCTAGGACTCAGAATTAAATAACCGATGTCAGGTAAATCTTCAACTGTATTATTATTTTTATCAGAATTGTCACCAGTTTTGTTAGTACACAGATTATAAAAGTTGCATAGGTTTCTGAGAGGCTTGTCCCTATTTTTAGGGTCTAATTTTGCACAAGCTTAGTTCCCCCCACCTCCCAGAGGTACATACATGGCTTTGTAACAGAACTGCCTGTATTATGGATACATAAAAAAATCCCAATTTCACCACTTGCTTTATTTAGATGACGCCTAACTTCTTCTATTTGCTGTTATGGGTTAAAATCAATCTGCACTGATAGGTTACACTTTATTGCTACTAAAGAATTTAAGAATTACATTGTCAGATCAAAATATTGCCCATTTTTTTTCTGCTTTAAGTCACACTAATAAAGAGTTGGAGTTAAATATCTGAAATGAATACAAATTAGTAATAACATAAAATACAGATTATATTAACAAAGGTAGAAGACCTCAAAAATTATGCTAAGTTAAATTAAAATTCTAGTACATACTATGCATAATATTTTGAGTCCACTTTTTCAGTTTTATAATGTCACAAAAAGGATGGCATTCATTACAATAATAATATATGTTTTTCCCTTAGGAGTGATCTTTTTAGTTTACAGCACGGTACACACACTTGAATTATTATCTTTATGAAATTTTTAAGTATTAAAGAAAAAACATTATTTACACACTTTGTTGATCAAAGAGAATACATTTCTTTACGAAGACAAACAACAACAAAAACTGACTTTAGCACTTAAATATCTGTCTGCAACATGTGTCTAAAACATTTCTAACAATTTAAGAATGCCAAATCCTAACCAAAATTTAATCCAGGTAATAAAAGTTATTAACAGTTATTAAAAATTAAAATTAAAAAATTAATTTTTTACCTTAAGTTTTGTTTGATATTAAGAATATTTTTAAAATTTTAATTCCAGTGTAGTTAACATATAGTGTTACAGTAGTTTCAAATATACAATAAAATGATTCAACAATTCCATACATTGCTCCGTGCTCACAAAATAAGCATACTCTTAATCCCCTTCACCTATTTTACCCATCCTCCCACCTACCTCCAGTTTGTTCTCTATAGTTAAAAGAGTCTGGTTTTCCTCTGTCCCTTTTATTTTGTTCATTTGTTTCTTTCTTAAATTCTACATATGAACGAAATCACATAATATTTGTCCTTCTCTGATTTATTTCACTTGCAAAGGGCAAGACCACATTCTTTATTACAATGAGTAATATTCCGTTATATAAATATACCATCTCCTTTATCCATTCATCTATCAATGGACACTTGGTACATTAGGAATTTCAATATATATTTTATGATGCTCTGAAACAGACACATCCTGAAGTATCAAATCACTTAAGTCAGAAATAGGAGAACATGTTGAAAAACAGGAGAAAGGGGTGCCTGGGTGGCTAAGTGGGTTTAAGCCTCTGCCTTCGGCTCAGGTCAAGATCCCAGGGTCCTGGGATCAAGCACTCCATCAGGCTCTCTTCTTTTTTCTTAAAAAGAAAAAAAAGAAAAGAAAAACAGGAGGAAAAGGTGTAAGAGTTAGTGAAAAGGGGAAGAAAATGGTATCTTGAACAGAACAAGTACACCAATCTGGTAAACCAATGCAATCTAACCATCCCCCCACCACCCTAAATCATATCCTATCTACTTTTACTAAATGTCAGTTGGACCTTGACCATTCATACCACCTTCTAGTCTTTCTGCCATTTCGTATCTATTGCTATAACACTCTGAATCAAATTCAGGCTCAGGGATTATCAAAAGGTCAACAACTGCTCTGAGTTTAGATGATTTGCTTCAAAAACTTTCACTATGGAACATGTTCCTCTATGTAAAATTTTTAAGATATAAGTAGCAAAATCATCTTTCCTACTGAAAGAAATAAAATAAAAATACCAATCAAGAACATTTTCCACTGTGATCAAAAAGAGGTACCAAAACTAAGCTGTCCTACATAAAATAAAATGTTTACTAAACAACTAGAATTTATACTGATAAATGAATATTTTACTATCCCTATTGAGAGGACTGAAGTTTTCAGACCTGTGCTCTGGTCTACTTTCAACATCTTATGCCCAAAGGTTTTGTTCCCTTGCCCCTTTCTTCCCTTCTGTTTCTGAAGAAAAAGAAAAAAGAAAAAAAAAAGTGATCCCTATCATTTTCAGGACAAATACAACCAGTCCTTCTGATTTTGTCTATTCCTACACTTCCTCCAGAAACTTGCTCATCCCCTTCCAGCTCAAAGGTTTAATTTCTTTAATCTCATCTTTGCTTCCCCTTCCATGAACAATCACAAGTATATGGATTAGTTTTTGGATGCAAAACAATGTACATAAGTGAAGTCTTATAAATAGGAAGGGAGGCACTTCAACTATATAGATTTGAAAAATAATAAAATTCCGTTTTCTTTTTTTTAAAGATTTTATTTATTTATTTGACAGAGAGAGATCACAAGTAGGCAGAGAGGCAGGCAGAAAGAAAGGAAGGGAAGCAGGCTCCCTGGGATCATGACCTGACCGAAGGCAGAGGCTTTAACCCACTTAGCCACCCAGGCCCCCCTAAAATTCAGTTTTCTTTTCAATTCACTCTTCAATAGCTCCAGTCATAGAATGAAAATAAAGGAGGAAACAAAAGTCAGTATCATAAAATATGTAATGAGCAAAAGTAAGTGGCAGTGATTTCTCACCTTTATCTCTCAATAACCAAGGATTTCTTGAATATGCCAAATTGTATATAAAAATTATCCCAGATATTATTCTAAGAAATGAATTTTAAACAGCACTCTTGGAGCACTTGGTTGGCTCAGTCACCTGAGCATCGGACTCTTGATTTCGGCTCAGGTCACAGTCTTGGGGTCGTGAGGTTGAGCCCTGTATAAGGCTCCAATGCTCAGCAGGGAATGTGCTTGAGATTCTCTACCTTTGTCCCTCCCACCCCCAACCCTGTGGATGCACGCACTCTCTCTCTCTCAAATAAATAAACAAATCTTTTCTAAAAAGGCACTCTTTATAAGATGAACTGCTATGGCTTTCAACAACCAGTCAATTCCAAAATTTAGGAATTAATTTCCTTCCTATATAGAGACATAGAACATGATGCAAACCTTATGCTTACTTACGTTTAGTTTTTCATTTAGAAATTAAACTAATCTGTGCTCGCTTTGGCAGTACATATACTAAAATTAGAAATTAAGCTAATCTGTGTCTCTCTTTTTATTGAAAAAGAGAAAGAGTACACACATGCACAGGCGGGGCAGAGGGAGAAGGAGAGAGAATCTTAAGCAGGCTCATCTCCCAGCGCAGAGCTCACCACAGAGTTCCATTTCATGACCCTGAGCCAAAATAAACAGTCCTACTCTTAAACAACCGAGCCACCCAGGCACCCCCTAAACTAATCTTTTTCTTAAACATTATCTTCAAAGGTTAACACTGTGATTTTAAATCTCAGGGTAAAGAATAACATTTTCTTCCTACATAGTGTAATCTCAATCAGAATTCTGAAACTTTTCCTCCAAAGTTTGTGATTTTATATGGTTACATCTTAAACATACTGATTAAAAAAACTGTAAATTAAGAAACTTATAAATGGGGCACCTGGGTGGCTCAGTGGGTTAAGCCGCTGCCTTCGGCTCAGGTCATGATCTCAGGGTCCTGGGATCGAGTCCTGCATCGGGCTCTCTGCTCAGCAGGGAGCCTGCTTCCTTCTCTCTCTCTCTCTCTGCCTGCCTCTCAGTGTACTTGTAATTTCTTTCTGTCAAATAAATAAATAAAATCTTTAAAAAAAAAAAAAAAAGAAACTTATAAATGTGGAAGCATGAAAGAAACAAAGGATATACTTGTAACTCTTAACTTTTGTATCACTTTCTTCTTTCAGCTTGAAATAACTTCTGTTATTTTCTTGATTATTTTCACAAAATCTAAGTCATGTCCAGTCTTATCCCTAGACAATTTATATATAAATTATAACTGTTACAGTATACTAGTCTAATAGCATCTTGAACCAATGACAATGCTGCATTATAGACTACTTTCTACAACCCCTATAGGGGCCAGACCATAATTACTCATGTCAATTTGTACACACACTGTAGTTCCGATTTAAAGAGACAGGACACAGTTTACTATAAAGCCCAGAGTAATGATTTTACCTGGCAACGAACATGGAGACAAGTTCTAGGAAATCTAGGAATAAAATCTATGGCCTTTTTGACCCAATTTACTTTTACAACCTGTTTTTCCTTTGATGCATTCCCCTTCCAATTTCTACTTTCCTTTTCTGGGATCTTCCACTGCCTAATTCATATATGCAATTTAGTAATATGAAACTCTCCTTCTCTCAGGACTTACCCTTTCTTTGCTAAAATGCTACTACTTTTAGGTTTCTGACTTCTCCTTTCTCATTCTACATACTCTCCTCAAGCTACTATATGTACTCTCATTGCTTCAACTGCTACCTACAAGTGATGGTTCTCAAATTTCAATGTGATTAAAGAACACTTAAGGGGCAAAAGTGCTTATTAATATTAATATGCACATTCCCAGGACCTATGATAAGAATAAAATCTATGGATCCTTCTAAACTCACTTCTTATAAGGTAGGTTACCAAGTACCTCTTACCACTACTCTCAAACAGAATTAACAACTTTATGCTCCAACAGCTTTTATTTCCTACCTATGTTCTGAGCTACCTTATTAAATTCTTTTGTTGTCTGCCTTTCCCATCAGAACTATAAACTTCCAGAAGGCAATTTTGGGTTTTTCCTTCTTAGGATTTCCAGTGATCTGTACAAGAAACTAGCTATTAGCAGGCTATTTGTAAATGCCAGAAATCACACATGTACTATCCAGATTAGAGGATAAAAGTTACTGAATAATGAAACAATAAATAAATTGAGTAACAAAAATAATAAATACTTACCCATTACCTATTTTGCTCTACTCTTTGACAGTATGAATTACAAAGGATTATACTACAGTTTTCCTTGTTTTCCATTTATGAACACATATATACATTTCATAAGGACCTGGATAATACCAAAGAACAGGGTTTTGAAGAATGAATTACCACAGTAAAAACCCAGATCTGCCTGCCACTTAATAAGATCTCAGGTAAGCTTATAATGGTCTCAATTCTAAAATGTAATGAGCAGGTTTCAGGTAACAATTATAAGAGGTAACAAAGATAAACCATTCAATATTTGTCATCTGATAATCAAAACATGGTAGATATTATTCTTATTAAGCCATAATCTTAAAAGCAAACCATTGGGGCGCATGTGTGGTGGAGTCAGTTAAGCACCTGACTCTTGGTTTCGGCTCAGGTCATGATCTCAGGGTAGTGAGATCCAGCCCTGCAATGAGCTCCACGCTCAGTGTGCAGTCTGCTTGGAAGACTCTCTCTCCCCCTTCTTCCCTCAAATAAATAAATAAATAAATCTCCTTCCCCCCCCTCTTTTTTTTTAAAAAAAAAGGGAAACCATTAAAGCAAATGAGAGGGCGCCTGGGTGGCTCAGTGGGTTAAGCCGCTGCCTTCGGCTCAGGTCATGATCTCAGGGTCCTGGGATCGAGTCCCACATCGGGCTCTCTGCTCAGCGGGGAGCCTGCTTCCTCCTCTCTCTCTCTCTCTGCCTGCTTGTGATCTCTCTCTCTGTCGAATAAAAAAATAAAATCTTTAAAAAAAAAAAAAAATAAAAAAAAAAAAAAATAAAGCAAATGAGAGTGGAGAATATCTCACTTTCAGATAAATACAAAAACTTTTTAAAACTAAAGATTACTAACTTTAAAAAAATCTACTCAGTTGTATCAATTAATTAAAATCACATTAATTTGTAATTAGCTTAATTTAAAAATTTGGTGATTTTAATTAATTTAACTTTTTAAACCAAAAACCAAAACAGAGCATTTTCTTTTTCTTAAAGTGGCTACTCAACCAACTCCTGCATATAGATAGTGGTTTTTAAGCTCACTGACAAGAAAAACTTGCAAAATTGATATTTTTTCTTCCTTTAAAAAGAGTATACTTTTCCACTGCAGATTTAAATCCAATAAAAATTAGGTACAGGTACATATATGCACATTTGCATAAAAATACTCAAGAGCAAATGAAAGACATAAGAGAATCAGTATAGTTGAGGTCCTTACGCTTGCTTAAAAGAAATTTACAGAAATTTTACTTGATGCTTTCCACAGAAGGTTAGCAATCATTTCCAATAACTGGTTTTGTTAGCAACTTATTTTACTCTATTATAAAGGTCAACACTAGGACTTAGTTCAAAATTTGAAAAATATAGTCCTATAAAGCAGAAATACTTTATCTATAATCTCACCATCCAGAGATAATCACTTCATAAATTTGTTGTATTTCCCTCTGGTTTCCCTCTCAATAATGTGTAACAAATACATATTTTCAAAAACTAATAAACTACAGAAAAATGCTGATACTCAACTACTCACTGACCTACAAAAATGGCAATTTCATATACTTCAACTTCATACCATATGCACTATGTGTACAGATATATAAATACAACTCTGTATTCTTTTCAATCTTTACAATATCACAAACATTCTTCTACATCTTCAATATTCTTCCCAACATGATATTTTGGGACTGCATGGTGGCTCAAACAAATTGATATATTTACCCGTTTCCCTGATATCTGAAACTGAATTATTATTTCTTGTGTTTCACCTCTACAAATAAATGATGCTGGTATAAACATTCTTGTGCCTAAATCTTTCTATAAACCTCTGATTTATATCCTTAGAATAAATTCCTAGAGGTAGGTTTACTAAGTCAAAAATTATGAACATTTTAAATACTACTTAAATATGTTCCTAAAATGCTACCATGAAAAAATTAGCATTAGCAATTTACATTTCAACATTAGTATATGAGATTGCTAATACCATTTCAAAACTTTTTTTTAACAGTGTGAGAGATGACTTCACAAATCATCTATGGTTTATAAATTAATTCTTAGAGAAAGGAAAGCAGGCAGGCAACATATAAAGGAAAGGTAAAAACGGGAGCACATTTCAGTTATCAGTGGTTCTCAGAATTTGGTTTGCCTAAGAATCATCCAAGAGGCTTGTTTAAAAATGAGTATCACCGGATCCTGTTCCCAGTGATTTGGTCAAGAGGTTCTGATGTAGGTTTGTACTTTTAACTACTACAAATGACACAGATGCAAAGTGATCTCTGAACTATACTTTGAGAAACATTCCTGCAAACAAAGTACAAATGCTATATATGAATAATTACCACAACAATCAACTCTAAATAGCTAAGAGATGAATATATCAGTTATTTCTTATTCAAGATACAAATAATGGGTGATCACATAAAGTCTTCAGACCAAAAGTTGGCTTCACCTCTGCAGTCACTGCTTAATTAAAAGTGCAAATACTTTAAAAATATATTAAAGTATTTCACCACAATTAAAAATCATATATATCTTACGCTCAGTTTCTTCTACAGTAAAACATATATACTATATGTGTGTGTGTGTATACTTATTACATATATATTTTGAAGACTTATTTATTTGAGAGAGAGAGAGCAAGCAGAAAGAGAGAGAGACAAGCAGACTCCCTACAGAGCAGGGCTTGATCCCAGGACCCTGAAATCATGACCTGAGCTGAAATCAACAGTCAGACACTTAAATGACTGAGGCACCGATATATATTTTTAAGTACAAGTTTTAACATTGGTTCTGTTATTTCCTAGCTGTGTGATTTAAAGTAAATTATATAACCTCTCTGAGCCTCAGTTTCTTCACTTTTAAAAATGACAATAAGAGGGGTACCTGGGTGGCTCCGTTGGCTAAGTGTCTGCCTTCAGCTCAGGTCATGATCCTGGGGTTGTGGGACTGAACCCTGTGTTGAGCCCTACTCAGCTCTCCCTCTGCCACTACACCTGCTTATGCTCTCTCACTCTATCAAATAAATAAATAAAATCTCTTTAAAAATGACAGTAAGTAAGTACTATGCAGCCATCAAAAGAAATGAAATCTTGCCATTTGCAACGACATGGATGGAACTAGAGGGTATTATGCTTAGCAAAATAAGTCAATCAGAGAAAGACAACTATCATATGCTCTCCCTGATATGAGGAAGTAGAGTTAAAATGGGGGGGGGGGGGCAGGGTTTGAGAGGCAGGAAAAGAATAAATGGAACAAGATGGGATCGGGAGGGAAACAAACCATAAGAGACTCTTAATGTCACAAAACAAACTGAGGGGGGCCGGGGCGGGGGTAGGGAGCTGGTGGTGGGGTTATGGACATTGGGGAGGGTATGTGCTATGGTGAGTGCTGTTAAGTGTGTAAACCTGGCGACTAACAGACCTGTACCCCTGGGCTAATAATACATTATATGTTTATAAAAAAAATTTTTAAAGTTTTTAAAAATGACAGTAAGAATACTTATCTCATAAATGACATAATTAACACAGAAGTACACATGGTTCAAATTCAAGAGTTCGATAAATGTCTGTTATAATTATTATGGTATAACCATCAGTCTGAAAGCACCTGATTCAACCAATCCACCAACCACTTTGCTTAGCCAAAAAAGAGAACTATATACAGCTTATCTGACAGGCAGATGTAGAAAGAGAACTACTAACAAAAAAACCTACTTTTAAAAAAATTAATAAATGAAATACACTAAGAACTGAAATAAACCCTTTAACAACATTGCTAGAGAGCACAGGAAAAATTGGCAGTGCTAGAATTTAATACCAAATTTGTTCTTTTAAACATTTAGAGAATACTAGATATGAAAAAGATAAAACCATTTTCTTAGCAAAAATATGCAACGTTCCCACCCAAAAAAAAAGGACATGGAAAGTGAATGGAAACATTTCATTATCACCTAGAACCTGATTCTTTCAGAAATTTCATCCTTCTTCTTAACTCCCAACTCTGATGGCTTCGAGGTCACGTATTATAATACCTCACACTAGTATGAATAAATTGATTTCTTTTTAATCGACATTTTAGGAGTATGTTTAAGGAACTTAAGTAAAAATGTTCATATATAAACTTATCAAGGTCATCAAGTAGATTAGTGTAAAACCTAATTAAATCCAGACTTTTTAAATGCTTGATTCAGGGCCCTTAAGAAAGGCAGTTATATTAAGGCTTGAATTTTATGAAGTCTACTGCAAAACCATCACAGTATCTTCTACCTCTTATAACCAATCTTTTTAGAAAAGTGGTCAACATTTCTGATACTTGCTTTCCTCCTATTCACTTAACATACTGAAAAAAGCTTTCACATACACCATTCCAGTGATACTTACATCAATGATTAATTTGTTGTTAATCTACCATTTAACATTTCAATATATATAAAATTTAGACATATCCTTTACCAAATCTTAAATGATATGAAAATCCTTATGTTCATATTACCAGTGTTCATGGAAGGTTGTTTTTCTTTTCTTTGCTGGGGGGCTGGGGGGACGGCTGGTGTAACAAACTTTTTACTTATTACCTATTGAATAAAAGATTATAAATGCTAGTGTTTGAGTTATATTAATCTTCTTCCATAGTTAATGCTTTAAGTATCTGAATTCAGAATAAAGTACAGAATGATTGTGGTAATATCTACACCTTTCAAGAAATACTAAGGGTAAGTATTTAAGTACATGAGAAGGAAAAGCTCTCTCCACATGATGGTTTGAAAATCATATATAATGCCAACTTTATGCTCAATTCCTTCTATAGCAAGCTATTAACATTACTTAATCGGGTGTGACTGAAAGAAAAAGTAACTCTACCATGGCAAGAACATAAACATGGTTAAAGATCATAAATTAGAGAAGAATAGAGAACTCAGTGTTTTTATATGTCATGTTCTGTACAAAACACTTTATGTACTAGATAGAAGAAGTAGAGGAGTTGGTGAAAAAGAGAGAGAGGGGAGATCATTTTCTTTCCTATGCAAAACCCCAAGCCAAACTTTAAAGGAGGCAAAGCCTTGGGTACCTGAGTCTCACTGGTCTTGCCACAACAGCAGTTCCATTCTGCTTTAAGCTTTAGTCCTATATTTCTATATTTTTAATGAAGTATTTGTTTACAAGGTATAGAAAAAAGATGAAAACAATTACTAAAATGCAATCATTGAAAATTCATAATCTTGGATGTTAAGTTTTTCATTTGCTATATTCTTAAACATTACTTTAAAATGCTAACTATATCTTTTCATCAATATCCTTTAAAATTGACTCAACTCAGACTTCTGAAAGTGTTGTTACCCCTATGTAACCACTGAAAGAGAAGACCAAAATGGATACATAACAACTCTAACACAACTCACTAGTATAAGAATTTACCATAATACAACCATTGTAGTTACAGCTACAGTTTGAAACTGAGAAAACTTACAAACATTAAGCATATTATCTCATTCAGATAACATAAAAGCTATATTTTAGAGATGCTCTCAAGATCAATACCAGAGTATGTTGATATATATGGCAATGCTGAGGTAGGCACAGGGAGCACAGAGTTTACATTTCCTTATACTCAAGACTACTAATACCAATAAACTTTTTATGAACTGATGAATAAAATAACATATAATCTCTAAAATAGCAAGGGAGGGCCACTCAAATTAACTATTAAATTACTGAGGCTGCCCAAAACTTAAAGCAAAGAAAATCTTCTAAAACTTACTATTCTAATTTAAAAAATAAGCACTGCTGCTTTAAGTGGCCAGCAGCCTCACATCAACTCCAGGCTGCAATCACAACATCCATTAGAGTGCTCCACAGCTCAGAGCAAGCAAGCAAGTGGTTGTCAGTGCAGCTAGTAAATCACCTGATCCTATTACAAAATCAATTACTGCAGTGCATTTCCACTGCTACACAATCTGATGATGACAAAATGATATTGGATAGCTACTGCAAGGTCAAGAAAACTGCTAAGAACATCTTTAATTGGTCTCTTATTTTTAATCATTTGGTCCTAGTTATAAGCCATCCACTTAATTGTATATTTTTATTTGAAATAAATCTATGTAGTTACCTTTGGTTGCCTGGGACATTCGATGGATAATCTCTGCAACTGGTCTGAGGTATGGCTACAAGAGAACAGCTCGGAGCAGCAGGTCGAACGGCTCAACCTCTTCATTAAAGAAAAAATAATGCTGCAGCCACAGCCACACATTGACTTGTTCGTTAGATGAGAACTTAACTTAAAAAATCAGAACTGGTAATGTCCCATATATACTCAAAATTGGCTAACTGCCTCATTCTGCAGCTCTCTGGCTGAAAGAAACACTGTTAAAAAAGAAGAAAACATCAGCTTTTCTCCAGAAGATACCAGACACAAACTCCTCGCCAAGAAAAAGTCGATACTAAAAACAGAAGTCTCCCAGCTACTCTTTAGAAATAAGGTAAGATGCTTTAATATTTCAAACTGTTTTATATTAAAGCCCAAGTACTTAACAAAGGAGCAAACTTGAGATATTGTACCCCAAAATTATACTAACCACTCTTGCTGTCCTCCATCAGTTTAGATCTGTTTGCCTACTCCTTCAGCTCAGCCTATCCAACCTGTTCCCTCTGTAAATGCACACCATTTCAACAACCAACTGGAATGAGCCCCACCCCTCCCTGTCCCCACACACACTGTTCAAGAACCGCTCAATATCTGGAAAAGAACGGCTGCTGCATTGCTTTGAGAAACAACAGGGAGCAAATTACTGGACGGATTCTTTAAGTTACCAATCAGAACTGCTGACCTTTTATGACTCCTCGATTCAAGAAGCCTGCCAAACACTCACAGTAAGAATAATCTACTGATTTTATTTCTATGCTATAGCTTTACAGAATTATTTTCTTATTATTCAATCTAAAATACAAAAACATAGGCATATGTATTTTTTAAAACAAAATTTAGGCCATAACTGATAAAAAAAAAAATCTTTGAGTATTGCTGGGAGAGGGAAGGACGGTGGTTGATATGCGAAGTAAAAAATTCCCTCTCAATACTGTACTTAAACTTGAAAAATAATGGAACCGGGAAAAAAATCCTACAGCAAAAATAGGGGTGTAGGTAATGATGGAATAAATTAGCAAGATAACCCAAGGAGACCCCTGCTATCATAAATGTTCAAAGAGTTTTAATAAGAAAAGGGCATCTGGTTACAGACAGGTATGGACAATATGGGGGTGGAGGGAAATCTGTCAAAAACCTGATTGTTTCAAGACTCGGTCTCCTCTCACCGGGTTATTGCATCTCATTAAATAAATGCAAAAACCACAAACTACCCTGATAATATAAGCAGTTGTATTAACTATGTCTGTCGGCCATACTACACCATCTTTTATACTTAAGCATTCTCTTTTGCCAATAATGTGTAAAGGTATTTATTTATACCATGTAATTATAATCCACATTATAATTTCCAGGACAAAAAAGGGTCACATTGATACAAATACTTTATAGTCTTCCCAAATCATCATACTTCAAATAACGTAATTTAATGAACATTCACAAATCAATGATTACCAGTCTCTCTTAGCGCTTTTGAGGATGACAGTCTAAAAACTAAATGTAATAAGAAACACCCTGAATGAAAATGTATATTTTTTAAACTTCCTCTTTCCTGTGGCATTGAAAGGTTCCGTATTTGTGTATGCCTCATGCTCAATTTCCTTCTTGATTTAAAGCTAAAAAGAGCCCGTAGCCAGTATTGCATTGCCTCTTTCTTCACCTTGCACTGCCCTTTGATATTCATGTTATACTTAAATCAATTTCCAAAATGTCTAAAAACAGGCATGCATTTCACACTGAATTTTTTTAAAAATCTTTTGTAGATAAAGACTATGGAAACAAACAAGCAAAGTAATGCAGTAACCTTTTACTCGCCTGCTGGAGGTACTACTGTCTGCTGCATAGAATTTTAAATCCTCATCTGCAGATGCAATTGAGCTGATATTGCCAAGAACTCTGCTTTTCCTGTGCTGCTGTTATACAGCTATTCATCAAAAGAACACATTATATGAAAAATGTGAAGTACTATCAGTTTAAGTTTCTTATATGATTTAACAGAAGAACTTCTAAAATCTAGCTAAAGCTCTGCTCTATCACATTTTCAGATGCATGTCAGACATGTTGGGGGAAAAGGTCTTATTTCTGCTGATGTACTCCTCCCTAGCAAATGTGTGAGACTGGGAAGCTAAGAGAAGTACAAAAAAAATTAAAACATCAACCTAACATAAAAACAATGTACCAAGCATTAAAACAGCATACAGTTTATATTGTCAACAAATGTATAATATGCCCAAAATAACTTGAGATTTTTATCAGCTTTATAACTCACAAAAGCCCATAAGTAAATCATCATGGCTAAGATTACAGACAAGCATCAATAAAAATCCCTACCAAATGTATACTATTAATGAAAGTAGGGTATTTTACTCGGTAGTCAGCATTAATGTTATTTTTTCTTAAAAAACATGAAATAAAAAAGCCAAAAGTAAAGCTCACTTGTGAAGTAACTTGAGGTGTAATGTTTCATCCCCCACCAATACCCTCCGAATCTCATATTATTACTTATAACTAAAATAGAATGTAAACAATAAGGGCTGTTTTCATTATCTATTATTTTTCCTTCCATGTCAGCTGATTTCATGTACTATTGATTCCTAGGTTGCATACAGATGGAGGAAGAAAGCAAATCAACAAAGATATATAAAGTTTCAAAAACTATCAGAAAGAGAAACATAAGAGTACTGAGATAAAAACAGTATCTTTCATTGTCTAGCTATAGATATGTATAATAGGCGGTAGAAATAGTAATATAGTAATATTTGCTCACTAATGACAATTAAGCATCATGATGGTTTTTAACAAACTAACGGAATTTTAAAGTGTGCTTTCCCCTTTAATGGCAAGTAGCTCTAAATATCAAAAGCTTTAATAAGCTTTAATAAGGTGACTGTTCTAATAACATGGTAGTCCGAAAGATAGGAACTCCACAAATACAGCCCTGCAGGTCAGGGGATCATTTCTTATATACATTTCATATATACATATATATATGTATATATGAAAGCACAAGCTAACTTCAATAGTTCCCTTAAAGTAAAATGTCATCAAACAGAAACTTATCAAATTGACAATATTAAATTATTTAAAACTACTCCTTCATTTACTACACTGTACTGCCACATATAGCATCCCAGTGAAAAGTGTTTCCAGCAGTTCTTAAAATGTTAGGGGTCCCTGAGTCCTTTACATGGAGTCTGTGGGATTAAAATTATTTTCATAATACTAAGATAATATTTGTATTTTTCAATCTCAATCTCTCATGAGTTTACAATGAAGTTTTCCTCAGACCACATGGCCGGTAGTACCATAAGACTGAATGCAGAAGCAAATATGAGAATCCAACTGTCTTCCATTAAGCTAGACTTTATTTAAAGTAATGTAAAATGGTATCAGCTTTTCCATTAATTTTTTGTTTCAAAAAATATGGCTATTTCCCCAAAAATAGGTTAACTGTATGAACATGTAATTAAGCTGTTATTTTTTAAGTGAATTTAATAAATGGTTTCAAAACTTCTCAGTTTTACTTTCTAACAGGGTAAATGCTGAAAGATATGTAACCCAAATAAATCAAAGCTCTTTGAGAACTTCAATAATTTTTAAGAGTGTAAATAGGTACCAAGACCAGAAAAAAAGTGAGACTGACTAGTTTTTGCTTTTATTTTACCTTAAATCAAGACTTGCAGTTTTTCATTATAAAAATGACTTTAGTAATTTTAAAAGCAGTGTTTCTAAAAACATTCATTTTAGGAAATCAAATATAAAATGTTTTGAATTTTTTTTTAAATAGTTTATTTATTTATTTGACAGACAGAGATCACAAGTAGGCAGAGAGAGAGGAAGGGAAGCAGGCTCCCCACTGAGCAGAGAGCCCTATGTGAGGCTGGATCCCAGGGTCCTGGGATCATGACCTGAGCTGAAGGCAGATGCTTTAACCTGCTGAGCCACCAAGGTGCCCCAGAATGTTTTGAATTTTTACTAATGTCACTTTTAATACTTAACTTTCAGTCAACTTAATTATCAGATTTAATTATTACTCGCTATATTTCACAGTACTATTAAAACCTTTTTAAGTAGTGGATAACTGATGATGATGTCTATGCAATAAGATACTAAAATCTAGCTTTACTAACTAGATTAGTATATAGTAATATATAGATTAGTATTAGTATTAGATTAGTATATACTAAACGTATATACACTGAAAAAGAAATAAAATCAGTTGTTAGGAAAATGGAATGTGAGATTTTTTATTTTTTACTATAAAAAGAAACTGTTAAGAAATTCCTAAAATTCATCATGCCTGTACAAAACCACTAGTTGTAAGCAATTTTTTTTCCTGAGAAGAAATATCTAAACTTGAAATAAAATACATCTCAAGAAGGGGCTGCCATTCAGTAATAAAAAGATGATCATGGGGAAAGCCTCTCAAGACTATATGAAAGACAATTAGAGAAATTACACTACAATAACTAATTATTTTAGAATAATTCCTATTGCTGAGAACAGTTGAATATTTGCTACAGGAAGGCTTTACAGTCAAACAGGCTTCTCACGCCCCCCCCCAACAAATTTTTGTGTGCTAGCCCACATTTCCCCCTATAAATCCCACCGGGCTAATTTTGAAAGAAGTTCTTGGCCAAACCCCATGTCCTTATTTGCCTTCAAGAGCGCTGGTTCCCATTCACACAATCATTCAACTACATACTAAGCACCTACTATGTGCTAGGCAGTTATAGGTTAATGAAAATGAAGCAATGCATAAAAGAGATAAAAAGCCTTTTGGTCTTCTTGATAATACCACACCAGACAGTAATTACTGTAAAGAAGTGGGACTGGGGGGGGATGAAATGTTCAAGAAAAGACTCATTCTCATATTAGAAATACAAGTTTCTTGAAGATTTAAGAATATTTTCAAAATGTTGGGAGAGGAATAATGGCAACAGAAATATGTGGTCAGTGGACACAAAAACTTAAAGTTTTAATGAAAAATTTCAATTATATATAAAAATAAAGAGAAAAGCATAATGACTTCCTATATATTTACTCATAACCCATATTCAACAATTATGCAAGATATTACCAATATTGCTTCCTTTGTTTTTTCTTTTTTCAGGTATTTTAAAGTAAATCCTGGACATAATGTCACTCCCTCTCCCACCTATCGACATCATTTATATTTAAATAATTTATCCATTGCTTTATAGAACCGTAAAATCACTAAATCATACTCATCGAATTAAGTTTCCAGTCAACATTTAAATGTCCAATATCATCTCAAAGATGGCTTTTCTAGGTAATTTGACTTAAAAAGAATCCAGGGGCATCTGGGTGGCTCACTCTTTTAAGTATCTGCCTTTGGCTTAGGTCATAATCCCAGGGTCCTGGGGATGGAGCCTAAGTGTTAGGCACCCTACTCAGCAGGGAGTCTGTTTCTCCCTCTCACTCTGCCCCTACCCCAGCTCTTTCTTTCCCTCTCTTTCTCTCTCTCTCTCATTCGAATACAAAGAATTTTAAAAATGAAATAAAAGAATCCAAACAAGAACCATTCTATGTATGTGGCTTTTATGTTTCTTACATCTCTTTTACTTGATAGTAACTCCCCATGTCCCTCTTTTTCATGCTACTGACGTGGAGAAACCACCTTAGCTGTCCTATATTCTGAAACTGTCTGTATGTTTCTTCACTCTGTCACTTACTTTGTAACCCATTCTCTCTTATTTCCCACCAATAACTTCTCACAATGCCTATTCCAAATTCCAATCCCAACAGAGATACAGGTAGAAGACACAGGAGTCCTTCAAACTCCCGAGAATCAAACAGCAATTTAAGTCTGGTAATTTTTGAACACTTGTTGAAATTAATTTGAAAAATTTAATAAGGTGCAATAGCTCTGAAAAAACAGAAGAGGGAACTACACAATTAGGAATTCTATACTTCAATAGCACTAAATTTTAACTTTAATCCCTGATTTTCAAATTTACAATATTTAAAAATATAGTAATGATAACCATTTTATATATCCTCCTCCCAATAAACAAACAAAAGTCCTAGAACCAAAGAAAAAGATGTCGAAAAACAGGGTAAAAACTGAATGCCTAGATATGGTTAAGTTCTAGCACACTAATAAATAAACATTAGCCAAAGCTACCCATTCAATTATTCTAAGAAACAATGCACTGCCACTTTCTAAATAATTTTCTTAAATAAAAAGCATCTAAATAAAACCAACATATGTGGTTTTTTTTTTGTTTTGTTTTGTTTTGTTTTGTTTTGTTTTGTTTTGTTTTGTTTTGAAAGACAGAGATCACAAGTAGGCAGAAAGAAGGCAGAGAGAGAGGAAGGGAAGCAGAGCAGGGAGCCTGATGCAGGGCTTGATCCCAGAACCCTGGGATCATGACCTGAGCCGAAGGCAGAGGTCACTGAGCCACCCAGGCACCCCAACATATCTGTTCTTAATAACCATTTACAAAATAAGTACAATATATATAAGTACAAAATATATTTTCAAAGTTTTTTCAAAGGAAAATCCAGAAGTAAAGATTTTACAGCAAATTACTTTTACATATCCATTTATTCAAAGGAAAACTTCAAAAAGACTTTTGTAATCATGGTATCTTAAGAATAAGTATATATAGTCTATGATGTCTCCTGGTCAGAAGGTAAAGGAAAAGGTTAATAGTACGCAGTTTCCAATGGATTTCTCTACCACTCTAGTCACCCTCAACCAAGAGAGAGAGAAAGCTCAAGAAACTTTTATAATCTGATGTTTAAAATAAACTTTCTAAGAAGGTGATACAATGGTCAAAAATAAACTTCACAGGGCGCCTGGGCAGCTCAGTGGCTTAAGCCTCTGCCTCTGGCTCAGGTCATGATCCCAGAGTCCTGGGATCAAGCCCCACATCAGGCTCTTGCTCAGCAAGGAGCCTGCTTCCCCCTCTCTCTCTGCCTGCTGCTCTGCCTACTTGTGATCTCTCTGTCAGATAAATAAATAAAATCTTTAAAAAAATAAACTTCACTAGTGAAAAGGCACATTTACTTTCACCTTCTAAAAGAGTACCTAATAAATTACTGACTCATCTTTTGACATTTTAACTCTCAAAAGGTAAAAGAAATCTATCAACTTAGTCAACTAAAAAGAATGATCCAGATATGTATTATCCAACATCACAGAGACACTTTTAGGAAATCAACACATCTGGGCCCTAGATCAGACAATTCTCAGTAGGCAATACCATCTTAAGCACATCATCATCTCATGAACATCCATTTGCTCATTAAAAATGGCTGCATAATAATCTCATGATGACTTGCTTCCATAGTCCCATCTCTTTGCAAACCAGCTCCATTAAGAATGAACTTAACTTATAACTGAAGAAAACCACTCACCATGTAAAAAATGGGAGAGGGAGAAGGGGAGGGAAGGAAGAAGGAAAGGAAAGGAAAGGAAATGGAATGGAAGGGAAAGGAAGGGAAGGGTAGGGTAAGGAAAAGGAAAGGAGGGATGGAGGCAGGAAGCGGGGGTGTAATTAGGGAACCACCTAGCTATGTTCAGTTTGCTATGTCATCTTCTGTGTATCACAAAAAAGGTTCAGCATGTGTTGGGAGATAGATAAGCAATTCAATCTTGCCCATTTTGTAGCTTAGCTTGAAAGCAAAACCAATACAGCCTTAACATAGCTAGAAAACCACAATTAAAATATTCCCCAACTGGTGTGATCTAACTTACAGAAATTAAGGTCTAGTTACTTCCTCTCTGCATATTTACTCCATGGTGCAGTGAAATGGTCCCAAAAGAGAAGTGAGGAATTCTGTCTAGAAAAGTGGTATTCTCCCTAAATCACTATCAAAATGGAAAGCCAGTTCAGATTACAACATAACTTCCCTAGGTAAAAGGGCAATCTACCACTAATGCTGTTAAGAAAAACAGTCAAGCAAGAGGGACACTTCAGAATCATATTTTCAAAACCACTAGCACTTCTACCTTTTCCAATTAAGCTGACTCTATAGTACAACAAAAAGCCCATTTTTACACTAGCTTCTGCCTAATAAGCAAGATAGTGTCATTACTTCATCTCTTTAAAGCAAGTAGGGCACTACAGCATCCCAGCAAATTAACTGCAAGAGAAGCCAAATCATGCAAAGAGCAAACACAACAGTCATTCCCAAGATTGTTTTTATAGATAGCAGTTTAGTCAGTCAACTCTGCTGATCAATGAGGAGTTACATCAAAAATAGACTGCCCTTACAGTCATAAAGCAGTGCTTCCAAACCAGATGGAGGGGCAGGGTTTTAAAAAGTATAGTCAATACTACAATAAATACACCAATATTCTTCGTACCACAAACTATAGAAAGTAATGCTTTATATATACATGCCTAATAACGCCTCCTGTTTGTGGATAATAATAGGTATTGGTGGGGAAAGATAGAATCTTCTTCCCTATTTATAAAATGGAGGGTAATAATGGTTTCAAAAGGCATTACGGAATGTGAGAAAGAAGAAAATTGGAGGAAAATGGCCAAGGATGCTGACCTATTTCTAAAAAGTCAGGTATGAGTTAAACTATAAACTCTCTCTAATTACATGACTTTAAAATAACAGATTCAACCTGGAAACCCTAAATTATCCCAAAATAAAACTATGGTCATAATATGCTACCTTTTAAAAAGAAAGTATACATCATTAGAATAGTTTTATCAAAAAACATTTTAAATTATTTCACTCTCTAGAACATACTCTATGAAATTTATATTGTATCATAAGGCTTTTAATCACTTTGGAGCTAGAATCGCTATTTTCTCTAACAAATGGATTCAGAGGGGCGCCTGGATGGCTCAGTGGGTTAAAGCCTCTGCCTTCAGCTCAGGTCATGGTCTCAGCGTCCTGGGATCGAGCCCCACATCGGGCTCCTTGCTCAGCAGGAAGCTGCTTCTCCCTCTCCCACTCCCTCTGCTGTGTTCCCTCTCTTGCTGTGTCTCTCCCTGTCAAATAAATAAAATCTTTAAAAAAAAAAAAATGGATTCAGAGAAGTCAGAAACCCTCAGGAGCAATATCTGAAGATGTACTATACATAAATATATATTATTATATAAATAAATAAGTACTACACTTACTCTTTGAGTTAAAGAAGTAACCAATCATCCATGGAAAATAACAATACTAAACAAATAGAAAATGTGTACTTTATACTATTAACAGTTTAAGAGAGAGATCTTCAACAATTTTCCCCTAACTGAACCCTTTCCAAAAGAAATCTTATAATATTTAAAACGTATGAACCATGTTATTAGTGTAAAATTTTTATGAGTTACAGAGTTCACGAGTTATACTTATTTACATAAAGAAAATTAATAAAGCAAAATAAGGCTATCTAATAAATATAAGAACATGTCATCATTGAGTTTTTATCAGTTTCAGCAACTTATTTCTATATTTTTTGGTTACACTATATCAAGAAAATCCTGATGCATGAAGGTAAGTAGTGGAATGAGAAGTTTCTAAAAAATGTATTGGAACTTTTCTATCCAAAGCTAAATCACTAATAATTTCCAACAACTGTTATCTTATTATAAACGTATAAAACCAAAAACACTCCAAACTTAAAATGAGTACTAATATCATGTGTAATACAATACGCTCAAGATGAAACATATTTACTGATTAACTACACAAATGACCATTAACATTACTGACACCATGCTTGGTATTTTCACCACCATATACCGCAAAGATTCATGGCAAAACTACCAGAACTGACAATGTGTTGATTTATGGCAATACTACACAAATAACTGATTTGATTTTATTGACCACACCCAGTCACTTATCTTCAAAAGTCTTTCACTCATAGCATTATACTTTTTTTGCTTGTTGATTCATCTCCTCATTCAGCATCACACTTTTTTTTCCTACTAAAACTTCCTCCTTCATTAAAAGAGGTATCAGTTTCTAAATACTAGGATGCATATTTGTAACTGAGCTTTGTATTGTGTTGTGAAAGCCTTCTGGTGTGGTTTGCTCTTACAGCAATGTCACAAATCCATTGACAGATGTTCCAAAGTTCTTTGGGAAATGTGGGTTCAAAACTCTGCACTCTTACATCGACCATTATGAGAGCTAGGATTTACCTAATGTAAAAATGAGAATACCACATCAAGGGAGAAATGAAACCCAACCTTTTCATAGGTATAATAATAGTACTGTGCTTATACATGAAAAAAAAATTATTCTTATACCATTCATGCTTAGTATTTAGCAGTTCAGTGGCAGGAAGTAAAAATGTTAGTTTTTCATTGTGTAACTGAAAGAAGTTTATGTTGTGTATATAAATGTAGATATGAATATAAAGAGAAATACAGATATATAAGGTGAAAAAGTGGCAAAATAGTAACAAAATGTCAAAACTGGTGAGTCTAAGTGAAGAGTACACAAGTGTTCGTTGTACTATTTTCTCAACTGTAGATTTTAAAATTTTTAAACAAAAAAGGAGAAAATAAAAAATAAACATCAAATGTTTTTAAAAACTAGTTTATAAAATTTGTATAATTTTGCTGCCACAGAATAGTTTGGAAACCAGTAATATAAAGTTAAGGATATCAAAATTTTTCATTTCTATATTGAAACAATACAGGAACATATACAATATAAAAAAAATTTTAGCTGGTAACAAACTAGGAAAATATTTCTGAAATAGACATAGACTCAAAGGATTAAAATAACAGCCAGATGTTTTTGAAAAAAATTTCAAGAGAAAAAAAGGTAATATATAAACAATTCATAGAAATGATTGCTTTCAAAAACTTACAAAAAGGGGCACCTGGGTGGCTCAGTGGGTTAAAGCCTCTGCCTTCGGCTCAGGTCATGATCCCAGGGTCCTGGAATCGAGCCCCACATTGGGCTCTCTGCTCCGTGGAGAGCTGCTTCCTCCTCTCTCTTCCTGCCTGCCTCTCTCCCTACTTGTGATCTGTCTGTCAAATAAATAAATAAAATCTTAAAAAAAAAAAAAAGCTTACAAAAAGATGTTCAGCCTCACCAATAATAAAGGAAATGTAAATCAAATCAATGAGAATACATTTTTCAGTTAAAAGGTGATCAAAAACAACATCAAGTATTAATGAAGGGGGTAGTGAAATGAATAATATACTTATCAACTGATGATGAATGTAACGCCTAGAGGACAATTTCACAGAATTTAGTCCATTTTTTTTTAAATGCTTATACCCTATTATGCAGCAATTATACATTCTGTTAGCCACCCTAACACTGAAGGAGGTGTAACAAGGTTGTCTGTCACAACCTTGCTTCTGACACCAAGGACTTCAAAATTAATCTAGCGATAAGAGAATTGTTAAACATTAAACCATACTACAACCTTAAAATGGAACACTAAGTTAAAATAAATCAGATCTTGGGCCCTAATACGTAAGTATTACTGTGGCAGTGACACCAAATTTCCTAACCAAAATTCCACAGTTAACAGCATTGTAGCTGCGGGCTTGTGGCTTCCTTGCAATTATATGTAACTAAATTTTCACCAAAGGAAAATGACTTTTAAAAAAGTAATGAGAACCCTTCTGTGCTGGGTATTTTAAGAGGGCAAGTATGCAGATTATTTCTCCTTCTTGATATAGCTAGAACTTGAGAATAAAGCACAACAGGATGATGGACCTAAAAGATGAAAAAAGCCTGGGTGTCCAAATGAGCACATCAAAGAGTTTCACTAAGTCTGAAAATGTAACAAATTCTCCAACTAGAACTAAAATCTAAATTCCTCAAATTCCTATCCAGGTCATATATAATTTGGTCCTTGCCTTTCTTTTCAAACTCATCTCCAACCCCTGGTTCACAACTTCACTGCCTCCTTTTAATGAGCGTACCAGACTTTTTCCCACAATAGGGCCTTTAAATTTCCAGGAATCCTACTTGAATTGCTCTTTCCACAAACACTCATAAGGTTTTCTCCACGCCTTTAATCAGATCTTTGTTCAAGTGACACCTCTTCAGAAAGACAGTTCCTCTAAACCATTCCCCACCAATCCCATTAGAGATCCCACTTGTATCCATACTCAACCCCCTTAACAGGAGCAAATCTAGGTTTTGGGGGCCTAAAGTTTCTAAAAATTGGAGGATATAAAAGGATGAATACAAATTAGAAACGAAAGTGAATACATATTTAAAATGAAAAAAAATCCACAGAATACTTAAATACCATGAATATCACACAATCCAGAAAAATAACATTTATTTTAATTAAATGTCTGAAACAAATTTCCTATATGTTTGGTTGAGTACTCTCTGCCTGGCTTTTCATATGACAAGATTTTATAAGATTCGCTATACAGAGACCAGGAGGATAATTTAGTCTTTACTCGAGCATAGTTGTTCAAAATTTGTAGAAAATGTGAACTTCACAACCTATTATCAGAAATGTCATGTAAAATTTCTAAAGAGTTGACAAATGTGAAGAATCTCTATCAAGCTTCTTTCATATAGAAACTTAAGAGTTCAAGTTTTCTTGTGCAATAACTAACCCTCTATCTTAAATTTAAGTTATTTATTAACCAATCATCAATGCTATTGTTGGTGTGTTATGAGATTCTGTTATGTTTCACTGGTCAGAGAATTTGGTTTCAAATAAGTAAGTCACTCAGATATCTTTCCAGAATTTTTATATGATTCATTCTTTTTCACTAATTGGATTATCAAAAAACCAAGAGCCTATTCATTATTTCTATTTATAATTTATTTTCCCCCTTAAATGAATTATTGCTTTTGTGTACCAGAACAATTTTATGTCACAATTCACTTCACAACATCAAAATAATTTCTAATTATTCATGGCACTTCTTTAATCATTTTTGTTTCATATTCCACTGGTTTTTATCTGAATTCTCTTAATTAATAAATGTAACACAGTATGTCCTTAATATACATCCAAATCAGAAGTCTATCGTTTTACTGAAGTATTCCAATAAGTAGATGAAATTACATATTTTAATTTTACCAAATACAGTATTTCCATTAAAATAGGAAAAATATTTGGTGCATGTTCAATTATATACATTATACCATCAGTTATTTTCTACACAGGAGCACTGACATTTTCGAATGAGTGGGATGAAAGCTGAATCTTACAGTTTTAAATATCTGAAAGTGTTTCCACAAACTTGGTTCCGACCTCATTTCAAACGTAGTTTCTCCTACTCTACTTGCAGTGGCCTCGTACTTCTATTAATGGCCCTTATAGGAGACATTCACAGTATAATACTCCCTGTAGCCTTACCCATTTCATGATACCTAGAGATACCAGCCATTACTAGAACACATAACTACAGTGGAAGGCTACCAATGATTTAACTATACATGGTAATGATAGATTTCTATCTAAATATACACCCCTAGACCCAAATTAAGTGAAATATATTCCCAATTCAGCTTATTTTAGCCAGAACCAAACAAATTACCTGCTAATTATACTTACAAGACCTTCAAATCTGTGTTAAAACATCTTTTCAGACATTTGCCTGGCAATATTCCATAAATGAATAAGAGAAAAAGTAGCAAAATCAAAAGAATTAACCACTATTACCAAATAGAATTGTTTTCCAGGAATTCAAATCTTAACATACCATTAAGAGAAAGGTGGCGGGGGCGGGGGGGGGCATTACCTACAAATTTTGGGAAGTGTAAAAGAACATTAGAAATGGATATCTAATAAAGTACAGAGAGTATAATGAAAATATACCTAAATTCACAATGAGAAGAGTATGTAACAGAAGTATGATCTGAACCTGCCCAACATCAAAATTTAAGCTCCAATCATCCTGGTTATCTCAAAAACTGAACAGTGACCTAGACTGGCTTTCCTATTACTAAAGGTCTTAAAAGAATGATCCAATGCAGAGAAGACTTAAATAAGTGATATATTTAAAGATTTAAACTTTTTAAAAAACAGGCTATCCAATTTCATAGTAAGCAATAACAGGTCTTTTTTTAAACTTACTTTGCTGCTGAGATCACAAATTAAATAACCATTTTTTAAATATCCTAAATATTTTTCAAATTTGTCTACTGTTAGACTATGATTTAAGTTAAAACTATTACAGACCAAAATTATATACCACAGCTAAGGACAAAAATTGTTTTTATTATATATAAGGTTGTATTGAGGTATCAGTAAATTTATATGAGGATAAGATGGCTTCCACCGGACCTTAAATTACACAAAAGCAAGTTTTCCCTGGCAATGCTATCCTACAACATAGGGCTACAAACACACATGCTATTGTAAGAATCCCATAGTACACAACTACAAGAAACTATAGTTTCCTTTAGCATCCAAACAAAAATAATGAAATAAGAAAGAAAAAGAAGTTCAAAACCTAGGTGACATATGTGTGAACAAAAGACTATTATATTAATTTATATATACATTTTTTAATCACTGTAAAAGAGGATGTATCTCTCCTCATTAATATAACTAACCCAAGAAAACTAAATGAAGAATAAAACTATTAGAGAAAAAAATGTAATCTAATAACCAGATTACATAAAAGAAATATGGGTTAACTATCTAAGCAGCAATTACTATAAGCAAACCAAAAAATCTTCAGGAAGAATAAAAAAGATTTGAACATTATTATCCAACACAACTCAATGGGCAACATTCACAAAATCCCATAATCTTAATTGCAGAATAAACACTGTCCATAAACATGTCTTCATAAGTTCTGAAGAACTGATATGACAGCTTATCTTATGACTACAACAAAGTTTAAATTAGAAATCACTAATAAAAGATAGAGAGACACAGACCTGTATCCCTGGGGCAAATAATATATGTTAATAAAAATAATATTTTTTTTAAAGATTCCATTTATTTATTTGACAGAGAGAGATCACAAGTAGGCAGAGTCAGGCAGAGAGAGAAGGGGAAGCAGGCTCCCCGCTGAGCAGAGAGCCTGATGCGGGGCTAGATCCCAGGACACTGGGATCATGATCTGAGCCGAAGGCAGCGGCTTAATCCACTGAGCCACCCAGGCGCCCCAATAAAAATAATTTTTAAAAAAAGATACAGAGAAAACCCATAATATCTGGGCATTATGCAACAGACTTTTTTTTTTTTTTTTAAGATTTTACTTATTCATCCGAGAGAGAGAGAGAGAGAGAGAGAGAGAGAGAGAGAGAAGAGAGAGAGAATGAGCAGAGGAAGGGGGGTGGAGCCAGAGGGAGGAACAGACTTCCTGCTCAGCAGGGATTGATGCAGGGTTTGATCCCAGCTGGGACTATGACCTGAGCCAAAGGCTTAACTTAACCAACTGAGACCCCCGGGTGCCCCAACACACTTTTAAATAACCCACTGGTCAAAGAAGAAATCTAAGAAAAATAAGAATATAAGGATATATTTTTAAACTGAATGATATGAAAATGTAACATCTCAACATTCCTGACATACAGCTAAAGAGGTACAAAATCGGAAATCTATGGCTTTAGCCACTTATCCTAGAAGACAAGAGTGAAATATAAGCTTCTCAATTTAAGAAGCTAAAAGGAAGAGATATTAAATCAAAAGTTAGAAGGAAATAAAAAATGAGAATCAATTAAACAGAAAACAAATGAGAGAGAAAATAATTATCTCCAAGAGTTGGTTCTTTGCAAATATAAAGAAATGAATAAGGACCCAGCAAAAAGAAGAAAATAAATTGTTAGCATCAAAAATCACAGAGTTAATATCACCACCAATCCTACAGGCATTAAAAAATAGTAAGAGCATCTTATGAACAACTTTGTGCCAAGAAATTCAACAAAATAAATGAAACAGAAAAGTATTGTGAAAAATGCAAAATAACAATACTACTAAAGGATAACATTGAATTAGCAAATCCAAAACCTTCCTTCAAGAAAACTTTCACTAGTGAAATCTACCAAATATTTAAGAAAACCATATGCTAAGTTTTATATAAACTTTATGTCTGGCATACAAACATAGGTCAGTATTATACAAAACAGAGGAAAAGAGGACACTTTCAGCTTTGACAAAATTTTAGCAAATCAAATCCAGTGATATATAAAAACAATGTGTCCTAGTATGGTACTGGCACAAAAACAGACACGTAGATCAATGGAACAGTATAGAGAGCCCAGAAATTAGACCCTCAACTCTATGGTCAACTAATCTTCGACAAAGCAGGAAAGAATGTCCAATGGTGCTGGGAAAATTGGACAGCCACATGCAGAAAAATGAAATTGGACCATTTCCTTACACCACACATGAAAATAGATTCAAAATGGATGAAGGTGAGAAAATGTGAGAAAAGAATCCATCAAAATCCTTGAGGAGAACACAGGCAGCAACCTCTTCAACCTCAGCCGCATCAACTTCTTACTAGGAACAATGCCAAAGGCAAGGGAAGCAAGGGCAAAAATGAACTATTGGGACTTCATCAAGATCAAAAGCTTTTGGACAGCAAAGGAAAGAGTTAACAAAACCAAAAGACAACTGGCAGAATGGGAGAAGGTATTTACAAACGACATTACCAGATAAAGGGCTAGTATCCAAAATCTATAAAGCGCTTAGCAAACTCAACACCCAAAGAACAAATAATACAATCAAGAAATGGGCAGAGGACATGAACAGACATTTATGCAAAGAAGACATCCAGATGGCCAACAGACAGATGAAAAAGTGCTCCACATCACTGGGCATCAGGGAGATACAAAATCAAAACCACAATGAGATACCACCTCAGCCCAGTCAGAATGGCTAAAATTAACAAGTCAGAAAATGACAGATGCTGGAGAGGATGCGCAGAAAGGGAAACCCTCCTACACTGTTGGTGGGAATGCAAGCTGGTGCAACCACTCTGGAAAACAGCATGGAGGTTCCTCAAAAAGTTGAAGATAGAGCTACCTAATGACCCAGCAATTGCACTACTGGGTATTTACCCTAAAGATACAAACATAGTGATCTGAAGGGGCACGTGCACCAGAGTGTTTATAGCAGCAATGTCCACAATAGCCAAACTATGGAAAGAACCTCGATGTCCATCAATACATGAATGGATAAAGAAGATGTGGTTTATATAGACAATGGAATACTATGCAGCCATCAAAAGAAATGAAATCTTGCCATTTGCGATGACGTGGATGGAACTAGAGGGTATTATGCTTAGCGAAATAAGTCAATCGGAGAAAAACAACTATCATGTGCTCTCCCTGATATGAGGAAGTGGAGATGCAATGGGGAGGGGGGTTAAGGGGGTAGGAAAAGAATAAATGAAACAAGATCAGATTGGGAGGGAGACAAACCAAAATGACTCTTAATGTCACGAAACAAACTGAGGGTGGCCGGGGGAGGGGTATAGGGAGAGAGTGATGGGGTTATGGACATTGGGGAGGGTATGTGCTATGGTGAGTGCTGTGAAGTGTGTAAACCTGGCGATTCACAGACCTGTACCCCTGGGGCTAATAATACATTATATGTTTATAAAAAAATTTTAAAATTTTTTTAAAAGTGTCCTAACAAAGCAGAGTTTACCTAAGAATGTAGAATTAACATGAAAAACACTCAGCATAATTCAGAGTGATAGCTTAAAAGAAAAAGAACTAAGTATTCATGGCAATAAATGTAGGGCAGCCAGTGAAAAAATCAAATACCATTAACGATTATGAACAGACAAACAAAACCACTCAGTAAAGAACTTCCTCAACCAGATGAGGGTATCTATGAAAGTCCTATGGCTAGTAACAGATTTAAGAGTGAAATATTGTCTCCCTAAGTTTGGAAACATGGCAAAAATGTCTGTTCTCATTATTTATACTCCTAATTATACTGCAGAAATTTAATATAAAAAGGTAAGAGAAAGAAAAACAAAAAGATCAAAAAGAGGTAAAACTGTTTCTTTTCATATGATTGTTTAAGTAGAAAATCCTAAGAAATCTAACCCCAAAAGGTACTATAAACAGGAAATAACAAGCATTGGTGAGGATATAAAGAAACTGAAACCCCTGTAAACTAGTGGTAGTAAAACACAATGGTGAAGCCACTCTGGAGAACAGTCTGGCAGTTTCTCAAAAAGCTAAGCATAGAATTCTACCACACGATCCACTAATTCCATTTCTACATACATACCCAGAAGAATGGAAAAGAGGACTTGGATACATGTACACCAATGTTCATTGCAGCATTATTCACAAAAGTCAAAAAGGGGAAACAACCATTAAAACATTTCCCCCAAAAGAGGGAAACAACCACTTAAACATTTTGTTTAAATAAACAAAATGTGGACTATCATCCAGCCATAAAAAGAAATTAAATTCTGATACATGCTACAACACAGTTGAACTTTGAAAGCTTTATGCCAAGTGAAAAGCCAGACACGAAAGGACAAATACTGGATGATTCCTCTTATATGAAATGTCTAGAACAGACCAAGTCATATAGGCAGAAAGGAGATTAGATATTACCAGGGCCTGGGAGGGGCAAATGAGGAATTATTGCTTAATTAGTATAGAGTTTAGTATTTATAAATTTAAAAAAATAAAAACTGCCTATATATTACCAAAAATAATGAAAAGATAACCTAAATAAAAGATAAACCATATTCATAAGCCTGAATATTAAATATTAATGTCAATTTGTCATAATGTCTTATTATGACATACTATCCTGAATATTATATAATAGGTCAATTCTCAAAATCATGAGAAGACACCAAAGAAGACTCTCAAATTGCCAACACACAAAAAGATTCTCCATATTAACATCAGAGAAATATAAATTAAGTCAGAAATACCCCAACTTTGGGCTATTATTTTCATACACGTTTTAAACTGAACAATACATAGTTTTTGCTTTAATCATAGGTAATTTTTTAATTAATAAAAGTGTGTACAGTTTTTATAACTACCTACATATTCACCTTTTTTTATGTTGACTCCTTACTATAGATGGCCCTTGTAATCTGGTGCCATTTCCCTCAAACTAATGAACTTCCTTTAGAACTGCTTGCAATGCCAGTGGACTAGTGAAAAATTCCATCAGTTTTTACCTGTTTGATGGTTCTCTTGCTTCTAGAATTTCCCTCAGTATACTCCAGTATATATAGCTTAGCTAGCCCTAATTTCTATCCTCTGCCACTGAACTGCAAGAGGCTGGGATGCACCCAAAGCCAAGAAAGCTACATAGTGCAGTTGCAGGCTTATCTGGCTTCTGCCTCATTTTGGTCATTTTCTGCTGCTTTCAAACAGTTGGAAGTTTTTCTTTCAATATTTTACCCAGATTTTGTAACTGTTATCTGAAGGATGATTCACTCAACTATTTCACTGGTATTACTGCATCATAACCAGATGTCAGAATCTCAAAATTCTATCAATGTTTAGTGAAAAACTTCTCACATCCTTGATTTTCTTTCCTACCTCAAAATTAGAACCTTCATCTCATCCTGTAAGAATCTGAAGTACTCCTACCTTCTTCTAGTCCTTTTTCCCTTAACTCACATAGTACACAGACAGTAATTTCTCATCCATCATACTGCTTTTATCATTAGAAACAATGTTTTCTGTGAAAACCAGGAAACGTGTAATCAGAAGCCTAATTTTAATTTTCAACTCCAACACAATCTGTGAAACCATAAGCAAATCACAATCTCTGTGATCCCTATTTCTACCATCTACAAATGAGAATATCATCTACCTCATTAGTTAAGCTTAGGGTAAAAATAATTAAATATATATATATAATCATTAATGTTAACAAGTGTAGACAAGAATTTGTCAAAGGGAGCACCTGGGTGGCTCAGTGGGTTAAATCCTCTGCCTTCGGCTCAGGTCATGATCTCAGGGTCCTGGGATCAAGCCCCGCATTGGGCTCTCTGCTCATCAGGGAGCCTGCTTCCTCCTCTCTCTCTGCCTCACTCTCTGCCTACTTGTGATTTCTATCTGTCAAATAAATAAATAAAATATTTTTTAAAAAAAAGAAAAGAAAAAGAACTTGTCGAAGATGTTATAGGCTCTGTGACATGAGAATAGGTGAATGGTTAAAATCATTATATTAAAAAAGAAACAGACTGAGACACTCGGATAATGAGCTCATTCACTAATTCAGAAAGCATTTACTAAGTTCTAACCATATATCAAACATTTTCAAGGCAAATTTTTCAGTATGAAAAATAATAATTTTGGGGTGCTGAGGACATGGCCTTTGTGAGTCATTACAAATCTGTGATAATTTATATAATAAAAACAGAGACCATCTCCTAGCAAAGATATGTAATACAGAGAAGCAAGGAGCAACGCTTCAACTCAGTTTATACTTAAAAGGTATATAAAAGAAAAAAGCAGTGACAAAAAACATATTAATAATGTCGTCAGAGACATCACAGAAAAACCATTAAGTACAGTATTACAGAAGACAAAGGAGAAGAGAATGTTAAAAAGAAGCAAAATACCAAATGTTGAAAAGGAGTAGAATAGATTACAGATTTAGCAACTGGAACTGCCTTAACTTGTGGATAATATGAAGCACTTTTTGAAAGATTTTATTTATTTACTTGAGAGAGAGACACAGAGAGAGAGCAATAGAGAGCAAAAGCAGGGAGGAAAGGGAGAAACAGGCTCCCCACCGAGCGGGGAACCTGATGATACAGGGCTGGATCCCAGGACCGTGGGATCAGGACCTGAGCCAAAGGCAGACGCTTAATCTACTGAGCCACCCACGTGCTCGAACATGAAGCATTTTATTTTAACATCAGCCTAACTAATGTCTATCTACCTGGTAAGGTAAGAAAAGAAGATTACTTTTACTTGAGGAAACAGAATGCTAGTAGAAACAACAGTCAAACTGCAGAAGGTAGTTGAAAAAGAACTGATAAACTGTTCTGACACCTACTGACACCTAGAGTCAATATGAATCAAATAAGCTCAGTGATAATGGGAAGGACAGGAAAAAGTGTAAGTGACTATAAGACAGAGAACCTAGCATGGAACAAAGTAAAGAGAGAAACAGAAAACAGCAAGGTTCAAGTGAAAGAAAGAAGGGATAAAACTAAGAATATAGATGTTAGCCTTTGAAATAAATGAAAACATCGTGTTCTTTGAATAAAGACACACTGAGGAAAGAAAGTATAAAATATGAAATGAAAAAAAAAATGAGGAAAACAGAAATACGACTTGTCTTTTGAGGACAGTGGAAAGGTTCCAAATAACTAATACATAAAATGAAACAGAAGATCAAAATGAGAAAAGGATTACCAGAAAGCACTGAGGCTAAAGCTAGGGGGAAAGTATTGATTTATACTAGAAAGCTACAAACACAGTAATAGGGTAGAACTCTAGCAAATCAAGGTAACAGGGAACAAAACAAAAGAAATGAATGGCTGTAATTATTTCAGTTAACAGACTGGGAAATTTGTGAAGAAAGGTCAGGAGAATGGAAACCTTGTATTCATAAAAATAAAATTGAAATGACGATTAGATTAAAGGTGAGTTACTCTGGATCAATTTTTTCATTTAAAAAGAGGTAAATTCCAAAGGAAAAGCCTTTTAGGAAAACTTCCTTGTATAATGTTACTACATAAATTGTACTGGGAGAAAAGGTAGTCAAATACTACTATGTAATGGTTTTCAGAAATTTGTACAAAAATAACCTGCCATTTAGAATAATCCAAGTCCATTTCAGCTTTCTTCAGTAGTATTAGTAAGTAGTGAAAGACGCTTCTGATAAAGAGTAATTTAATTCTTCTATCCATACAACCCTACCCAAGGTGTATTATGAATTATATCAGTAGAATAGCAAACTCTAAGACATGGGCTGATAATCTGCTACCGATAACATGAAGCAGCCCCCACTGACTTCAGTGACAAATTAGTGGTTTAACTAAAGGGTAATCCTTACTCTTGTAAGAGAAAGGGGTCTCTACTAATATTAAATCTCCAATTCAAATATAAATACTGAGAGAATATATATCCATTTATGTTAGTAAACATATAGCATAAGAGAAGGAAAATATACTGCACAAAAACCATTTTACCTTAATTCAGCCATAATTATGTTATCAAAATCATCTTAATTACCACATTCAACATATACAATAGAAGGAAGTAACTCTCAAATAAATCTTTTCATTTTTTATTACAACAGAAAATATAACACCATCATGAATGAGATATGTCAGGTTTTATTTCCTTTTCCATTGCAAAATGTCCATGGATGGTATAACAAAAACCATAAAAATATCAACATGAAGGATATTACCCATCCAATGGACAGTTGATTGTTAACAAATGGTTTAAAATGATTTAAAAACAAATATAAAGATGAATATCAATAACCTTAGCTCTATAAAATTTAAGAAAAATACACTTTAGATTATCTGAAGTTAATACAAAAGTATTAGATAATATGAATAATAAAAACTAAAGTAAATTTCCCTAATAAAAATATGTTTATTATAGCATATTACAATCCCTTGTCCTTACACAGAAAACCAAGGCTACTAAGAGTGGTGATATTCCATTGTTAAATGACTTTTCTCTATAAACCTACATTAGACAAGACTATAGAACAATTCATTCTGAAATATGCCTTCAATTGATAAAAGCTGCACAATGATAAAAAAAATAAGGAACTAAAAATGTCCCATAAAAATCAAGAAGACAGGGGCACCTAGGTGGCTCAGTGGATTAAAGCCTCTGCCTTCAGCTCGGGTCATGATCCCAGGGTACTGGGAGCCTGCTTCCCCCTCTCCCTCTGCCTGCCTCTCTGCCTACTTGTGATCTCTGTCAAATAAATAAATAAAATTTTTTAAAAAAATCAAGAAGACACATATATAAGTAAAACAGAGAGGAAAAATATACATATTTCACATGTAAGTTTACACATACATCAAAATATTACTGCCTGCAAAGACTAAAATCAGTAAGATTCTCAAAATCTATTCTCTCTTCACAGAAAAGATAAAAAGAACTCTGATAATACTGTTAACCTAAAAGGCAATGGTTTATTAAGCTTTGACACCAAATACACATTAAGTGCCATGATAAACTAAAGTATTACCCAAGCCAAAAAACTAAACATGAATTCACAAGACTAATATCAATGAATATATCACACACAGCTAACATTTTCACGGTAACCCATGTAATCAAAACAAAACATTTTGCTTTAAAAAACTAGATAAGGAATTGAAGCACAAACAAAAGATAATTGCTTCCTTTGGGCTTTGGCTGTCAAACATAAGAAATGCCAATACTTCACAGTCCTGCGATAATTAAAATTTTGTCACAGATTTACACTAATTTAAAAATACAGGGTGCCTGGGTGGCTCAGTGGGTTAAGCCGCTGCCTTCGGCTCAGGTCATGATCTCAGGGTCCTGGGATCGAGTCCCGCATCGGGCTCTCTGCTCAGCAGGGAACCTGCTTCCCTTTCTCTCTCTCTGCCTGCCTCTCCATCTACTTGTGATTTCTCTCTGTCAAATAAAAAAAAAAAAAAATACATTTGCGGGGTGCCCCGATGGCTCAGTAGGTTAAGCGTCTGCCTTCAGCTCAGGTCATGATCCCGGAGTCCTGGGATGGAGGTCCACATCTGGCTCCCTGCTCAACAGAGAGTCTGCTTCTCCCTCTGCCCTTTACTCTGCTCATGCTCTCTCTCTCTCTCTCTCTCTCTCATTCTCTCCCTCTCAAATAAATAACTAAAATCTTCTTTAAAAATACATTTGCAATATGACACCAAAAACACAAGCAACAACGACAACAACAAATATATAGATGACTAAACATCAAAGTTAAGAACTTTTTTGCTTCAAAAGACATCAGAAATAAAGTGAATAGACAATCCACATAATGGAAGTAGTTACAAATCATGTATCTCATAAGGAAACAGTCTTCAGAATATATAAAAAATGCTTACAATTCAACAATAAAAAGATAACAAAATTAAAAAATGGGCAAAAGATTTGAACAAACACTTCTCCAAAGAACATACATAAATGTCAATAAGCACATGAAGTAATGTTCACCTTTAGTCATTATAGAAATGAAAATCAAAACCACAATGAAATACCACTTTACACGCATTAGGATAACTAAAACACAAAAAAAGCCTAACAATAACAAGAGTGTGCCAAGATGTGGATAAGCTGGAACCCTCATCTCCTGTTGGTGGGATTATAAAATAGTGCACTCACTCTGACAGTTCCTCAGAGTTAAACAGAGAGGTATCACATTACCCTGCAATCCCACACCTATAAGCACGTATCTAATAGATAAACATACATCCACACAAAAACTTAAGAAAAATGTTCACTGCAGAAGCATTCCTAATAGCCAAAAAAATAGATACAACCCATCAACTGATGAATGGATACACAAAGTGTGGTATATAATGGAATGTTTTTCCATAAAAATGAATGATACAGGCTACAACATGGGTGAACCTTGTTACGTGAAAGCAGTCAGACACAAAAGGACAAACAATACATGCTTCCGTATATATGAAATGCCCAGAATAGGCAAATCCACAGAAACCCAAAATATATTGGTGGCTGCCTGGAGGCAAGGCAGGGGGTGGGGAAGATCAGGGAATTTTGTTTAAAGGGAAATGTGTTTAAAGGGAATTAGGGAGTGACTGCTAGTGGATAAAAGAGTGGATGGAAGTATCCTGAAATCAGATGGTAGTGACAGTTGTACATCTCTGAATATACTAAAAACCATTAAATTGTACACTTCAGGATGAATTTTCTGGTATGTAAAGTGCATTCCAATAAAGCAAATTCTTTTTAGTAAAATTGAAATATATGATATAAGCATGTACAATGCAAAGATGACTGCTTCCTTCAAACTAATTCAAATATATGCATCAATGGGAGAAAAATTATGTAAAAAAATTAATATATCTCCAGAAATCAGTTACCATGTTTTAAGATAGTAAAATTTGAGATTTTTTCACATCATTTGCTTCTTAAAATGTTACATTTACTATAGATATGCAATAAGCTAAATAGTTATAATTGTTCAATATTTAAACATCAACTGTGATTATTACAAAACTTTAGAAACACCATTTGGTTAAATATTTATTTTTTCAAACGCATCAAAAAGCATAATAAAAGAAATCAATGTTCATTATTAAATATTTCTTCATGTATGTATGAAACTTCCATTAGCTAATCAAATAAATATATTCATCCTTAATATTTCACTAACTACATTAAAACAATTAAAAAACTATGTCACTTGATAAACCAATGTTTCACATTGCTGAAGTATATTTAATAATTTTTCAATCTATCCTATTAACTATTAATCTGTACAGTCACCACAGTCTAAAATACAATGTAGCTAAAGTAAAACAAATTCTAGGATCAACTGTCTACTTTCCAATCAAAATTTAAAAGTAAAAGCTTTATCTAATGAAAGCATAAGTTTATGAAATTCTTCATATTATGTTATTAAAAAGAAAACGGAGGAACACAGATAGAAAGTTATCTTGGGGCCTTACCAGAGTACTGGTCTTCATGTTGACTTACTGTGGTGAACAGGACCTAATGTAAGGAGGAGTCAAGTAATGGATGGCTAAAGAAATATCTACTACTATTAACAGTTAATAGAAAACTGCTACAAAAATCTTACATGAGGATAATTCTGTTTCATTTACCAAAGTATTAGCATTACTGCCCACTAAAACTACTACATTCTTTTTAAGTCTTTTAATACTTAGATTGCACACAGAAAGAATTTTCTAAATACAATGAATACAAGGGATCAGAATAAGTTTGAAGAAATCCCAGTACCAGGTAAAAATTAAAAGAAATATGAATTATATTTATAATTTACACAGGCTCTTGTAAATGACATTAAAGTAACATACATGCAAACTTAAATAACATGTAAACTATTTAACACTGAGAGTATGTACTTACCTAATACTTAGATAGCCCTTTGAAAATCCCCCTGCTGGTTGAGACTACCTAAATAAGAAAAAAACAAAAAAAGAAGAAGAAGAAGAGGAGGAAGAAGAAGAAGAAATCGTTTTCCCACTTCAGAAGTTACCCCTACTTTGTAAAATATACCTAAGAATCCAACTTATATGAGAATAACTTTTTCTACACTTAAAAACAAATCACATGCTGAAACCTTGGCACATGATAAATACAAAACATTTTTTCTTAATCTTACAAATAATTTAAATTTCATATGTAATACATAGAAAAGCTAATGAAGTATCAAGATATTAGTAGAGTTGACTAGACTACAAAGAATGAGCTCTATAACAAATCACATTTTAAAAATTAGAGACCATGACAACAGCAAACTACAATGTCTCTGAAAAGCACTCGTATGTTAAATTCTTCCTATTAACATAAAATGTCATATACTACATTCTAGTATCTGTAGTTACCACCTTGTAAGTAGCACCTAAACAATCTAACTACAAAGTTAAAGTACTAGTCACTGAAGTACAAAAATTCTTTATGAAGTATTCATTCTATTATTTTTTAAAGATTTCATTTATTTATTGGTCAGAGAGAGAGAGCACACTCGTGAGCACAATGGAGGGAGAGGCAGGCAGAGGGAAAAGCAGGCTCCCTTGCCGAGCAAGAAGCCCAATGTGGGACTTGATGCCAGAATCCTGGGATGACCTGAACCAAAGGCAGATGTTTAACCAACTGAGCCATCCAGGCTCCCCTCATTCTATTTTTTTTAATTAACGTAAGAAGCATTCTAAAATCAACCTAAGGTTAGTAGAAAAAAATTATTTTATCCATAATAAAAGCAAATATATAAACTAATTTTATTATTTACAAAACTTATTTGTAAATAATTTTATAATAAATATAGTATATACCCTTTCAGTCAAGTGTCAAGTCAAAATAGCCTTCAAAACAAAGTTCAAAAATGCAAGGAAAAAAAGCACTAAATATTATAGAGCTATTATTGCTTGCCAGGCACATTGCTCAGGACTTGAAAAAACTTAAAACACACTTTTCTTTAATAACCTCATTTACTCCCCATTTTACAGATTTAAAAAAAACAAGCCTTGTAGAAATTAACTTGCCTTCTCAGAGATAGAGTAGCCGCCTTTGCACAAACCAATGTCTTTAAGGCATGGTACTATGACTCTTCAAAAACTAAACAAAACTGGAGCACCTACCTGGCTCAGTCGGTAGAGAATGCAACTCTTGATCTCAGAGTTGCAAGTTCAAGCCCCACATTAAGTGTGGAGCCTACTTTGGGGCGGGTGGGTGGGGGGGGAGAACAAGACATAGTATTTACATAAAACTAGGGGCACCTGGAAGGCTCAGTCAGTTAAGTTTCTGCCTTCAGCGCAGGTCATGATCCCAGGGTCCTGAAACCAAGCCTTGCATCAGCTCCATGCCTGATGGGGAGTCTGCGTGTCCCTTTTCCTCTGCCCCTCATCCACTGCTCGTGCTCACATTCTTGCTTTCTCTCTCAAATAAATAAAACATTTAAAATATATTTAGATATATAATATAAACTTAGACTGCCTCTTTTAGAGTCAGGGAAAGTGTTTTTAAACTCCTTTTTAAAAAATTACCAGAATACAAATCATGTATCTTACTAACAGGAAATCGTATCATATCAGAATTTACAATACCACATATAAAAATAAAATAGAAATGTTTTCTTATATGAGTGAGCCATACCAATAGACTTTCCATCACTACTACTATTAAAATCCAGGAACTTTATCCATCCATAGGCCTTGGAAAAAGGAAGAAGAAAAAGTATATTAGAGACCTAAAAATGAAGGTTGAAACAATAAAGCTTGTTCTATGAGATGACAGGAAAATATCATAACTTTGAGATAGGAAAAGATTTCTTTCTTTTTTGTTAAGATTTTATTTATTCACTTGACAGAGATCACAAGTAGGCAGAGAGGCAGGCAGAGAGAGAGGGGGAAGCAGGCTTCCCGCTGAGCAGAGAGTCTGATGCGAGGCTCATTCCAGGATCCTGAGATCATCACCTGAGCCGAAGGCAGAGGCTTAACCCACTGAGCTACCCAGGCGCTCCAGGAAAAGATTTCTTAAACAGGACATGAAGATCAACACAAGAAATGGGACTTCAATAAAAATTTGAAAGTTATATGTTTTAAAAAGTGAAAATGCAAGCTATAGAGCAGGAGAAAATATTTGCAATGCACATATCTAACAAAGGATTCAGGAACAAAATATTATTTTAGAAAAATAAAGTCATCAAGAACAAGACAAACCAATTTTTAAAATAGGCTAAAGACCAAACAAAACTTCACACACACAAAAAAAAACCTTTAAAACCCAATAAGCATATTGAAAAGGTTGTCAATATTGTAATATTGTAATACAGATAACACAATAAGAAACTATTGCCAATCTTAGTATATATGCTGCTGAAGCGAGCACGAAACTATTACCAATCAAAAAGAGTAATATTTATCTACAAACCAGACAATACCAAGTGTGAGTGAGAAGTACAGCCACTGGTATTCTCATGCACTGCCAGGAGAAATGTAAATTAATATGACCAATATGGAAAACGAGTTGGAAGTATCTACCAAAGGTGAAAACTACCAACAGCCAATGACTAAGTAATACCACACCTGGGTACACAGTGTGTACATAATGCACAAAAAGCTATACAGAGTTTGTCACAGCAGCTTTAGCTAAAGAGCCCAAAACTCTATATAACCCAAACCATACACTGCCAAAGGGGGTAAATAAATGTACTATATACATATTCATGAAATTTTGAACCTCAGTAAAAATAAGAAAACTAATGTCATACAAAAAACAAGATACAGCTCACAAACAATGCTGTGTGAAACAAGCCACATGTGGGGGTATGTATATATATATATTTTTTTTTTAATTTAACAAATTCAAAAATAAGACAAACTAATCTCTGATCACAAAGTCAGAAAAGTAGTTAACTTTGGGGTAAAGGGGTTATTTGATTGGGACAAGACACAGAGAAGCTGATATCTTGATCTATGATACAGCTACAAAGGTATGTTCATTTTGTAAAAGTTTATCAATACAGAAAAGTTAATCTACACTTTTCTGTATGTAAATTATACTTCAATTATTTTAAAAGCTTATTCTTATTTTTTTAAGAATTACTTATTTATTTTAGAGATATAGAGTGCACACACATGAGCAGGGAAGGGGCAGAGGGAGAGAGAGAATCTTAAGCAGTCCAATGCAGGCTCAATCTCACAACCCTAAATCATGACCTGAGCCGAAACCAAGAGTGAGACACATAACCAACTGAGCCACCCAAGTGCCCCTTAAAAGTTTATTTTTAAAAAAAATAGATGGAAAATGACTTCACAGTAAAGTAACTTCAGGTCATCATCCTAATGGTAAGTACTAATTTAAAAATGTGAATTTCTTAACAGTATACTTGAATTTATTTGTACTGACTGTGTAAGGATAAATATGTCCAGTCATTTTGTATTAACAAGTTTTGAGAATAGTTTCAATGTAAACATAAATTTTACCAGCAAGGAATTCCTTATAATTTTCTATTAATACTAGAGAAAATTTTACATAAAATCTTACTAATGTCTGTTCTACAGGGGTTCAAGTTAGGTTTACAAATGTGTAATTTTGTACATATATTAAAAGTATTAATAGCTAACTCAGAAATTGATGTTCAAAAGCAATCCAATGATCAAGCCAAGCATTCATGAAAACTTTAAGGCAAACTACTATGTGGCCCTGTTGCTTTGAAAACCTTAAGACTTTTAACAAAGGAGGCAAGAATATATGGTGAGGAAAGACAGTCTCTTCATTAAATGGTGGTGAGAAAACTGGACAGCTACATGCAAAAGAATAAAACTGGACCACTTTCATTTATTCTTCTCTGTAAACCTGGTGATTCACAGACCTGTACCCCTGGGGATAAAAATATATGTTTATAAAAAATAAAAAATTAAAAAAAAAAACTGGACCACTTTCTTATACCATACAAAAAAATAAATTCAAAATGGATTAAAGAACTAAGTGTAAGATCTGAAACCATAAAATTCCTAAAAGAAAACATTGGCAGTAAACTTTTTAGACATTGGCCTAAGCAATATTTTTTTGAATATGTCTCCCCAGGCAGGGGAAACAAAAGCAAAATGAACAATTAGAACTGTATCAAACTAAAAAGCTTTTGCAGTGAAAGAAATCATAAACAAAATGGAAAGGTAACCTAATGAATGGAAGAGATATTTGCAAATGACATAAGAGATAAAAGGTTAATACCCAAAATATACAAAGAACTCATATAACTAAACACCAAAAAACAAATAATCCAATTTTTTAAATGGTCAGAGGGGGTGCCTGGGTGACTCAGTGGGTTAAGCATCCAACTCTTGATTTCAGCTCAGGTCATGACCTCAGTGTTCTGAGATCAAGCCCCATATAGAGCTCAAGTACTGGGTGTGGAGCCTGCTTAAAATCCTTCCTCTCTCTCCCTTTGTCCCTCCCACATCTAAAAAAAAAGAAAACAACAACAACAACAACAGTAACAACAACTGGGCAGAAGACCGAAATAGACATTTTTCCAAAGAAGACATACAGATGGCCAACAAATACATGAAAAGGTGTTCAGTACCATTCATCCTCAGGGAAATGCAAATCAAAATGGCAATGAGATTATCACCTCACACCGATGAGAATGGCAAGCAAATATCAAAAAGATAAGAAAAAACAAGTGTTCACAAGGACTTAGAGAAAAGGGAACCCTGGTGCACTGTTGGTGGAAATTTAAACTGATGGAACCACTATGGAAAACATTGTGAAGATTCCTCAAAAAGCTAAAAATACAACTAACATATGATCTAGCAATTCCACCTCTGAATATATACTCAACAAATACAAAAACACAAATTCAAAAAAAGATCCATACACCCTTATGTTTATTGCAGCATTATGTACAATGGTCAAGACATGGAAGCAATCTAAGTGTCCATGGAAGGATGAATGGATAAAGATGTCATGTAGACACACACACACACTCACACACACACGAATATTACTCAACCATAAAAAAGAATAAAATATTGCTATTTGCAACATGAGTGGATCTAGAAGGTATTATGCTCTCTGAAATAAGTCAGACAGAGAAAGACATATACCATATGATCCCCCTTTTATATGGAATCTAAAAAACAAAACAAACGAAACAACAAAACACAAAGAGACTCCTAAGTACAGAGAACAAACTGGTGGTTGCCAGGGAGTATGGGATGGGGAGTGTGACACAGATAAAGTGGATTAAGAAGTACAAACTTCCAGTTATAAAATAAGTCAAAGAGATGGAAAGAACAGCAGAGGGAATACAGTCAGTAAGACTGTAATAGGTTTTGTATGGTAAAAGATGGTAACCACATTTATCATGGCAAACATCTCATAAGGTATAATTGTCAAACTGTGATCTTGTACACCTAAAACTAATAGAGTATGTAAGCTATAATTCCATTAAAAATAAAATATTGGGGGGACAGCAGCTGGCTCAGTTGGTAGACCATGCAACTCTTGATATTGGGGTTGTAAGTTCAAGCCCCATGTTGGACATAGAGCTTACTTAAAGAAAATAAATTAATTAAAATAAAAAATAAAATATAGAGTTACTTTTAGATTTTTTAATAAATAACTTCTAAAATTTTTAAAGCCAATAACATTTTGAAGAAAAGCCTTGCAAATAAATATTTCTACACAGCTAAAAATTTTTAGGTTGAAATTTATAATGGTACCTTTCTTATTCAAAATATTAACAGTCCTATCTCTCATCCATTTCTCCACTGTATTTACCTAATTAATTTAATCTAACCAACTTCTATTCCTCTCTTTAAATATCTTTATTTGACCAAATTTGAACTTTCATCTTGATGGAAACCCACTTTATCAGTCACAACAACCTATTTGTTTTGAGCAGCTGCATTTTTGTTGTTGTTGTGTGAGTCTTTAAGACAATGTTCAGAAGAATAGAATGGTACAGGCTCCAAAAGTTCAGTTCCTTGAACAATTCCCAGAGGCAGAGCTTCCGATGGACAAAAAACTTTAGACGACTCCTCAAAACCCTACAATAACCTTCCTCAGTCTTGCATTATTATATTCCCTAAGAGCCTGGTCTAGTAGACTCCTCCGAGCCTCCAATCAATCAGAAAGTATCATCAGGTTTCTACTAGAAGGTAGCTGGCCAGGCAGGTTCTGAGACATAAGGTGCACAAGGAATCTTTTCACAAAACTGATTTTTTTTTTTTTACATCAGTCTAACCATTTACCCAGCCCCAAGCAAGACACCTGCTTCTTCTAATCCAGATACTTAGCTTTCTAAATGGTATTCACCAGGTCAGTCACCAAGAATAATGTAAAACTAACCATTCCCACTTTGAGAAAATTTTCATATGAACAAAACTGTTAATTTGAGAGGAACCTTAGAACTAAAAAAGGCGGGGGAAAGGTTCCTCTTTCTCTTTCTCTTCCTAAGAGAGAAAGATCAACTTAGTTATTATAAGGGAGCTCTCTCCAGAAGTCACACATCTCAACAAAACAAGATAAATACTAGGAGAAAGACAAGAATCACAGATACAATTCACCTCAAAACTGAGAACCAACAGATCCCATCCAACATCTAAAGAACTTGCAGAACTAGAAATGGGTTTATTAGAAAAATTACCTAACTTCATGATTTCTGGTAACACAAAAGATTCCAGAAAGGATAAGAATGTAAATAGAACAGTCTCTCCCTAAAATAAAAGATGCAGGATGAATTTAGTAACTATACACTATTCACTTAGCAATAAATTTTAAAAAGAATGCTCATGTACTATAACGATGTAAATATTCATATTTGAAAATCTAGCATCTTTAAATAGTGCTAATGATATATTTCCCTAGGATACTGTTATTTTTTATTGTTTTCTATTTTAATTTTGTTGGTGGAAAAGCTGGAGCTACCCTAGTTACAAATGTTTAAAAAGCAGTGCCACAGCTAGTCAAGAGTTATAAGCAGTTAGACATCAGATCTTGAACTCCCGGGGCGCCTGGGTGGCTCAGTGGATTAAGCCGCTGCCTTCGGCTCAGGTCATGATCTCAGTGTCCTGGGATCGAGCCCCGCATCGGGCTCTTTGCTCAGTGGGGAGCCTGCTTCTCTCTCTCTCTCTGCCTGACTCTCCGCCTACTTGTGATTTCTCTCTCTGTCAAATAAATAAATAAAATCTTTAAAAAAAAAAAAAAAAAAAAAAGATCTTGAACTCCCTAGAACAAAGCATTATAAATCATTTCTCCAATTTCCCCACACCCATTCAATTGGGCCTAATTACACTATTTCACAAATCAACCCAGTGCAAATCAATAGTCTACCTCTACCTTATAGAGAAGTGAATCCTAGATAGCCTTTAAATGTCTTCAAAAAACTTCACACCATCACATTTTTTACAAAAGATGTAAATTTGTACTTTAAAAGTCTCATGTTGCATTTCTATTTCCTAAACAAAGAAGGCACAGCATTCAGTATTTATCCTCTCAAGCATCTTGCCTGATTGCTTCAAAACTGCAAAGCAGCACCTATACAATACCTCAAAGAGTTTGACAGGAATCTCTCAACATTCTGATGATACTATCATAATCTAAAAAGTAAATTCCTGGTACCTTTGAGATATCTGATTTGCCCCAACCATTACAACACTACAAAATGTAAGTTTTGATATAACTTATCTGCATTTTTATAATCCTTTTCACTACACAGATATACCTTTATAAAGTTAAGCTCCAACTATTTTCTTCAACATTCCCACAAACCTTAAAAGTATTTCTAAATTCCTCACAGTTTCTGTAAATTCCCAACTTTTACAATGTAATTCTTATGATGCTTGTGCTTCAAAATAAAATAAATATACAACATATCAAAATTAGTATGATACAGTGTGGTGCTTAGAAGGAAATTTATAGCATTAAATGCCTATATTAGAAATGAAAAAGAAGAAAAGTTTTAAATTAATAAGATTCCACCTTAAGAAAATGGACAAAGAAGAGCAAGATAAATTCAAAGTAAGCAGTAGGAAGGTAATGATAAAGAGCAGAAATCAATGGATAGCAATGGAATTAAAAACAGAAAAAGAAAAATAAATGGATATAAAAGCTGGTTCTTTTAAAAGTCCAATAAAACTAATAAATCTCAATCTAGATTAATCAAGGGAAAAAAAGGAGAAAGATAATACAAATTATCAACATGAGGATCTCATTATAGACTTGAGACATAGAAAGAATAATTACAGAATAGGGGCGCCTGGGTGGCTCAGTGGGTTAAGCCTCTGCCTTCAGCTCAGGTCATGATCTCAGGGTGCTGGCATCCAGACCCACATCAGGCTCTCTGCTCAGCAGGGAGCCTGCTTCCTCCTCTCTCTCTGCCTGCCTCTCTGCCCATTTGTGATCTCTGTCAAATAAATAAATAAAATCTTTAAAAAAAAAAGAAGAAGAAGAAGAATTCCAGGATACTTATAATAATTAAGGAATACAAATTAATGTCTACAAATTCAGCAACTAAGATGAAATGGATCATTTCATCCTGAAAGAGAAAATCTGCCACAACTCAATAAAGAAAAAGTATCCTGAATTTTCTGGTATATATATTAAATAAATTTGTAGTTAAAATTCTGCCAAAAATGCTCTGATGGTTTCATAACAAATACATAACAAAACATGTAGGAAAAATAATGTCAGTTAAACACAATTTGCTCTAGAAAACAGGAGGCAATACTTTCCAACTCAAAATACCAAAGCAAGACAAAGATAGTGTAAGAAAACAACAGAAACATCTTTCATGAAGGATAGAGAAATCCTCAAAAAATAGCAGAAACAACATCCTTCATGAGGATACAAAAATCTTCAACAAAATAAGTAAATTCAACCTCGCAATACAAAAATTAATAAAAGCTCATAAGCAATTAGGGTTTATGTCAAGACTACAAAGCTGGTTCAATATTTGAAAATCAAACAAGGAATTAGATTACATTAATGAAGTAAGTAAGAAAACACAAATGATCATTTTAATCACTAAAAAAGAGGCACTAGACAAATCCAGCATCCGTTTCTCATTAAAAAGAACAAAAATAAAGCAAAGTAGGAATAAAAGGGAATTTCCTTCAACTATGAAAGACCTTCTAAATAAACGTACAGCTAATTCTATATTTAACAATAAACACCTAATAAAAGACCAGGAACAAGGCAAAGAGGTTTGTTCTAGTCAGCATCTTTACTGGAAGTCCTAGCAAGTGCAGTCAGGAAAAAAGTAAGACTAAAGGCATACAAACCAGAAATTAAGAAATGAAAAACGGTCTTTATTTGTATGCATGACTATCTACATAGAAAATGCAGACAAAGGCTACAGAAAAACTCTTACAACTAATAAAAGATTTTGACAACTCATGGGATATGGGTACCTGACTGGATACAGAAGACTCCCAAGGTCGTAAATAATTCTGTGTTACAGATCACAGCAAGAAATATATCCTCTGTTTGAACCACTTGGTTCAAGTGGCGGCTTACAGATCTTCCTATCTGTAAAGTCACATTTTCCCCTTTGTGACAGTAAGTGATACATGGGGTAATAACTTGGTATTAGGTCTATATCCTATTTCCAGCAGTCCTTCCCCAAAGGTTTTGGCACTCACTGTTTTATCTGTCCTAAATTGTTTCACTGGGGTTTTCAGTATAATTTTCTAGTTCTAACACTGCTTCAAAATGTGTTAACTTCTTTCTTCCCTAAATAAGGCTTCCCTTTTCCCTTATCCCTCTTCTTACCACTCTCACCTCATAAATTATTTTTTCAATTTAAGGTTTTATATTTATATTTATATTTTATATTTACAAGCATTCTTTGTTAAAACTTTGCTACAAGTTATAAATATTTTCTACTATACTGGTCTGATCTTGTTATAGTATCTTTTCTTAGAGAAGTCTACTCCATTTTAATGGACTCAAATCTGTTTCCTTTTCAAATACGTGGTTTTCATCACATTCCAATACATTTTTTATTAAAAAAATTTGTGCTTTGTGTGTGTGTACAATTTTCTTATTTTTCATTTACTTGGAGTCTTTCTGGCTCTTCCTGCATCACTTTCAATGTTTTAATTACTACAGCTTTATAGTACAGCAAGCAATATCATAAAAGACCTGTCAGATTTTAAGTTTTCAAACTTCTATTGGATATTATCATTCATATATTCTATATATTTGAGAATCAAGTTGTCGAATTTCCCCCCACTCTTCAAAAAGAAAAAGTAAGTTGTGATTTTGATGGAACTGCATTAGTCTGATGGATAAAACTTTGAAAAAGTCTGTATTTTTCAACTCTGGGCTATTCATTCTGAAAAACAGTGGGTCTCTTCATTTATTTGACCCTAAAATAAAATATTATTTCCTTCATACAAATCCTCTTTCTTATTAAATTTATTCTCACATTCCCACATATTTTATAGTTTACAGTTTTGTGAATGGGTTCTAACATGTACTCCACATAAATTTCTAAAACAAATATGGAGTAGTTTTTCTTAAAATAATAAATATCAAGTACGTGAAACAAAAAAAATCAAGATTCCCATTAAAGAAAAAATAAGAACCATCTTTAAAGAACCATCTTTAAAGGAGAAATAAAACAAGGATGCCCTCCTTTTTGCAGTTCAAATGCAAAGTGCCATTTACAGAATATGGCAAAGAGCACCCTTTTTTGTTATTACTTATCTATACATATGGCAGAGGACAAATAAAAATACTGGCAACACTGTAAAAGCACCACAAAAAGGAAGTCAACTGCAATATAATTTACTTGTGACGCACTATTCATATAAAATAAATCCACTCATAACAGTTAATTTGTTTAATTATTAAATGCTCTGATACAAATTTCCTCATGACACAAGATTTATGCAAAGAAAAATGTAAGTCCCAACTGAATATAAAGAAAGACAATGCAAATGTAGTTAACAAAATTAAACAATAGTGACAACAAAACACCAAAAAGATTGAAACGAAGACCCAAGATCAAAATTCTACAGATATTAGAGAAAAGATAAAGAGGTATACCATCAAGAAGCCTCTAGGTATTAAACTACCAACCCATAAAGAGGCCTTATACGTGATAAGCAGATTCTGTCAAATTAATTTCCTAGGTAGGTATCCTGGACACCAAAAAGGTATCTAAAGTCACGTGAAGAATCAAGCATAAATACCTTAAAACAATACTTCTCACAACATTCCAGTTTAGTGTCCCTACCAAAATACCACCAAAGGTTAAAGTAATCAACATATAATTCTCTCATCTCACCTTATTCTCAGTTCCATCTAAAACATGACAATCAGAGTATAGACTATAGATACAGATACAGATGGAGATAGAGAGAGAGAGAGAGAGTCATCAACATGAAAGCCAAAACATTTGGAATGCCTGTCTTACATTAAAAATTAACACACATTTTACATTCAACTTTGTATTATTTGTGAATTCGTTCTACTATAAAAATAATCTTCTGATTACCTAATAGTTAAATTGCTTAACACTTTTTTTTTCAGGATTCAGAAGTGTTTTTTTATTGTTGAAGTACAGCTAACACAGAGTGTTATATGAGCTTCAGTTGTACAACATAGTGATCTAACAATTCCATACATTACTCAGTTCTCATTATGATAAGTACAGTTAGCTCAATGTTTCTCTTCTCCAACTCTTTAAGTCTGCTTGATAAAGTGTTTACCCTGTGGGTATACCACGCTCCCTACACACAGGCCAGACCAGACTAGACCACTAAACACTAAAGAAGTATACCTAAAAAAGCAAGACCTTACAAAATCAAGAACAAGGCAATATAAACAAAATAGACAGTAATATATACCCAACTGACAAATACTTTTGTTTGAGCAGCCAAATATTAAATTTCCTACTTAAATCAGGTATAAAGGTAGGACCACACAAATTCTTTTTGAAATTAAGGAAACAATTAAGAGTAAGGTTAGAAATAAAATCAAATGATACTAAGTCATAAATATTGTTTCTTTAATGTTAATTTCATAATGACAGAAAATAGAAGTTCATAATGGCATGAAGTATATACATACAAACATATATAGATACGTTTTATATATATGTAGTTCTTTTAACAAAATCTGTCAAAATAATAGCTTTTAAACTAGGAACTAAAAGTAGTGTTTGGCCTTACTTTAAATATAAATATTAAATATGACCACAATGGACATTTGTGGTAACTATTAAACAATTATGTAATTTCAATTCATAACTGAATGAATTATAGCAATGATCTTTTAAACCTATCATTTAATTCATCTTTAATGGCAATTTTACAAGAGTTTTGAACATCAAGACCCCTATCTTCTATTTTAAGAATAATCCTTCAAATGAGTAAAATTTGGAAACAAAGATTTTATCTGGTGCCAAAACCTGATTCTAACAAATTACTTAGCGCTAAGGAGAAATAATATACACTAATATACATAATCTTGGCATAAGTTTATGTATTTAAGAAAATATAAAGCAAATTCTAAACTTTCCAACTGAATGAACCCTATTAGGTGACTGGAAAGTTTTCCAAATGTAAATACTTGAAAATATGGCCAGAAAAAACAAAACTTGACTGGACATCCCTGTACTGAAAAACTTCTGAATGAAACAGAGACTCCCATACCTCCCATCTTCAATTATTTCCATGTGGAAAATATTCAATTAACATTCAGGTCTTGCCTATCACTTTTAAAAAGAAACAGCAAATAAGCATTTATTACAGCAAACAAATGTCGTTATCTTAAAAAGATATGCTTTATAATACAGCACATCCAACTACATAAAATTTTGTTACGTATATAAAAAGGAACGATCACGTGTCATGTATTCATGATTGAAATATGTAGTGTAGTAATAAAAATTATATGCCAAGAAACTATGAAGTAGATATGAATTAAAATATTTTTGTAGACAGGAGAATCAATTATGCAGGTCACTTGAAATCTTTTGTCTATCTTGCAAATTCTAGTTAGTATGTTTCTTAACCATTTAAAATACATGTAACAAACAAAATGACCAAGCAATTCTACATCTTGCATATATCAAGGATCATTACTTTTTTAAAAAAAATCTCTGTATTAGAAAAAAATCTTTATATTAGTACCAGTGGTTTTTTGTTATTGTTGTTGTTTTTAAGATTTTATCTATTTATTTGACAGAGAGAGAGCACAAGCAGGGGAAGTGGCAGGGAGAGGGAGCCAGGTGCAGGACTTGATCCCAGAACCCTGGGATCATGACCTAAGCTGAAGGCAGTTGCTAAATCAACTAAGCCACCCAGGTGCCCTAGTACCAGTTTTATTTATCACTCCAGCTCTAGCACACGAGAGTAGTACATATAGTAGGCACTCAATATTTATGGAATAAAATTGTTTAACTTTTCTAAGTTTTAGTTTCTTCAAAGTAAAACAGAGTAATACCATGTTACAATTGCTTAAGATCAAATAAGGTAATACATGCACAAAGTAGGTGATAAAATGTTAGGTTAATCCCTTGTTTTAGGAAATATAAATGACTGTTGCTACTGCTTTAGTTCACGGCTAAAAACAAGACCAAATAATTCTCTCAAGTTTATATGGGACTTACATTAGCAGAAAATTTTAGTATAAAAGAAAAGCTTACCAACCAGTTATGAAGATTTACTACATAGCTACATTGGTGAAAACTACAGTATTAGGTCAAAGAGGCCAATGTAACAGAACACAGAGACCAAATTCAAATCTGTGTATACACAGAAATTTGATACATAACAAATTGATGTTTTATATAAACATAGTACTTTATGTTTAAAATAAGTGAGAAAAATTATTATTTAATGAATGATTTGGGGACAATTAATCATCCACTTAAAAAGTAAGGTAAAATTAACCTAGTTCAGATAAAACTTTCAAGGTGTTATGTTTTACCAATACATAAAAATCAAAACTAAAACTTTCAAAAGACAATATAGGATAACATTACATTCAAAGTGAATCAACATTGTATCATTTTTATTAAGAAATCCAAGGAAGCAGGGCACCTGGATGGCTCAGTTGGTTGGGGGTTTGACTCTTAATTTTGGCTCAGGTTCTAAACTCAGCACGGTGAGATCCCGCCCAGCAAAGGGCTCCAAACTCAGGAGGGAGTGTGCTTGGGATTCTTTCCCACTCCCTCTGCTACTCCCTGCACTTGTGCTCTCACACTCTCCCTCTCACTAACAAATCTTATAAAGAAAAAAAAAAAGAGAACAGAAAGAAATCCAAGGAAGCAAAGTGTAAACCAAGGATTTCATATCCAGTCAGGTGTCCTTTTTTATCAAGGCTATTATAGAAACAGATTTAAACATGCAAGAACTCAGGAATATTATGCATAGCCCATTATAAGCAATCTACAGAAGAATGAATTTCATCCCATCAAAAAAAGACAGAGGAAACTTAGGCAAAAACTTTACTAAACAATGGGGTAAATATTGAATACATTTAATTTTAGATGTATTATGATAAAAACAGAGAGGGAGGCAAATCACAAGAGATTCTTCACTATAGAGAACTGAGGGTTGCTGAAGGGGCAGTGGGTAGGGGGATGAGCTAAATAAGTGATGGGTATTAAGGAAGGCACTTGTGATTAGCACTGGGTTCTACAGTAAGATAAATCACTAAATTCTACTCCCAAAACCAATACTGCACTATATATTAACTAACTGGGACTTAAATAAAAATTTGGAAGAAAAAAATTTAAATATATTACTAACACAAAGGTATGGACAAGGACAGAAGAATGATATTTAAATATTATACTCTCTCACTAAATTATAATAAAATATTTAAAATGTGAAATAAAGGGTGATTTAAAAAAAAAAAAAAAACAGAAGAATCACAGGTCTTAAACAGGTAATATGTGAATGTCCAAGGATATTCATTGAATACAGACAAACCAACTACTAGCAATCTAAGTCCATTGCTTAAAGTTAGCCATTACAACAAAAATACCAATCTTACTTAATTAAGAAAATAATTATCAAAGAATAGAGAAACAGCCCAAGTGTTAGAGGAATAAAACAGCAGTAAATACAACACATCAATTAGAAAAACACACATCATATCAAGATAATGTAAGTTTAACTATCTATTAAAAGGAAAAACCCCAAATTGCTTATTTAACTGAAAAGAAAAAAGTATTTATAAAAACAACAAAAAAGATAAAAATATTTAGGAACAAACTTAAATGTATAAAATCTCTATAAAGAAAACTTTAAAAACACTTCTGAACCATATAAAAGTATACTTGAATAGACAGCTGCTATTCTCTTGCAAAGGTGACTTATTATCATAAAGATGTTGATTTCCCCAAGTTAATGAGTAATAACATTATTCAAATAAAAACACTAGCAAATGTTTTCCTAGAACTCCATAAGTTAATGCTCAAATTCATTCATAAAGAATAAGCACATATAATTTTATTTGTATAAAAAATGAATACATACAAACATAAATGCATGCACACACAAAACAGATTTATTTTTATAAAAGGAAATACAATGAGGACAAACCAGAAACTAATGAAACTGATAAGCTACAAAATCTGCAAAAACGTCAACAAATGACTGAGAAGGAAGACCTCTGAGAATGCCTTTAAAATGGTTAAATAAAATCAACAATGGAGCTAAAACTGAATACAAACAAACCAAAAAAATGAACCAAGTTCTTACCAAGATGACATGAAAAACATAATTAGAATAACTTACGAGTATAGCACTCTGACTATACCTTCACTGGAATATATTTTATGAACAAAAAACTGCATAGAAAACTTAAGCTTTACTTACTGGGTTTATAGTTGGCAGCAGTATTGGTATGGCAATTTCAATATTATGTCGTGTATATATCGTAGGACAGAACAAATGAATAAATGTACATTGATGTTATTGTTAAGATCCTCACAGTGGGAGAAGAGATATCCAAATATGAAACAAGAGAAAAACCCTACGGTAGTAGATTGGAATCACAAATATTAGTGGTTTTTTAAACCGCACTTGCTCTGTCTAATGAAAAGAGACCCTAAAAACTATTATACACGGTAATACAGAACATACCCAGTGCCCACAATGCAGCCTGTAAATGGCCACTAAGAGGAACGAGGGTCCAAGGAGAAATAGCCATTTCCAGGTTTATGGTAGAAAAAGCATAAAGGTAAGAATGGAACATTCTATTGTGCCAGAAGGAAACTCAGTGCTCTAAAAATGATGGGACATATCACAGAAACACAAAAACAAGCCGTTCCCACAGCTAAATTTTAACAATTTGAACCTTCAAAAGAAATATAACAAATAATGAATTTTAGTTCACTGAATAAAAAGGAGAATCCATAAGCCCACAGTGATAATGTTTAAAGGAGAGTAGAAACTTCCTTACAGAAGAATGCCAGTAATAAATGTGGGAAGAAAAGAGCTAAAAAATCTTGCAAGCATCAATGCAATCAATGATTCAAGCAAAAGTCAACTATGAATGTTAAAATCATTGGGCGAAAGGTTGTTGAGAAGCAATGTTTATTCAGCCTCCAGGCAGGGATTAATTACCAAAAAGAAAAAGCTATCTTTACAAAAGAGAAATCTGGCAGCACTAGCTAAATCAAATAATCCAGTTTAACATCACAAATAATGGAACAAACTAATAATACAGTAGTTAAAATAAACTTTAAATACATACATACATCAACGTGGATAATTTTGATATGAACACAGTGAAAAAAGCAAGGTGTTAAACAATATTTACTTTAAAACTAAATCCATACTATTAATATTTTACACAAATGCATGCATAAACAATGCATAACTTCAGAGTCGTAATTGCCTCTTACGAGAAAGACTAAAAGAGTAAGATTAATTTACTTTAACTATACTTTTATTTTAAAAATTCTGAAACAATTATAGCAAAATGTGAATATCTGTCAATTTTGGCAGTTTGAATACATGAGCATTTTAAATTCCTTCTTTAATTTTTTATATTTTTAAATATCTCATAATTTGGAAATTTAACATTGTAAATGAACTGCTCTTATACAAATCTCAGTTCTACACAGCTATACAATACTTAGTTCTGCAATTCCTGGTGTTTAAAACTATTGTTTTGAAGAACTTTGATTTAGAAGACACCCCCCCTTTCTACTTTTAATCTCTGATGTAAATTAATCGAAGGAAATCAGCACTCTCAAATGATCCTAATAAGCAAAATGCATTTCGTTTACTTAAATAAAAGATAACTTGGAAGGTATGCCATCTATGTGGTATTATACCTTCTATAAAATTTAATACCACCTGTATCTCATATGGCACTTAATATGTATCATCATTCGGAGAACTGAAATGTTTATCCATTCTAATAATTCAGTTTTTTCAATCATTTGACCTACCTCTACAAAAAACATCCCATTAAAGTTATTATTTTAAATACCAATCAATTAAGTCTATTTTCAAAAATCTACTGTTGTAAAATAGGTGCAGAAAAAATTTTTTAAACTCAAAATTTTTAAGTGACTAAGTTAGTTCTTCATCACATTCCTTATAATGCTCTAATCTGCTTGTAAAAACTTTCTATTTTCTGCTCAAGAGAAGGTCAATGGCTTTCACTTCACTACTCTAACATAATCATGAATTGAAATAAGATCTCTTAGCTCTTTGGACCGACAAAGCTACCAGTATGCCTATGCCAATAAAGCAATTCGTTCATTAATGCTGCTAATAAAGCAACCTTTTGTTAGTCTATGCAACATCAGAAACCTCAGAGACTCTTTGCAATTTTTCCCCTTTTTTGCCATATTAACTTAAAAGTTCTCTTATATGCCATTTACTTTAACAACTAAAACGTAATCTAGAAATCTGACTTTCCACTCAAGGTAACTTAATGACTTAACATATGAGTTCCAGCTTTAGAAAACTATTCCTGGAGGAAACTACTTATATTTAATTATTCTCTTCCATTTTCCTACAGAGCCAATCTTGTAGAAATCTGTGCCATCCTCTAATACTAACACCTTAAGGAACAACCCCTGTAATATTCTCAAAATGAAAAATAAAAATGTTCATTTACCCAATAAGCATTAATTGATCAAGTACATTAAACAACACATGAAAGATACCACAAAGATTAATATACGATCTATGTCCTCAAGGAACTGAATTTAAGGATTAAACAAGCATCTAGAAAAATTACTGTAGGCAGCTTATAATAAAATTAACTTAAATGTAACAGCATGAAGGATATAATTAATTGAGCTTAGACAAAACTTAAAAATCTTAAATAAGGAGACTTTTGAGGCAAAATAAAGGAAAGTATATTTAGGCTTAAGTGAACAACTTATATACAAAAACAGGTACATAAAACACACAGTAAATGTGGAAATTTTTAATTAACTTAGTAAGGCTAGAATGTATGATGCATCTAAGGAATAAGCCGGAAATGTTCTTTTTTATTGACATATAATGTATTACTGGTTTCGGGGTACACGTCTGTGATTCATCAGTGTTATATAATACCCAGTGTTCATTACATCACATAATTTCCTTAATGTCCATCACCCAGTTCCCCCCCATCCCTCCACTCCCACTCCTCCAGCAACACTGTTTGTTTCCTATGATTAAGAGTCTCTTAAGTTAATCTTCCTCTCTGGTTCCATCTTGTTTTATTTTTTCCTCTCTTCCCCTATGATCCTCTGTTTTGTTTCTTAAATTCCACATATCACTGAGATGTGATAATTGTCTTTCTCTGATTGACTTATTTCACTTAGCATTAATACCCTCTAGTTCCAAGTAGGAAATGTTCTTGAAGGACTTTTGGATTTGGACTTTTTTCCATGCAATGGACAGACCTTAAAGGGTTATAAGAGAAGGCAGATGGTATTCAGATCTTTTTCTTTTTTTCTTTTTTTTTTTTTTTAATAGGTCACTGCTGAGGTATCCTGAATGCCCAAAAGCTTTATGTATTATGAAGTTCCTGAAAATACAAGCTTTGGGGCATTAGGTGCCTCAGGAGTACCTGAATACTAGATTTTCAAATGTGATTCATGGTTGGTACAATTATATATCTATTATGAAACTCCTAATTAACTTTTAGCATTGTCTAAGTAATTGCTAATCCAAGAGAAATATCAATTAAGTAAAATATTGATTCCAGTAATAGGCATTTTAAACCACTTCAAAATATTAGAAAAACATCAGTTTTCATGAATCGTAAAGTCATACAGATGATAAACTTTAAGAGTTTCAGATAAAATCAAGAGACTACAATTAGCATTTGTAGAATAAATTATAAAACTTATCTCACTATAATCCTTACATCCACTGTACCCTCTGCCTTACATCCTTACTTTCTCTGAAGCACTATCTCTTATCCCTACTATCCTCCTCTCAGAAGCTACCTTGGGAACTCAATGTCCTTAAGTGAGCCTGGGCTACAGTGAATCAATCCAACTGGATTCAGCCACACTAAGAGAGTCATATTGATGGTTTAACTTAGGACTCAAAAATTAACCAGAACCTCTCCAAGGCTGACGTTCTAGGCTAAGAAATTCTGGGGTGCTGGGCTAGCTCAGTCAGCAGAGCACGGAACTCTTGATATCAGATCGTGAGTTAAGCCCTACACTGGGCAGAGAGATTATGCTAATAAATAAATAAATAAATAAAATCTTATTTTAAAAAATTCAGACTGGCTCTTTACACAAGTTTCACGCCATCTGAAAAGAGCCGGTCTGCACTGAAAAACATGAAAGGAAATAAAAATTTATTATACGATTCTGTTTATTTTGTGTATGTTTAAAATTTTTATGCAAAAAGGTTTTTTTTAATCAGAAAGTTATGAAAACACATAAATAGCATCAACGTTCTCACCAGTGGCTTAATAAATTAAACTGTACCAATATATTTCTTTTCTCTTGTGAACCATACCCTAATTCCACACATTCTTCCCCCACCAAACACTATTCTGAATCCCTCTTTACTTTAAAACATTCTCCAAATATCAATCTAAAGGGCACTTCCTTGGGGGAAAAGTCTGTCTCAAAACACTACTAGGCTAAGTGCCCCTGCTATATGCTTTCATGGCTTTTATCATAATTGTGATTTATCTGTTTATTTCGTATCAATCTCTCCAGCCGACTTATAGCTTCCATAAATTCAAGAAAATCCCTGTTAAATCATCAGCTGACAACTAAGCTGAGTGGAGAATTTAGTAGTCTCACATGATGAAGAATTTAGATTTGATAAAATTAGTTGAGAACAATCACTTAAAAAATAATAACACTAAAAACAAATCTTGGAAGGGGAAAGAATCTATCATGAAATTTAAATTGTCCACATTATGTAATTTAAAAGGTCCAGTTTCCAGCAAAAAATTACAAGACTTGAAAGAAACTGACTTGAAATTTCAAGTCTTAAAAAAGACTTGAAAGTATTGTTCATACACAGGGGGGAAACGCAATCAATAAAAACCATCTTTGAAGAAGCCCAGACAATGGACTTACCAGACTTTAAATCAGCTATTTTACTATGTTCAAAAAACAAAAAGAAACGATAACAAAGAACTAAAGGTATGATAATGGCATCTCACCAAGGAGAGAAGATCAATAAAAAGAAAAATAAAAAAAAAAAATTCTAAAATTGAAAAACACAGTAGCTGAAATGAAAAACTCACTAGAGGGGTTCCATAGCAGAACTGAGAAGGTAAAGAAATAATCAGCAAGTTTTAAGACAGCTCATCTAAGATTAACCAGTATGATGAACAGAAAGGAGAAAAGGAAAATGAAAGGTCTCAGAGAACCTCTGGGATACCCATGTCTCTCCTCGTGATGTAATAGTTATAAAATACTCTACCCAAAAGCAACAGAATACACATCCTCCTCAAGTGCTACTAAAACATTCTCCAGGAAGAACCAAATGTTAGGCCACCAAACAACTCTCAAAAAATTCAGAGAGACTGATATCATATGAAGTATATTCTCCAATCACAAGAGAATAAAGATAAAAATTGCAGGGGCAATTTTTATTGCTGTACAATGCATGCTACAATACAAATGAACCTTGAAACCATTATGCCATCTGAAATAAGCCAGTCATAAGAGGACAAATACTATATGATTCCTCTTTTACGTGGTACCCTGAATGTCACAGTCATAGAAACAAGAGAGGTTACCAGGGACCATGGGGAGAGGGCGAAGAAGAAGTATTGTTTAATGGGCACAGTTTGTTTGGGATGATGAAAGAGTTCTAGAAATGGATAGTGGTAACAGCTGCACAATACTATGAATATTCTTAATTCCACTGAATTGTACCACTTTAAAATGGTGAAAATGGTAAATTTCATAATATGTGCATTTTATGACAATTTAAAAAAATAATAACCTTAGAGAAAAAAGCATTATTTATTAGGCTCCAGAGAACCCAAATAGTAATAAATATCTAATATTTACTATGTATCACGCACTGTACACACTACTCAATAATAATAATAATAATAATAATCTCCACAACACTGTCAAATACTATTATTATCTCTGTTTTAATGATGAGGAAACTGAGGCACAAATAGTTAAGTCACTTGGTCAAAGTCACGCAGCAAGGAGATAGTGAAACCAGGCCTCACACCCTGGTAATCTGACTCTTCAGAGTTCACACTCAAACCATACAATATGCTGCCTCCCAAGAAGCAGCAAGAGTTTAAAAAAAAAAAAAATCAGAGCAGAAATTTAGCTGTTTTGTTAAACTACTGAAGTACTTCATGGAAATACAGAAGAGCAAAAAGCAAAACACAATCCCTCCCCTTCGATACTTTAAACGTACATTTGCATTAAAGATAACATTTTTTTAAAAAGATAATGTGTTTAATTGTATAACTATTCCCAAAACATTTTAATCAAACTTTGTTATTCATTATTTCATACCAGTGAAGCATATCAAAGTCTAAAATATACACTACAATATAAAAAATTTTTTAAAAACAAGCCCTTCAAGATCATCATCCCTGATAAACACCAAACTAATAGGCAAAGGAGAAAGCACATTAAAGAGGTATTTAGAATAATTTTTGTAAATAGGAAAGAAGTCTTACTTACTGACATGCTTCCAAGTCAGAAAATACAACATAATAAAGCTCAAGAGTATTTGGGGAACAAAGTGGCAGGCCTTTTGGACATGGTTCCAAATCTAAGTACACAGTATTATTGCTCCTTTTTTTTAATCAGTGCCGATAAAATGAGAAAGAATTACCACCTAGCAAGCATTTGCTCACATTCCTAACTTTTTTTAACATACTAATCCAACAATCAAGGTAAGGAAAAATAGAACAACTCTTCAATTTTCATGTTATCTTTAATTTAAAAAAGAAAAAACTATACCAACAAAATCATTCAGAAAATTTCTTATGCTAGGCACCAGGACAACAAGAATAGAAATACCCTGCCCTCTGAAAACTTAAGTCTACTAGAGAGATTGATATGAAGTAATCAAACAAATAAATCACAATTATGATAAAACCCATGAAAGCATATAGCAGGGGCACTTAACTTGGTGAGTGTTTTGAAAAAGGAAAGACTCCTCCCCTCCACTCCTCTGCCTTACCCGAAGGAAGTGACCTTTAGATTGATATTTGGAGAATGTTTTAAAGTGAAGAGGGATTTGGGACAGTGGTCCATGAGGGGAAGGGGACATGTAATCAGGGCATGGTTCACAAGAGAAAAGAATTATACTGGTACAGTTTTATTTATTAAGCCAGTGGTAAGAATATAGGTGCTTTTTATTTATTAAGCCAGTGGTAATAATATAGGTGCTTGCATGTCTTCATAACTTTTGGATTTCCAAAACAAAACAAAAAATTCTTTTCATGTGGAAAATTTTAAACATACACAAAATAAACAAAATAGTATAATAAACTCCTATGTATCCATTACCCAACTTCAGCAACCATCAGCATCATGCATGCCATTCTTGTTTCATCTCTACCCTCCACTCCCTGGCACCCAACTTAATCGTTACTTTTATATTTTTAGGTAAAATTTATATAGACTGAAATAGATATTTATCTATACAACTCCGACAAATAAACTTGTGTAACCCACACCTCTATTTGATACTGAACATTTGCATCACTTCAGGAAACACTTATATGTCCCTTACCAGTTGAGTACTAATACTCCCCACAATCAGAACAACACAACTGTTGTTCAATATTTTAAATTTTTTCACCATAGATTAGCTGTGCTTGCTTTAGAACTTCATGTAAATGGAATCACACTGTAGTGTATCCAGCATCTTTCTCTGTTTTTGTGAGATTCCTCCATGTTATTTTGCATTTATTCTTTCCATCTTATTACTGAGTAGTACTCTACTGTATGAATACACCAAAACTTTCAATCCATTATCCATCCTAGCGACTGACATTTGCATTGTTCCCAACTGTTATAAATAAATTATAAATTATTATAATTATTACAAGTAAATCTACTATAAATATTCTTGAAAAGGGCTTTTTATAGACATATGTTTTCATTTATCTTGGGAAAATACCCAGAAGAATTGTTGGATGCAAAAGGTAGATGTATGCTTAAACTTATATAAAAATGCCAAATGGTTTCCCAAAGTGGTTCTACCAGTATATAAACACACCAGCAACTTATGGGAGTCCGAGAGTCTTAGCGGAAAATTTGCTATTGCAGTCTTTTTAATTTTAGCCCTTATAGTTGGTTTTAATAGTTGTATTATGGTTTCAATTTGCATTTTCCTAATAACTAATATCCATAGCTTTGATACATATTAAAAATTGGTGGTTTTTAAAGATGAGGAGCACAAGAGCTAAGGTTCTGATGGAAATGATATAGCATATTTGGACCAAGAGGCCCCTGTGGCTATATAGCAAGGAGTAAAAAAGAATGTACATGAAATAAGGCTAAATAAGTAGACTGGGGTCAAATCACATGGAGGGAGATTATCCTAAATTCAGATGTAGACTCATTAGACTCCTCTGGGACAGCTAAGTAGAGTTATGAAATAGGACTGGAACTTAGGTAAATAAGAGCTAAAGGAACAGATAAGAAATTCTCTCCATAAGTGGAAATCAAAGTGGTGAGACTGCCTGGTGAGGAAAAAAAGAGAAAGCACCCTAGGACCAATACTCAAGAACTTAAGAGTTTAAATAACCAAAAAGAAGAGAAGCCTATAAAAGAGGCTGAAGAATAATATACCAAAGGGTTTGAAGGAGTTTTCAACAATGCTAAAAGCTGCTAAGAGGTTGCTCAAAGTTGAATTGTGTTCCCCTAAAGTTCCAGTGTTGAAGCTCTAACCTCTAGCACACCTCAGAACATGACTGCAGTTGAGAACAGAGCCTACTGTAGGGGTGATTATGTTATTATCTAAGTCCTAACGCAATCTGACTGGTGTCCTTATAAGAGGAAATGTGAACACAGATACCAAGGATGTACATCCATAGAGGAAAGGTGGTAGATACAGCAAGAAGATAGTTATCTGCAAGCCAAGGAGAGATGCCTCAGAAGAAACCAAACCTGCAGACACCGTGACTTCTAGCCTGTAGAACTGTGAGAAAATATACTTTTGTTGCTTAAGCCTGTGGTATTTCATTATGACAGCCTTAGGAAACTAATACAGAGGTCAAATAAAAGCAAGTCTAAAAATACCCACATAATTTATTGAAACAGAGGTCACTGGTACCATTAGCAAATACTGTTTGGTGGAGTGAATAAATTGAGATGAGACAAAGGTGAGAAATGGAAACAAACATAAATAATGATTTCAAGCATTTGGATAGGAAAGAGAACAAAAGATCAGTAATATAGTGCTTATAAAGCCGTATTGTTTCATTTGGGGTTTTTAGTGACAAATGATATGTTTAAATATTGATGAGAAGAACTAGTGTAAAGAAAGAAACTGAATATACAAAAGAAAGAAGAGATAGTCAAGAGTGTAGGATACCCCAGAGGGAGAGAAGGCAAGAGAGAGAGCCTTAGTTTATCTGCTTTTTATTAAGCAATATTGCCCTACTTTAATATTAAGGAAGAAGGGGTGCCTGGGTGGCTCAGTGGGTGGCTCAGGTCATGATCCCAGGGTCCTGGGATCGAGCCCCTCATCCAGCTCTCTGCTCAGCGGGGAGCCTGTTTCCCCCTCTCTCTCTGCCTGCCTCTCTGCCTACTTGTGATCTCTGTCTGTCAAATAAATAAATAAAATCTTTAAAAAATATATATATTAAGGAGGAAGAAAAAAATGGTATCAATAATGGGCAACTGAGGGTTATCATGTAGTACTCATATTTCATTGGAAAGTAATAGAAAAAGCTTTCTCTACGAAGAGAAGGGTCATGTTGGAGGTCTGAGAAGAGTGATTAACTGAAACAGTTAAGGTGGAGATGAAGAAGCCAGCTGCCAAGAGGAAGGCAATAGATTTCCAAATAGCAGCAGGGTCCACTAGATGATCATGAATTTATAATGTAAAAAGAGTATGTTCCTTAAGGTGATTTTCTACTGCAGCATTCATGTGGTACAGAAATGGAGGAAGCAGGTCATTGGATTAACTCAGCACTGGGATTTTGTCAGACAGCTGGGACAAATATATATAAGGAAGAGGAATCTAGGATATGGACAAGAAGTAGACAACAAACCCTCAGTTAACAAGAAATGTGAAAAATGGAGAAGGCTGATAACTGGAAGAATGAGAAGCCAAAAGACTGGAAGTATAAATGAGTTGGTAGTATAGTTAAAATGGCTAATCAACAATTATATGATTAATCAAACAACTCTGAAGGACACAAGGTACTTATTAATAATTTGTTAGGTGAAACAATTAAACTAATAATTCCCATGGGAGTGAGTAACAGGATAGAATGGAGGACAAAGTCACTGGATTTGGAGAGGGCAGGGAAATGAGACTCAGTATGTTGGTACTTCATCCATGTGGAAGATGAAATCATCCAAGATCACTGTAGGACCTAAAACATACAAGATTATGAGCAATGTGTCATTATCTTATAAGAATCTACTAAGAAAGCAGTAGATAGCAGCTAAAAGGAAACTGACACTGTTGTAAATACTCCATATGTACGAATTTGTATGTATGAATTTAATGTAAATACTGATACTATTGTAAATACTTTCTATGTATGAATTTAATGCTCACAAATAATGAGGTAAGAAATGATACTATTACTACTACTACTAATGAGAAACAAATGCAAACAAATTTTAAGAGACTTAACCAAGTTTACTCTTTTAAACCACTATGCTACAGAATGCTGAAAGATACAAAAAACCAGCATGAGTGGGGTACTCCAAATGGAGTGAAATTTCAATTAAGGAAATTTATACAGTACAGGCTATACTTCTAGTTCCAACAATATATCAGATCAGATAACCTGAAAAGCCTTCCCACAGAAAGTTCACCCAGAGGGATAAATCAAAATCATGCTTTAAGTGAACTTTTTAGCTACCACGAAAGAAAAATCTTTAAATTCCAGTAACACAGAAAAAAACTAATTAAGATTAAAAGTTCACACCATTTCTGCCCTAGGATGGATTACTAGTCCTAAGCTATACCTTTGCATTTAACTCATATAAACCTTTTGGACCTTGGTGAGAAACTTTAGAACTGAGATCCCTCTTCCTTCTCCACATAGTAATAGGCATATAAAGCCAAAATCCAGGAAGTGCTGTATTTTAGTAAAGGAGCCAGACAGAGCTCAGTAAGACAAGAACAGTAAAGAGGCTTAGGCTGGGAAGGTAGCAAAAACAATCATTATTCCCTTATTATATGATGAACTACATAGGGTATCCAAGACAATCCACTGTTAGAATGAGAGTTCAGCAAGGTTGCTGAACAATATATAAATACAATATACAAATAGCAATCTATTTCCCATACTAATTGGTTACTGATGGTGAAAGAATGTATAAAAATTTATCATTCACAATAACAAAAACCATAAAGAATCTAAGAAAAATTCTAATAAAAGACCTATGAAAATAATAAAACTGTATTGAAAAACATTAAAGAATATTTAAATATATACCATAGTCAACCAATAAGACAATTATCCCCACTATAGCTTGTAAACTCAATGAAATTCCAAACACAATCCCAACATGATTTAGCATTTGTTTTTGTTGGACTTTCTTTGAGATGGGGAAAAAATTTGACAAGCTGACCTAAAATTCAGTAAGAGAAGATTTAACCTTATCAGACTTCAAGACATATCAAAACTATTATAATTAACACAGTATGAAAATGACATGAAAGCAAGCAAATCACGTAAGACTACGGTACAGAATGGACTCTAGAAATAAACCCATTTAATAAATTTAAAATTTTAAAACAAAATCAAAACAACCCACAGATAGAACAAGTGTTGATGGACTTGTAGAGAAAAAGGAACCTTTGTGCATTACTAGTGTGGCCACTGTGGAAAACAGTATGGAGTTTCAAAAAGTTAAAAATAGAACTGCCCTACGACCCAGTAATCGTGCTATTGGGTATTTACCCAAAAAATTCAAAAACACTAATTTAAAAGGATACATACACCCCTATGTTTATATAGCAGCATTATTTACAACAACCAAATTATGGAAGCCGTCCCAGGGTCAATAAAAAAGAATAAAATCTTGCCATTTACAATGACATGGATGGAGCTAGAGTATAATGCTAAGTGAAATAAAGGAAGAAAAATATCCTATGATTTCACTCGTAAGTGGAATTTAAGAAAGAAAACAAATAAGCAAGGCGGGGGGGGGGGGCCTGCCAGGTAAAGGCTCTTAATTACTGTACACAAACCAATGGTTATCAGAGGAGAGATGTGTGGGGAGATGGGTGAAATGGGAGATGACAATCAGAAGAGTGAACTTGTCATGATAGGCACTGGTGATGTACAGAATTGCTGAACCTCTATACTGTATACCTGAAACTAACAGAACTCTGTATGTTAATTATACTGGAATTGAAATTTTAAAAATAAATATAAATTTAAAAACCCTACAGAAAAGATATTTGCAATGCTAATACCAAAACATTAATATACTGATTATAAAAAGAATTGCCATAAATCAATGTAAAAGTCAATACCTGACAGGAAAAAAAAATTAGCAAAGGACACAGAGAAAAGATTCCTATAATAGGAGACCAGAATGAACCAGACCCATGCAAATATGGTCAACTTTACTAGAAATCAAAGTAATGGAAAGAGTTTATCTTTCAGAGAGGCAAGAATCAATGGCTAGATTAAACAAAATCTTCATTTAAAAAAATGAGGAAGCATGCTAGTGGGCACAAAACAGTACCTCTTCTTTGGACTTGACTCCACATACTTCATAAAATGTAGTAGCACCTACACCTTGTGATCTTGCAATTCTACTCTTGTGTGTCTGTGCTAGATAAAGTTACACTTTCACTAGGCACTTATTTACAAAGCTAACCATTTGCCAAAGGTAGGACCTCATCATCTCTTAGTATAAAACTGAGTTTTATTCAACATAGAATACCAAACAGCAGTTAGAAAGAATGAACTAAACCTACACATGTCAGTAAGAATACATCTAGAAAACAATGTTGTATGAAAAATTTTCAAGTCATCTTTTATGTAAATATTTTATATGTACCAAAGAACAGAGGCATGATGCACAAGAACTTCAGGATGAGTACCTCTGAAGGAGGGAGGAAAGGCTCGGGGGCATAGAATTTTAAAAGAGAAACGGCAAGGAAGCAAAATGTTATCTGACCTTCAGGCTGCGTGCATAGAATTTACTGCATTACTTTCTATAAGTTTTTTCTTGTTATTCAAAATATTTCATAATTTACACAAATTTTTCAAAGAAATTGAAAAAGTAAGGCTGCTGATTATGAACAGCAATTCTAGAGGGTACAATAAAAGTAACTAGAAAGTAAGGGTGAAATAGAAGGCTTTCATCAAGGTAAAAAATTATAAAACATTATGAAGATGGTAATTCAGAAGATGGTGCACCTGCTGATTAAAACAGGGATGAGGGGCGCCTGGGTGGCTCAGTGGGTTAAGCCGCTGCCTTCGGCTCAGGTCATGATATCAGGGTCCTGGGATCGAGTCCCACATCGGGCTCTCTGCTCAGCAGGGAGCCTGCTTCCTCCTCTCTCTCTCCTGCCTCTCTGCCTACTTGTGATCTCTCTGTGTCAAATAAATAAATAAAATCTTTAAAAAAAAAAAACAAAACAGGGATGAGAAGCAAGTCTCAGACTTCTTGAGAAAAAGAGAAATTGGGCCTCCTGGCCAGACTATTTTTGTCTCCGTAGGACCAAGATAAAGGAAATCCAATTAGTTTGTTAGCTCACTTGGGTTGGCATCATTATGATCCTCATCCCCTCTGCTATAACTATACATTATGAAAGTGACTATACTGAACTTTGAATCTAATTATTTCAAGGCATTCTGCTACATAATGTAAAAAACTGAAAAACCTAGATTACCAGTTTTTAGGATGCACACTATTTAGTGTGAGAGCTAAGATGTGTACAGAAAGAAACATTTCTAAAAACCTAGCACTAACACCTAAACAAATGCTACTAGAACTCAGAGGAAGAAAAGAATCCATCAGGTTGCTGGGATGTACAAGAAAGGCTTCATCACAGGAGTGGAACTAAAGCTGAGTACTAAAGGACAGGAAGCAATTCAAATGGTATAAAAATTAGCATTCTAGGTAGAAAAAAAAAGTGGCAGAGAAATGTAGACCCCTGAGGACACAAAAATAAAGTGTAAATGCCTGGCAACTTTGGGGATTTTGATTAGAAAAATAAAATACTCTGGAGCACCTAGATGGCTCAGTTGGTTGAGCATCTGAATCATGATTTCAGCTTAGGTCATGATCTCGGGTCGGGGTCCATCTCCATGGGCTGGAGCCCTGTGGCAGGCTCCACACTCAGTGGGGAGGGAGACTGCTTCTCTCCCTCTCCTTCTGTCCCTCTCCAACTCTTGCACACACACACTCTCTCTCTAAATCCTCTCTCAAATAAATACATCTTTTTAAAAAAGGAAAGAAAAAAATATTCTGACAATAAACAATCTTTAAATTAGATCAATCGGGGTTCTTAGTTGCAAACTATAGAAGCTATTTCAGGAACAGTCAACAGAAAAATAATTAATTAAAATATATTACATGACTCAAAGAATTCCCCCTAAAAAGCCCCAAAACCAGCTGGCTGGTATGCAGCCAGGAAAAATACCTAAGTCTCCCCACCAAACTGTTCCCACCCTTTGAGACCTGGTACCACAAAAGCAGAATCTCAGACAGTAAGGCTCACTAGGATGTCCACCACTGATACCTATAAAAGTTTGATGTCTCAGCACCTAACATCCATATTAGGAAGCAATTCCAAGCAAGAGCTATTACCTTGCAATTCTCTTATGAATCCTTGTCTTCCACAGTTGCTTCTGATCAATAGAATCTAGGTCACATGCCTGTTCCTAGCTGCAAGGGATGCTAGAAAATTGAGTTCTGCCTTCTATTGGGCTCCTAATATAAAAATTTCTTTAACATTAAGAAGTTATTTGAAATGAGACCAAATACAGACCAATACAGAATAAAACTCTTTCTGGTCCTTGGGCGCCAGGGTGGCTCAGTTGGTTAAGTGTCTGTCTTTGGCTCAGGTCACAATCCCAGGGTCCTGGGATGGAGTCCCACATCAGCCTCCCTCCTCAATGGGGAGTCTGCTTCTCCCTCTACCCTGACCCACCCCATTCATTCCCTTGCTCTTTTTCACAAAAAAATAAAATAAAATCTTAAAAAAAGAAAAAACAAAAAACAAAACACTGTTTCTGTTCCTCCACAGGAGATAAAAACCAGTGTCTTATCAGTTGTTGCACTACTCCAATATCAAAATCTCTAGGTGATGTCTCCTTCCCTTCTGGTTTCTTCTATAACCTATGGACTAAACTGCAAAGGGGAGTAAGAATGAAAAAACAAGTGAAAATATTTTTTTAAATGCATAAAAAAAGAAGGAAAACTTACCAGGTTCTACAGACCTAATAAAAGTCTAGGAACTGTGTGAAGAATTACAACTTACTCTTAGGATAGTTCAAGTCAAACCTTCACTTGTAAATCCTAAAATTTTTGGTAAGTAAGACCTTAATGGGCCACCCATCTATTTTAGACCTGGGGCCCCCATCATCCTTTAGCTACAGACAAAAAGAAGCAATCAAGTCAGTGCATCTCTGATGTTCATGCCTGTCATGCAAACTAATGGAAATGGTGTGGGTCTATGAAAGTTAGAGCCAGACAAGAATCCCACCACTTGAAATTAGAAAGACATTTCAATGGCACTAGCTACACCTACCTACAGACAACAGCAATTGTACTGTTCTTCATAAATGCTGGCATGTCCTCAGAGTACCTCTCATTATCCCAGGGAATAAAGTATTTTCTGGACCTCTCAGTGGATAATGGTGAAGAAGAAATAAGGGAGATGGGTGAATGGTCACAATGAAAAATCCACTCTATCAGTCCTATTAAAATTAAGTTCTTTAATCTTCTGACTTCTTCCTCTATATTACACCATAAATTTGTAGGTATTCAACTTCATTTAGTATAGGCCAATGCTGAGACCAATGAAAGGATTACAATCAATTACAACATCTTCTAGTTGCTTGAGCTAGAATCCTAAATACAGAATCTCTGGTAGTTGCAGCACCGTGCTAATAAACTGAGCCAAATGGAAAAGCTAATATAATGAGTCAAAAGCAAATGTTTCCCTCTCACCATAAGAACCCATTTCTACACACAGTATTGAAGTTCTTCTTGATGTTAGCAAAAATCTTTTCTTATAATGTTAATATATAATTTTTTTCTTCCCATTTTGACTATGCAAAGGTACAACAATCTGACTCCAGTTACAGATCTGAAAACAATGAAACTTGTAGAAGGAGTATAAGGAAACTGACTTCCCCTTAAATGATAAGTTAGATTCTTTGAGGTCCTCAAGGAAGACACGGAAAGATGGCTTCTGCCAGCGAGACAGACTTCATGAAAATTGGAGACTTAAAGTACTATGTGTCCATAATCCCCCATATAAAGAAAATTTATTTAAAATTATTAGCAGCCATAAATTTGTCCTATGTCCAATTAAGGGGGAAGATGGTATTTACTATTGCTAATCCACCTCAGAAATGTTCCTTAAATTAACAATATAAGATTTTTCTAACTGGCTGTTCTGTTATGCATTTAGTATTAATTGTTACAACTTCTACACACTAAGATGAGGCAGCATTATGGTACTCGAATTCAAGAGCAATTGAATTTCTGCCTCTAGAGGGCAGCATTTCTCATAGGATAGCGGTTTGACTTTAAAAAGTAATTTCATTGTCCAAAAAGTTTCTAAAAAATGCAGGATAAACAGGATTTAGCAAGTTTCTTTCTTGTAAGATATCTCAGAATCTCTATTTTATTTCTGTGTATTGTAAATTTTCAATAGGTCAGCATTATGGTATATGGTGTTTCTCTGAACTTATTAATTACAGAACCCTTTATTCAAGGGCCATCTCTACTGACTACTACAGAAAGCACTTTGGAAACAATCTTGTAGACAAATTTTCTCAAGACAAGTTTCACTTCCTTCTTTATTCATAAACTAACTCCTTTGATTTTTAAAATAGGTCTCTAAATGTCTCCCTATTTTCACAGATCATGACTGAGAATGGAATAAAGACTGGCAACAGCATTTTTATGAATATCAAAATCATTAGCTTACTGCTTGGCTTGCTCAAACAACAATAGAAAAAAAAAATACGGTACTATTATGAGTTGAGCTATGGCCCCTTCTAGCTTTAAAAACCACAAAGGAGGGGTGCCTGGGTGACTCAGTTGGTTAAATGGCTGTGTTCTGTTCAGGTCCTGATTTCAGGGTCCTGGGATCAAGCCCCCTAAAAGGCTCCCTGCCCAGCAGGGAGTGCACTTCTCCCTCTTCCTCTGTCGCTCCCCGCCACATTGTACTCTCTTACCTTCTCTCACACTTTCTCTCAAATAAATGAATAAATACTTAAAATTTTAAAAAACCACAAAGGAGTTTTAATACACTTTAAAAAACACTTTACTTATCCAAACTCAGAATATTAAATATTTGAACTCCATTAATAATCTTCCCACAATCCATGTCAACTGAAATTGGGTTTCCTAAAGATCTGTTGTAAACCTGATGAGAACTCTATAAATCTCTATAGATGAAATATTTTTATCCTTTTGTGAGAGAACATTCAAACAAAACTACTTTTTTTAATTTTGGTATTTCACCAAAATGATGAAATTGTTTTCAGGATACAGACAGTTTTCCACTCTTCAAGTATTCTATCAAAAGGGGAGTGAGTGAGCCATGGTTTCGAAGAAAGTTATGTGTATCCAAATACTTTATTTTAAACTCTAAGTCCAGTAAGAGTTAACACTATTCTATTTAGTCTCAGCTGTACAATATAATGATTCAACAATTCTATATACCAGGGGTACCTGGGTGGTTCAGTGGGTTAAAGCCTCTGCCTTTGGCTCAGGTCATGATCCCGGGGTCCTGGGATCGAGCCCCGCATCGGGCTCTCTGCTCAGCAGGGCATCTGCTTCCTTCTCTCTCTCTGCCTGCCTCTCAGCCTAGTTGTGATCTCTGTCTCTCAAATAAATAAACAAATTGTTAAAAAAAAAAAATTCTATATACCACTCAGTGAGTGCTCATCAAGGTAAATACACTCTGGAATCCCCTTCACTTATTTCACCCACCTTCCAAATACTCTTTTGAATACTAAATATACTTTTATCCATAAGCAATGTTTGAAATGTTTTCTTTTTAATGTATCTTGAACTATGAGGCATGCCACAAGGAAACTACAAGTCCTTCAAAAAACTTTAACCCAGTCTCAAACCACCAAAATACTTCAAGCAAGTATATGACCACTCTCAAAGTTTTCATTTCCAGACCTGAAACTAAAATATAAAACCAAAGGTTTAATTTCCAATATATTGGCCATTAGTTGCATGTAACTAATGAACTAATGAACACAAGAAATGTGACTAGTGTTACCAGGAGATTAAGTTTTTATTAATTATAATTAATTTTATCTAAATTTAAAAGTTAAAGCAGTATAAAATGTCCTTCTACTAAAGTAAATGTTATTGTTTGGATAGTACAACATTTCACTGTAACCACTGCACCGTGTATTATACTGAGCACTATAATGAGTCAGTTCTAGTATCACATATAAAAATAAAATTGATCTAGACAGTATCAATTAACTATTAAACTGGTATGATTAAAAAAAGCTCAAAAGTTTTTCCTACATATATTATATAATAATACTATAATGCATTTATATGAATTTTTTTTGCAAATAACACAAGTTGCAGTGATCCCTATGTAAACCGTAATTGGTAACTAAGTGGAGATACGTTTTCATTTTTACCTTAATTTTTTAATTTTAATGTATTTTGAATATAGTTATTTTAACTTTAAAAGCAAATGAATAAAAGGAAGAACAGGGTATGGATAAAATGTTTAAGTTAAAACTAAGGCACACAGAATTAAGTGAAGATATATAAGTCAGTACTACCACTGAAACAGTAAAGTGAGACTAGAAGAAGGTTCTCCACAAAGTTTACTATGAATAACAATTACAATCAGCTATGGCAGGGCAAAATAAAAAGGCTGTTTCTGATGTTAAAAAAAAAATAAAACTTTTTCAAATAAAAAAGTGGACAATATTAGGATTGTGAATTTTATAAAAAGTTCCCTCTCTACATAAGAGAAGCAACAAAATTTGTCGCCTGATGCCAGAATTAAATTCTAACAAAGGTTTTTTAATGATTTTTTTTAAGATTTTATTTATTCATTTGACAGAGAGAGATCACAAATTGATAGAGAGAGATCACAAATAGGCAGAGAGAGAAAGGGAGGGAAGCAGGTTCCCTGCTGAGCAGAGAGCCCGATGCGGGGCTCGATCCCAGGACCCTGAGATCATGACCTGAGCTGAAGGCAGAGGCTTTAACCCACTGAGCCACCCAGGCGCCTCTTAAGTGATTTTTTAATAGATGATTCTAGCCAGATAGAAAACAGTCCATTACTCTGCCCAACCACAAAAAGGCTTGAATTCTTGCACCAAAAAAAGGAAACCATATTTAGATGGAGAGATGGTAAATAAATTATTTTAATTATAGAAATTCTGTTCGAAAATTATGAGGAATACTAAGGAGGAGGATATTTTGCAAAGAATGGAAGTGTTGAGGTTTTTTAAGGTTTTATTTATTTATTTGTCAGAGATAGAAAAAGCACAAGCAGGGGGAGCAGCAGGTAGGAGAAGCAGGCTCCCCAATGAGCAAAGAGCTTTATTTATTCATTTGACAGAGAGAGATCACAAAGCTCTTTGCTCATTGGTTGAGGACAGGAAGAATTTCACAAAGATTTACCAAACTGTTAACTCTCAATAAGAAAGGACTGCTTTTCAACATTCAATAGTCAAAGACAAAAATGGCAATATTCTTTACAAAAACACAATTGTATCTCACTATGTATAAACAAGCTTAATCTGAAGAATCAAAGAAAGGAAATGTTTATGACCTAGCTACACCTATAACTAAATCTAACCTACCTAAACTAAACGTTTATGACCTAGATGTGAAAATTTACATTAAAATTGAAAGTTTTCATAATATAAATCAATAATAAAGATGTTATACTTTTCCCAAATATGAATCAATATATGGGAGATTTTAATTACAATGTATACAAACTAGCTGCAAAAATGACAAGAAATAGTTGAAGAACATTTTGTTGATGCTGATTAAATTTAGACTTGCTTTTCAACTCATACAATACCTTTTGGAATTTTAAGTTAATAGTACTAAGTTTAGGGAAGCTTGGGTGGGATCATGACCTGAGCCTAGGGCAGCAGCTTAACCCACTGAGCCACCCAGGCATCCCTGGAGAATGGTTTTGACACAGAAGCCAAGAGAGAAAATAGCTTGTGCTTGCTAATAGTACTGAGTTTAACTCAAAAACAGATGAATTTCCTTCATCTGAGTAGTAGAGTTTTGAAGCATACACACTTTTGCTTCAATATCTAATGAATTCTACTAAAAAAAAAATATGTATGAATAAATTTTATCAATATGGATGCAAATATTAAAAGAAAAATTGTTTTTTGGTACTTAATTCAGACATTGAAAAATATTAAGTATATGTGAAACAATTTAAGTGTGTGAACCTACTTTTTCAACCATAAATTCTATGAAATCTAAATGAAGATCAAATATTTCTGAAAAAAATTTAGTGACCAAATTGAGATATAAAATACCTACCAGGTTTTGAAGAATTTGTACAAAAAAAAAAAAATGTGATATTTCCCAATGTATTTAAATTGATTATAATTAGGATGTTATGTTAGATATATCAGATTTTAAGTAAAACTAATTTAGCCTTTTTTTTACTTTTCTTAATGAAGCTACCAGAAACTTTCAAATTCTGTATGTGACTCAAATTATATTCCTATTACACAGTGCCATTCTTGGCAAGATTAGCTAAAGATAACAGTCTTGCAAGAAAAGAATATTCTTTTTTTTTTTTTTTTTTTTAAATAATGGAAAGCTATTTTTTTTCTTTTGGGAGGGCAGGGGAAAGGAAGAGAGAACCTTAAGCAGGCTCCAACCCACACACCCATCCCATGTAGAGCTCACATGAGGCTAGATCTCAGAACCCCCACAGATAACAAACTGAGCAGAAATCAAGAGTCAGATGCTTAACCCCCGAGCCACCCCAGATACCCCAAAAAGAATATTCTTCAGAATATCACTCTCGGGGGCGCCTGCGTGGCTCAGTGGTTTGGGCTGCTGCCTTCGGCTCGGGTCATGATCTCAGGGTCCAGGGATCGAGCCCCGCATCTGGCTCTCTGCTCCGCAGGAAGCCTGCTTCTCTCTCTCTCTCTCTCTCTCTCTCTCTGCCTGCCTCTCTGCCTACTTGTGATCTCTGTCTGTCAAATAAATAAATAAATAAATAAATAAATAAGAATATCACTCTCGGGCGCCTGGGTGGCTCAGTGGGTTAAGCCACTGCCTTCGGCTCAGGTCATGATCTCAGGATCCTGGGATCAATTCCCTCATCGGGCTTTCTGCTCAGCAGGGAGCCTGCTTCTCTCTCTCTCTCTCTCTCTCTCTCTCTCTCTGCCTGCCTCTCCATCTGCTTGTGATATCTCTCTGTCAAATAAATAAATAAAATCTTTTAAAAAAAAATCACTCTCAACTACCTAAAACTTCACTCTGGAAGTTCCCATTATAGTATCCCCTCACCTTATATGCAGAACACACAGAAAACAAGTCTCAGCATCAGAATATAAATCTGCCCAAGGAAAATTTAGTGATACACTATGTTTTACAGCATTTACAGATGGATAGGTAATATATAGAAGATAAGAAACAGGAGGTAATCTTCACTGCTACAGTAGCCTAAATAGTCTTTTATAAAAACTAAAACAAGAAAGACCCAGTCTCTAGGAAACTTGTTATAGAATATAACAGCAGCAAATTATATAAAGATAAGGAGAGCAGTAAACTTGGGTGCTTATTAAGAGTAAAGACACAAAACTATACAAAAGCAAAAAATGGAATACTATCATATCTAAACATTCCAATTTTGCTGCCAACAGGGATAGGCATGCAGAATATCCATCACATGATACTACATTTATTTTTTTAGAATTTACAACGTAGTATTTTAATCAGTTACTGATAATTTTAGTTTTCTAAGAAGATAAAGTAATGCAGTTAAGTTGCCCAGAGAATTTTTATTTTTGAAGTAAAAAATCAACATGAGAAATTTATATTCTGAACACTGTAAAACATAAGAATATATATACACCAGTGGACATAATTTAGAATCCAGACATTAAACCAGATCTATGGCCAACTGATTTTCAAGAATACCAAGCCCATTCAGCAGAAAAAGAAAGGCTGGGTCTCCTCGGCAAATAGTGCTGGGACAACTGGATTTCCACAAGCAGAAGAATGAAGTTGACCCCTGCCTCATAACAGAAGTTAGGTCAAAATGGATCAGTGATCTAAATATAAAAGTTAAAATCACAAAACACACAAAAATATCAGGATAAATGTTAATGATCTTGGACTGCCATGGTCATGGCAATGGAGTCTTAGATAGGACAGCAAGGTGTAAGTAATAAAAGAAAAAATAGGTAAGTTGGACTTCAAATTTAAAAATTTTGTGCATCAAAATATACTATCAACAAAGTAAAAAGGCACCTATCATACGAGTGAAAATATCTGTAAACCACATACTCTATAAGGGACTGCTATCCAGAACAAGATGACAGAAAGAAAACAACCTAATTAAAAAATAGGCAAAGGACATGAACGGACATTTCCCCAAGGAATATATACAAAGGCCAATAAGCATATGAAAAAGTATCCTACATCACTAGTCATTAGGGAAAGGAAAATCAAAACCACAATTAGATACCACTTCACACTTATTGGAAAGGCTATTATCTTTAAATATTTAAGTAAAAGATTTTTTAAATAAAAACAATGAGCACTGGAAGGATGTAGAGAAACTGGAACCCTCATACATTGTTGGTTGGAATGTATAATTGTCCAGCAACGATGTAAAACATTTTGACAGATCCTCAAAAAGCTAAACATAAAATTACCATATGACCCTGCAATTCCATCCCTAGGTATAAAACAAAGAGTTGAAAAAAGAGACTCAAACAGATACTGATACACCAGTGTTCACTGCAGCCTTGTTCATAATAGTTAAAAGGTGAAAGTAATTCAGGTAGCCATCAACAAATTAATGGATAAAGTATAGTATATACATACAATGGACTATTATTCACCCACAAACAGGAATGAAGTTCTGAGACATACTACAACATAGGTGGACCCTGAAAACATGTTAAGTGAAATAAGTCAGAAACAAAAGGACAAATATAATAGGACTTCACTTATAGGAAATATGTATAATGAAGAAATTCATAGAGATAGAAAGTAAGTTAGAGGTTATCAGCAGCTGGGGGGATGAGAGCATGGAGGATTATCACTTAATGGGTACAGAGTTCTGCTGGGGAATGGAAAAGTTTGAGAAATACATAATGGTGATAGTCATACAATACTGTGAATATAATTAATTCAGGGAATTGTATATACTTAATATATGGCTACCAGAAGTTGTTTTGACAAATGGCCTAATACATCAACTTTTTTCAAATTCAAAATCAACTAACACTAATTAAAGATATAAGATACTATTAAATACTTCAGATTTTTCACAGAGCTTCATTTACAAACATATTTCTTTAAAATATCTCAATATCCCTAGAGCTAGGTTAAGAGGTAATATAACATAGCAGATAAAGTGGCACTCTTATTCCCTCCCTCCCCCAACAATATGAAATGAATATAACAATGTTTCCCAACTAAGTGCATCAGGATCACCTGGAAGGCTTGTTAAAACAGTCAGCTTCCTCTGGGTGAGTCCTGAGAAGTTTGTATTTCTAACCAGTTCCAAGGTAAGACGTACACTACTGCTAAGCGGGCACCACACTTTAAGAACCACTGGTAAATATAACTTACAGACAAATTCAAGATTTGGATTTGGTCATTCTTTGGAACAGTTAGTATGAATGAATTCTGTGGCACTAAAAAAATATAGTCTAAGAACATGGGGTTACAATGCCACAGTTAAAGCTCAAATATGTGGGAACTTCCGGCTTGTAAGTAACGCTTCACAATTTTTCCCTTCTCCAACCTCCTAGAGACTGTGAATTTGAAGTTGAAGCCTGTGACAGGGATCTAATGTATACTGTTGTATTCATTAAGAGCAAATACATGCTTTAAAAACTAAATGAGCTTTAAAAACTAAATGAGCAGAGAAGACTGAAATCTTTTGTACATGCCGTTAAGTCTAATCAGACATTTTCTCTGGATACACAGCCAACCCACCTCCCACATGGAAGTGAGCCAACAGGTACTTAAGAAAAAGTCAAGATTTTTCTTAAGGAAAAATTCCGAAGGGACGCCTAGATGGCTCAGTCGGTTGTCTGCCTTCAGCTCAGTTCAAGAACCTAAGGTCGTAGGATCAAGAGTCCTGAATAGGGCTCCTTGCTCAGCAGGGAACCTACTTCTCCCTTTGCCCACAGGTACCCCTGCTTGCATGCTCTGACAAATGGATGAAAAAAATCTTTAAAAAAAAAAAAAAAAGGAAAGAAAAAAAAAGTTCTGAAACCACTAAATAAATTAATAAATAAGTGATATAAACATTTCTGTGACATAAGCATTGTAAGGAAGCTCTTAGAAAAAGTTTTTTGTCACTATCAAATATCCAACAAAACTAAAGAAAATTTTCAATCCTGTTTCTATGAATTTGGTACAATGTATGAAGAAATCCTCTGGTTTTAATTAGACAAAATGAGTCTCCTGAGAACTAAACAGTCTGCTACAAAGAGAATTACTGAATATAAACTAATTTCTGTACAGCAGGGTTATGGTCCCAAATCATTGAAAGTGATGATTTTAAGCCAGAAAGATTTTTAGAAGATGGTGAGATACAAGTATTATGGGAAAAAAGGATAGAGAAACCCCAATCTCAAATAAAGAAATATTCCTTGGTGAAATCACTAATTCCAGGGCTAGGGCAAGAAAAGTACAAGATGAGCCTGAAATATCTATGGTGCTAGAAAATGAGTCAGTCCTCAAAAATGATGGAAGAGGAGCCTCCTTGAAAAGGTTCCCAAAGTCCAAATCTGAGATAATTAGATGGTGACAGATTAAATCCACAGAATAAGAATCACTGAGTCCCTTTGATATAAGTAGAATAAAAATCTGCAAGTCTATTCTGATATAAATAAAGTGAATACATACATAAGAAGGGAAAGCCTTTCTCTAAAGGAGAATTCCAACCAATAAATGTAGAAGGAATGATGAAGACAGCAAATGACCATTTTGGCAAACACCATAATAATAATAATGTCAGGTAACAATCATCAGTGAAAGTAAAATTAGAGAGCAGGAGTATGTTAAGCAATAAGATAACCACTTGGTCACAAAGTATCTTCCAATAGGATACTTATTAATTACAAAGGAAAAGTACAACTACAGCAGACAAACCCAACTAATATCACCTTAACCAAGTAAAGAAAGTTAGTATCACTGGTAAGAGTACATGCAAATCAGTATCATATGCCTCTTATTAAGATTCATGGTATCCTTATATAGTATCATTATAGTATCCTTGTATAGTATAGTAGCCTTAACCAAAAATTCCTAACATTAATTGAATCATGAGGAAACCACACAAATCAAAACTTCGGACATTCTACAAAATTAGTGACTAGTATTCTTCAAAGCATAACAGTCATGAAAGACAAAGAAAGATTAAAAAATTGTTTCAGATTAAAGAAAACTTAAGAGGCCATGATAACTAAAATACAATATGTGATCCTGTACTGGCTCCTACAGCAGAGTAAGAACATTCCTGAGATAATTGGTGATATCAAAATAAAATCTGGAGGCCAGAAAATAGTATCATATCAATGTTAATTTCCTGATTTTGATAACTACATGATCACTGTGTAAGAGGTTAACATTTGGGGAACCTGTATAAAGAGTATATGGGAATGCTTTGTATTATTTTTACATCTATTTTCTGAGTTTGGGGGGGGAAACAGTAAAATTACCAACTAAATAAAATAAAGCTGATAAGTCCAAATACAGTCCTGTTATTATATCATATCAAATTATAATGCATCTGTGAGGAAACTAATGCTTTGACCCAAACTTTCACAGGGATAATAAACAAAATGACCTGTTCTAGAGTAGGTATTTAATTTAAGTAACTTGAATTACCATTTTTCCCTGCTGATAAAGAGTTAAGTGAGGAGAAGCCAATAAAAATCACAAATAATCTACCAACATTTTTTACAATATAGCTTTCAATTGGGCATACTATACCCCTAAAAAGTGTTGGAAGTTGCTTTTTGAATCAGTAGTTATTCACAATTGTGACATCATGACATCACAATGGAGGACGGGACCAGGAAAGCAAAGGATGACCTTCACCAACGGATTGCCTTATCCAAAATACCAATAGCACCAGGATGATGAAGAATGTGATAGTGGTCAACAAAGGAAGAGTTCCATTTTGTTACTGCTATAAAATGTCAGCCTATGAGGGCCAGAGCTACAGAACCTCCTGTTCAGGAAGGTTAAAAGGCCTGTTTTAAGCTACACACCTATTTAGGCAATAATACTATTAGCTGTAATTTCAACTGAGGTCTCCTGCACTCCCTGAAGTATGAGAGGAGGAAAAAAAAAAAAGGTAAAGCAGAAAACTTTACAAAACAGAGCTGTAAAACCATTCTCCACGCTCATGAAATGGGTAGCATATACACAAAGATGTTCACGGCAGCATTTTTGCTAATACTTACAAAACAACCAGGAACACCTTAAACATCCAGTAGTTAAATTACAACATAACTCACCATTTTGCTGGACGAGCTGTAATAAGTTTTACAGCCCTCTTGTTAATAGACACTAAATTATTTCAAAAAAAAAAAAAAAAGGCATAAATTGGGGCACTTGGGTGGCCTGGTTGAGCATCGACTCTCTGTTTCAGTTCAGGTCATATTCTCCTGGGTAGTGGGATAAAGCACACGTGGGGCTTCAAGCTCAGTGGGGAGACTGCTTGAGATTCTCTCCATCTGTCCCTCCCCCTGCACACACATACACTTTCTCTCTAAAATAAAAAAATTAATTTTTTTAAAAAATAAATAAAAATGAGTATAAGCCTTTCTGAATTTCTATCAAAACAAAGAACTTTCATCTCTTAAGGACTCACCTTTCAGGTACTAAATTCCCAAAAGTAAAACTGCCAATTCAAAGAACATACACACTTTATTTTCATAGATATTGTCAAAATGCTCTTCCAAAAAGCTGCATAATAGGCCCAAAAATACCTCCATATTTAAAGTGAGGCAGGTAGAAAACAATTTACCATACTATTGGATAGCAAAAGAAAGCTGGGGTGGCAATCGTTATATCAGACATATTAGATTTTAAACTAAATACTGTAATAAGAGACGAGGAAGGACACTGTATCATAATTAAAGGGTCTATCCAACAAGAAGAGCTAACAGTTGTAAATATTTATGCCCCTAGCATGGGAATAGCCAGTTATATAAGCCAATTAATAAGAAAATTAAGGAAACACATCGATAATAATACAATAGTAGCAGGGGACTATAATACCTCACTCACTGCAATGGACAGATCATCTAAGCAGAAGATCAACACGGAAACAGGGCTTTGCATGACACAATGGACAAGATGGACTTCACAGATATATTCAGAGAATTCCATCCTAAAGCAACAGAATACATATTCTTCTCGAGTGTGCAGGGAACGTTCTCCAGAATAGATTACATACTGGGTCACAAATCTGGTTTCAACTGGTATGAAAAGACTGGGATCGTTCCCTGAGTATTTTTGGACCATAGAAACTTGAACTCAATCACAAGAGGAAATCTGGAAAGAATTCAAATGCATAGAGGCTAAAGAGCATCTTAGTAAAGAATGAACAGGTCGGGGTGCCTGGGTGGCTCAGTGGGTTAAAGCCTCTGCCTTCAGCTCAGGTCGTGATCCCAGGGTCCTGGGATCAAGCCCTGCATTGGGCTCTCTGCTCAGCAGGGAGCCTGCTTCCTCCTCTCTCTCTGCCTGCCTCTCTGCCTACTTGTGATCTCTGTCTGTCAAATAAATAAATAAAATCTTTAAAAAAAAAAAAAAGAAGAAGAAGAAGAAGAAGAATGAACAGGTTAACCAGGAAATTAAAGAAGAATTTCTAAGAATTCATGGAAAGAAAGAAAAATGAAAACAAAACTATTCAAAACCTTTGGGATTCAGCAAAGGCGGTCCTAAGAGGGAAGTACATAGCAATGCAAGACTTTCTCAAGAAACAAGAAAGGTCTCAAATATACAACCTAACCTTATACCTAAAAGAACTGGAGAAAGAACAGCAAATAAAGCCTAATCCCAGGAGAAGAGAAATAATAAAGATTAGAGCAGAAATCAATGAAATGGAAACCAAAAGAACAACAGAAAGACCAATGAAACTAGGAGCTGGTTCTTTGAAAGAATTAATAAGATTGGTAAACCCCTGGCCAGACTTATCAAAAAGAAAAGAGAAAGGACCCAAATAAATAAAATGACTAGAAGAGGAGAGGTCACAACCAATACCAAAGAAATACAAACAATTATAGGAACATACTATAAGCAATTAAGTGCCAACAAATTATGCAATCTGGAAGAAATGGATGCATCCTAGAGAGGTATAAACTACCCAAACTGAAATAGGAAGAAATAGAACACTTCAACAGACTAATAACCAGCAAGGAAACTGAAGCAGTAATTAAAAGTCTCCCAAAAAACAAGAGTCCAGGGCCAGAGAGCTCTCCAGGGGAATTCTACCAAACATTTAAAAAAGAATTAATACCTAGTCTTCTGAAGCTGTTTCAAAAAATAGAAATGGAAAGAAAATCTCCAAACTCTTTCTATGAACCCAGCATTACCCTGATCCCCAAACCAAAGATCCCACCAAAAAGGAAAATTACAGACCAATATCACTGATGAACATGATGCAAAAATTCTCACCAAAATACCAGCCAATAGGATCCAACAGTACATCTAACGAACTATTCATCATGACCAAGTGGAATTTATTCCTGGGCTAAAAGATTGGTTCAACATCTGCAAATCAATCAATGTGATATACAACATAAATAAAAGAAAGGGCAAGAACCATATGATCCTCTCAATAGATGCAGAAAAAGCATGTGACAAAATACAGCATCCTTTCTGGGTTAAAACTCTTCACAGTGTAGGATAGAGGGAACATACCTCAATATCATAAAAGCCATAGGCGAAAAGCCCACAGAAAATATCATTCTCAATGGGCAAAAACTGAGAGCTTTTTTTCACAGATCAGGAACATAGCAGGGATGTCCACTAAAACCACTGCTGTTCAATACAATATTAGAAGTCCTATCCTCACCAATCAGACAAGTAAAAGAAATAAAAGGCATCGGAATCAGCAAAGAAGTCAAACTCTCACTCTTTGCAGATGACATGATACTCTTTTGAAAACCTAAAAGATTCCACCCCAAAATTGCTAGAACTCATACAGGAACTCAGCAAATTGGCAGGATATGAAATCAATGCACAGAAATCAGTTGCATTTCTATACATTAACTCTGAGACAGAAGAAAGAGAAATTAAAGAGTCTATCTCATTTACGATTGCACCAAAACCACTGGATACCTAGGAATAAATCAAACCAATTAGGCAAAGAATCTGTATCCAGAAAACTATAGAACACTCATGAAAGAAACTGAGGAAGGCACAAAGAAATGGAAAAACGTTCCATGCTCGAAAAAATATTGTTAAAATGTCTATACTACCTAAAGCAATCTATACATTCAATGCTATCCCTATCAAAATACCATCAGCTTTTTTCACAGAGCTGGACAAATAATCCTAAAATTTGTATGGAACCAGAAAAGACCCCAAATAGCCAAAGGAATGTTGAGAAAGAAAAAAAAGTGTAGTGATCTGAAGGGACAGGTGCACCTGAATGTTTATAGCAGCAATGTCCACAACAGCCAAACTATGGAAAGAACCTAGATGTCCATCAACAGATGATGGATAAAAAGATGTGGTATATATACACAACAGAATACTATGCAGCCATCAAAAGAAATGAAATATTGCCATTTGCAACAACATGGATGGAACTAGAGCATATCATGCTTAGTGAAATAAGTCAAGTGGAGAAAGACAACTATCATATGATCTCCCTGATATGAGGAAGTGGTGATGCAACATGGGGGCTTAAGTGACTCTTAATCTCACAAAACAAACTGAGGGTTGCTGGGGG